>NC_063354.1:41028388-41150815 GCF_021869965.1 Rhincodon typus | reverse complement strand
CCTACTCCTACTCCTACTCCTACTCCTACTCCTACTCCTACTCCTACAAATCATTCTTATCCAAATAATCCTCCAATGCCCTCTTGAACGCTTTAAGGCATTAAGATTGACAATCATTGCCTTAGTAGTGAAGCACTCTAGAACATTTTAAGAAAAATTAAATCTTCTTTCTTAGCAGTGTACATCTATGCAGGAGCTAGTGTAGAAACAGCAATAGTATTTTAAATATAGTACTCCCATGTATATCATTTCATCAAGTTACATTAATTTCATTCTAACTAGCTGTAATAACAAATTCGTAACTAAACTCCCCTTACCTGATAATTTCTGCTTGTTTGCCTCTTTTCTTGAAGGTACTGATGTATGTTAGAATAAGGCTTAATTTGGTCTGGCAACCCACTCATGTGTAAGTGCAGGCTTGTGTGTTAACAGGGTATTTGTTTAGGAGGTACACCCTGCCCTTGCCAGCAGAGATCCTTAGATAACAGAAGAGACTAAGTGAAGCACTTCCTCTTCTTCAGCACTCTGGTCTGCTGACCTAAACTATTCAGCCCCACACTCAACTCAAACTTCTTTTCTGTCAGTACGAATGGGACAAAATCTAGACCCTTCCTGGTTCGCACTCTTAAAACAAATTGGAAGATGTGAAATCAGCTGGAATCTGAGAAAGCTTGATTAAAATGAAGTTATGCCTAATGCATAGTCCAGACCATATAATAGATCCAGAAGAAACTCTTCAGCCTGCAAGATTTCATCTTTTCAGAATAACAAAAACTTATTTTCCCGTTCCAGTGATTGCTCAAATGAATCCACTGGTCTGGTCCAAACCATTTTTTGTGACGGTTAAATACCTCAGTCACCCACAATATCAACAAATACCAAAGAGACTGTTATTCCCCATATCAAAAGCATATTCTGTGTAAAACCAGTCATATTATACTAGTTATTTTTAATTTCCATTTGCTGTACCGTATCTGCTGTGCTCGGTTTCATCCATCGGCTGCTCTCCCAATGCTTCCTGTGCCAGCTGCAGCTGCTCTTTTAATCTGTTTACATCGCGCTCTGATTTAGCTTTTACGATACTTAGCTCTGTGTATATGTCCTTATACTTGTCTGTAGCATATTTCTTATCCTGAAGAAACAAATGTGCAGAGTACAAACAGATTACACCTTGGATAACAGAACGCAATTGTCACAATCTTTGAAGGTAACGACTTCCAGGCTGCTCATCACTTGGCCTTGCCTTTGGCATGTCACCTCCAAATTACTAATGGTCACTAGTCACCACAGTTCCCATTTCATACTCTAATGTATACCATTAGTCTAGACATCTGCGATCACCTTTGACTTGACCAAGGAAAACTGCTCATGCTTCTCTATTTTCCTCCTGCTCCAGGAAGATTTTGAAAACAAGGAGAAGCCCATACTCCTCAAATACCAAATGCATCACTGATCCAACTTCCTGCACTTTTTATCATCAACCCATTCCCATTGCACAGCAATAATTAAACCTCATTTGTTGGAAAATATATTTAGCTTGTACCATGGATTTGAAATACTTCTGGATAAATATCAGATTACTCCCATCACTGATGAAGGAAGGTAATTTTTTGTTTAAATTGATGTCAAATTTAGGGTTCGACAAACACCCATATTTCTTCAGTTGACAGTGACGAGAATGGATCCAACACACAGTTAAGTTGTTAAAAACTTCAAAAACTGATTATTGCTGGGATTTTCAAGAATAAATGCAAAGCTGCTATGCACATGATGCGCCAACCTGTCTAGTTCTGTGCTGTAATTATGGTATGATTCTCAGATGTGTGCATTTAATTTACACTGTTGCTTTAATATTCACTGATATTGTTTTAGGTAGTGACACTAGATGGCACTAAACAATAAGAGTTCAGTAAGAGGCTACTTTCCATTCTAAGTCCAAGCCCTACTACATCCAGCTCTCTTCAGTTTGTTGTATCAGCAGCTATTTTTAGCTTTAAAAACTGGTACATGCATGGAAAGACAATTAACACCATGAGATTATAGTGCTTTACATGTAGAACGCGAACTAGAATAAACAGCAGGATCAGAATAAGGGATACAGACCTGAGACAATTTGCCATCCAGCAATGGGAGGTGCCCAGGTTACATGTACATGACAGGGAACGAGAGCCGGCAGAGGCAGAAGTGAATGAAACAGAAGCAGAACAGCATTTGGCTTTTACAATCAGCTTCAGTAAATATGGAATTCTCGGGAGGAGCAGCAATAAAACAGTAGGATTCTCATGTCAACCAAGAAGCTGACTTTAGCAATACCAAAACCTCTGTTATTCTTGATTCTTGTACCAAATTAATAATTCAATTTTTAGATGGTGGGAGAAATTCTGTAGCCATTTTTGTGGGCACTGTTATACTGATGTAACACAAGTTGTTTGTAAGCTAACTCTTACACATTAGCTGAAACTCCCTGATATTATCTTTGTGTTACTGTGCACATTGTTTGGAAAACAAACCTTGGGTTCCAGTGAGTTCTTAGAATAGCAACCAGATTAATCAGTGTAATAAACATACAATATTTCACTTTTTGCTCCTTCAAGAGATTTGTATCAATTAGTATTTATAATGCAAATATAAAGGCGTTAAGTGAACAATAACAATTTTCCTAACGGTTTAGATGAACTACGCATTGCCTGGTTTGATCATGGGGCATTCAGACCAACAATTTCAGATTCTATTTCTTATCTGTGCTGAGTTGGCCAGTCTTGGTCAGTGGAGATATAGTGGGCTGCTGGTATCCCAAATGGAATTGTTGCCTTCAGTAGAGGAGGAAAATAAAGAGATGGCAAAATAATCTAAATAGAACTCTGAAATGAAACAGAAAAGCTAAAATCAGGCACTTTGTATAGTGAGTACTTACACGTTGCGCAGTCTGCAGTTCATCTTTCAAGGAATTGATTTCCTGTTTTAAGTACTGTATTTCCGATTCTTTAACCCGCAGCAATACCTAGCGAGGACACAAATAACTGTAGTAAATGTTGTATATTTTAACAATGTTCATAAATCAAATTGCTACAACACAGGGGTTAGCAAGCTATATTGTATAAGTCTTGCAGTCGCTGGATTCAGAACATTGTGAAATTAACATATTCAATGACCTTCAAAATGGCCTAATTGTTCATAGCCAGACTTTAAGAACAACAAATATCAGGCACCAAATGTATAACTTCAACAGAAATTAACAGTTTATGTTTAATACTGTAAACTTTACAGGAGCAAAACTGAACAAGGTATTAAGATCTATGACTTAAATCCAATCCTCTGATCACAACACTGTCTTACACTGTCTTAACAAACTCTATTGGAACAATCTTAGAGTTTCTCAATGAAAATTAACAGATTATGATCAGCAATATTGTCTTACACAATATCAAACAAACTTCAAAATGTTGAAGAGCTGTCAATACTTCCAACGCCTCCTTTTGAGACTGGAATGCCTTTTCTGATGTCGATTCTACAGCTTCTCCATTCCAACCTTGTCATCCTGCAAGAGAACTGCTCCAATTCCTAATTGCTAGTGTCTTTTGTTGGTTTAAACATTTGTCATATTTAGCTGCAGCTAACACAGGTTTATTTTAATGTTAAGTTTGCTTTCAGCTTTTCAAAGGCTGCTTGGCATTCTATTGACTGTGACACCTTTGTTTTCATAACAAGTTGATTAAGGTGTATGGCTATCATAGAATCCCTATAGTGTGGAAACAGGCCCTTCGGCCCAACAAGCACTCCAGCCAGAACCCATCACCCTACAACCTGCCTAATCTACTCATCCCTGAATACTATGGGCAATTTAGCATGGCCAATCCACCTAGCCTGCACATCTTTGGACTGTGGGAGGAAACCGGAGCACCCAGAGGAAACCCACACAGACATGGGGAGAATGTGCAAAGTCCACACAGACAGTCGTCCAAGGGTGGAATCGAACCCGGGTCCCTGGCACTGAGAGGCAGCAGTGCTAACCACTGAGCCACTGTGCTGCCTATTGTAAAAATTAGGTACAACATTCTGATAAAATCAGCATATTCCCAAAACTCTTATTATATCTCATTTCGTTTTAGAGGTAGGAAAGACAAAGTGCTTTGTTTTGTTGATTTGTGTGAAACATGTCTTGTCCTGCAATGTATGTCTCAAATATGTCACTTTTGCTTTTGCAAGTTCACCTTTATGCAAGATTGAACACCAGCCTTGCCCACTGTAATTGTCTAAACACATTGCCTAACTGTTCTACATGTTCGTTTCATGTTGTACTGTACACCACAATATCATTCAAGTGAACTCCACAATTAGGTACTTTGGCTATAACTTCGTTCATTAATCATTGAAATATGGCTGGGGTCCCCTTACATTCAAATGGCAGAACCCCACATTAAGGCAATCCATTGGGTTTGACAAAAGTGGACATTTCTTTACCTCTTCTTGTCAATGATACCTGTCAATTTTAACAAATTAATGCAATCTTCTAGTCTGAAACCCTATACCCAATCAGTCTTCGTGATTGCATTCACTGTCCTACATTCCACACAATCTGCTCAATTTACTGGCATAAAAACCAATATTACTCGAGGAATCCAATTACTCTGGTTTGGTTCGGTCAATTGATTCTCCATCATGCATTTCTTTTGTTATATGAGCCTGCTTCTCTGAGTTTAACCGGTATGGGTTTTGTTTGATGTCTGAACCACCTACATCAACTTCATGTTTGGCTGATGTGGTACACTCAAGTGCATCTTTCCGAACTTCTTTATCTCTGGAGCAATCTTCCTGTTGACCCTTCTCTAGATGTGAAAATGGTGTCAACACCCTCTTAATAACTCCGAATTTGTTAATCTATTAGAAGGAAGTTCACTTTGGGAACTGTCCACTTTTCTTTTGACGTCATTCTTTTATCTTCCATCCTCCCCTACTATACTTATTACTTGGCACACCTGTACTTTTATTGTCTTCTCTGTGATAGTACTGTTTTAACATGTTCACATGACATAATTGATACTGTTTCTTACAATCAGGAGTATCACTAAGATGTCGCCTTACTAATTAACTCAAAAACTGTATTAGATTTTTCACTACCACCTTGGCTCTGATCGTCCTTAAGGGAATAGCCTCTGGAAATCAAGTAGTCATATCCATAATTGGAAAGGATATATTCGTTTCCAGCTTTTGTTTTAGTAATGGTCTGACATCATCCACTAGTACATGACTGAATGATTGCTCAAAAACTGGTATGGAAATCAGGGCTGCTGCTTAATTAATTGTCGAGGTTTACCTACAACTTGAGAAGTATAGCATGTTCAACATTTTTATGCAATTGTGGTCAGGTAAAATACCTGTTTATGAACGTCAGAGTCTTTCCGATTCCATACCCTGTCATGGGAATGTCATGTGCTACTCACAATATCTCCCTACAATAGCTGGGCAATACCACTATCTGATAAACAACCGTCCATTCTTCATTGGCAGGTCTATGAGGAGGTTTCCACTTTCTTATCAGCACTCTTAAGGGAATAGCGCTCCGGAACTCCTGTAGCTTCTACCTCAATACAAACTGACTGCTAATTTATTTAATTCAGGATTTGTTTTTGTGCTTCAATTAGTAGATGTGATACCAAATATCCACCTGAATTATCCTCACCTTTCAGGAAACTCTCAGCTACCCTTCATTTATCATGGTGTCATATCTACCTTTATTGATAGATTTTGTTTAACCATCACTCTAGTCACCACCCACTTGAGTCTTAACTGCTTTACTACTTTTTGGTTACATTCTTAAATTTTCAACAGTTTACATTTCAGGATAAAACATCAGCAATTACATTTAACCCCCACCTGTCCATGAACATTTCACATCCTTGTGACAAAACATCTGCAGTGTTCTTAGAACAAAAACTAACCTATAATTATCATTCTACGCCAGTTCCCCTATGCAAACACCAGTTTGTTTGTTCTCTCTTTTAAAGCAAGCTGCTGTTTAAAGTTCAATTTTCAACTGCAACTTGGAGTTCCAAACCAAAAATAAGTAAAGAAAAAACAGTAATAGTCTCAACACAATTTCATGCTGGAAAATGAAGTAGAACAGCAGGTACCTTGTTCAATATATTATGGAAAACTGTACACATCAGTACAAGATCTGATTGCAATCCTATTTTTAAATCACTTTTGGATAGTTTTAAAAATTGCTTTCCTGTAGACTGAATGGATCATTTTTGATTGCTTTATATTAGACTGCTAGAGTGCTTTCTGATTTTCCTTTTCTGTATTCAAACCTTTTGGGAGGAGTTTTAAGAGAAAGAAAAAAAAGTCTGACATTTCCCACATACATTTGTGTGTGTAAATATATCTAGGTTTCCTACAGCTGTGAAAAACTAACATTGCAGAGTTTAAGATAACAAGGTGTAGAGCTGGATGAACACAGCAGGCCAAGCAGCATCAGAGGAGCAGGAAAGCTTACGTTTTGGGCCTAGACCCTTCTTCAGAAAAGTTTTCTGCTGCTTGGCCTGCTGTGTTCATCCAGCTCTACACCTTGTTACCTCAGATTCTCCAGCATCTGCAGTTCCTACTACCATTGCAGAGTTTAGCTGATCTCTTCAACTTTTGCAAATGCTGACATTTTCCCTTTTTCTTTCCTGCATTCCCAGTTATGATTCATAGTTCCTTTTTATGATTCTATCCATTCTCTAGAAAACTGGCACCAAGTAATTCTGAAGACCAAAACTAATCAGATCCTTAAACAGTGGTTACTCAGTGACAAAATCTTGCACAATCATATCTCGAATCAGGAACAAACTTATGCATGGATAACCTTAATACCTTGACACCTTTGTTCACGGAGTTTTGTTCTACAAATGTACAGCTTACCTCTAATTCATATACTTCTTTGCCTTGTGATAGGCCAGTTAAATCTCCTCCACTGTCACCTGTCATCATTGTTCTCAGCCGGGTTATTTCCGTAGCCAGACGATTATTTAGCTCCTATTAGAAATAATAAATCCAGTAAAACAAAAGGCAAATAAACACTAAACTACACTTAGAAAAATAAAACTCAAGAAGAGGTACATCTGAACAGTCGAGAGAGAAGGCAGACCGAAAAAAATGTCAAGTCAAATTGCATATTATCGAACAATCTAACTGATTCAACCAACTGCAGTGGCAAATTAAGGATCCATGAAATAGCTCCGTTTTGCTTTGTGGCGGATCCAATTGCAAAACAACCCAAAGTTCCACTGCGTATTGATGGTTGACCAAGTACTCGTAAGGCCACAACAAAGGACTGCTTAGAGGTAATTTAGGAAAGAGATTTGAAAAATGGAATAGTTATGGATAAACCTGATTGTGGAAAAAGAAGAGACTAAAGCGATAAACAGGTACCCAGATTCTCACTCAGAGGTTTACATGAACAGTGTTGCGCAGCTGACTATGATTTATCACAGACAGCCTTGTAAAAGGAATGTCAAGGGGCCTCGTACTGGAACATGGAAAGAAGAACAGGTTTTGATCTTTGCTCCCACTTCCTCCACAAGTGAGTGCTTTGGGAAATGGATTAGTTTTTATACGTGGACCTGATCAGGGTACTGAGCAGTGAGATATTACATCCAAAATTGATACAGTTTTCTATGTTCCCAAGTATGCATTTTTCAAACCAGAATTTGAATGCTTTTTTCCCCTTTGTCAATAAAAATCAGTTCACACTATTTTTATTTAAACATTGTAAGTCTTTTATTTATTGTGGCGATTTAATGGCATTTCAACTGTCACGGAGAAGGCACATCATACCTGGTTGTGTGCATTGAGTTCCTGGTTTTCACGCTGGCATTGTCGTAATGCCTGTCGCTCTGCTTCCAAAGCCTGAGCCAAGTGTGCGTTTTCCAAACACTTCTGGGAATACTGTTCTGACAAAACCTCAATTTCTCGTTGCAATGATGCCAGCTCCTCACTGTTAAACAATTTTACAATAGTTTATTTCCTGAATACTGCTAGATTAAACATTTTCAATTTTTAACCAATTATTCATGACCAATATTGCAAACATAGAAACAAAGAAGGTAGGAGGAGTAGACTATTTGGCCCTTAGACGCTATTCATCATTAAATATGGTGGTGGCTGATTATCCAACTCAGTATTCTATTCCCATTTTCTTCTTATCCCTTTAGCCCTCAGAACTATAAATTGCTCCTTCTTGAAAGCATTCAATGTTTTGGAATCAATCATTCTCTGCGGCAGAGAATTCAACAGATTCACCCCTCTCCAAGTGAAGAAATATCTCCTCAGCTTAATCCTAAATAGCCTACCCACATTCTTAAATTGTGCTCCCTGGTTTTAATCTTCCTGGTCATCAGGAACATGCTCCTGCATTTACTCGGTCTAGTCCTGTTTTAATTTTCAAGGTTTCTATGAAAGCCCCCTGCATTCTTTGAAACTCCAGTGAATATAGTACTAACCAATTAAATTTCTCTTCATACCCTTCAGTTCACAGAAACTGTTCCAGAGTCTATTGAATCTTGAAAGATGACCACCAATGGCCACTTCCTTAAGTACTCTGGGATGTAGGTTAACCGGCTTTGGTGATTTATCAGCCTTTAATCCTAT
Source organism: Rhincodon typus (assembly GCF_021869965.1). Lineage (NCBI taxonomy): Eukaryota > Metazoa > Chordata > Chondrichthyes > Orectolobiformes > Rhincodontidae > Rhincodon > Rhincodon typus. Next base: position 41,142,184 of record NC_063354.1, on the reverse strand, counting down.
CCATTTCCCCACTAATACCGATTTCCTTCAGTTTTTCTCCCTCTCCAAACCACGCGTTCTCCAACATTTTTAGGACATTACTGGTGTCCTCCTTTGTCAAAGTAGAACTAAAGTATTCATTTTGTTTCCCTTATAACTTCCTGTTTCTGACTGTATGAGATCTATATTTGCCTTCACTAATCATTTTCTCTTCAAATATCTATAGAAGGTTTCAAAGTTTTGTAAGTTTCTTGCAAGCTCACACTCATTCCATTTTCCCTTTCTTAATAAATCCCTTTGACCCCTTTGCTGAATTCTAAATTCTTAATCCTCAGGTCTGCTGCTAATTTTTAGCTAATTTGTACGCCCTTCTCAGGATCTAATACTATCCCGAATTTCCCTCAGTAGCCATAATTGTGCCACCATTGCCATTTTGTTTTTGTACTAGACAGGTATAAACAATTGTTGCAGTTCACCCTTGCACTCTTTAAATGTCTGCCATTGCCTATCCACTATTGTCACATTAAGTAACATTCCCCAATTTATCATAGCCAGCTTGGGCCTCACAGCATTGTAGTTTTCTTTATTTAGATTCAGGACCCTAGTCTGAGAATCAACTACATATATCAGGAAGCACATTGAAAATCAATTCAGACAAGAGTTTGTTTGTACTCTATGGGAAAAAAAAAATCAGCACCTTCCTCTTACATTAGTTGGTCAACCTGTTACAAAAATGAGTGTGTGTGTACAACTTCACTTTTGTAAAGTGTCTAAGGTCAATTTTCAGCATTAAAAACAGAAATGTAAGCTTTTGTTAATAATTCTGCTAGAAATAAAAAAGGTGTTTTTTTTTACACTTCGAGATTGAAAAGCAAATTATCACTAACCAAAAGATGGAAGGCTTGCTGCTTCTTTCTGACATTGAGATTGGTGAAATTGCAAACTACCTAGGACAACTCATGCCCTTACTCCCCGGTGATAATCATTTGGCCTCTGTCCAGTCCTCCTTATGACAATGTTGGTGAGAATCAGCGGCTTTCGATTATAACAGGGTGAGAAGTAGAACATCAGTGGGCTGCAGAACACTAGCCTATGTCCTATCCCTTGTGATAGTGTGTTAAGTTTTATGACAAAAACACACAAATACTTTCATGTGATTTCTTAAATAAATAAAACTATTTGCTCAAAATATCAAGTGGAGCAGAATACACATCTCCACTGTCTATGGAAGATTTTTTCCCCCATCAGTCATCAGGCACCTATTCCATTTGGCTTGAGCATGCCAAGTGGCTTGTCGAAGTGCATATCAAAAAGGTATAACTAGGGATGTTAGACCCCTGGTATAAATGCAATTTAGGTATCATTTCTTATATAGGGCAGCGGACACCATTCCACACATTATTGATCCACACACCTTCACTCTATCCTCATTCATCTCCTTGGTGTCAAAGACACATACAGTAATGCCTACAGGGAACTCTTTTTAGTCTGGTTTCACATTTTACGACTATCATAGGCTCTAATTTATCGTTGATTTATTGTTGTCACATGTACCTGAGTACACTGAAAAATTTTGCTTTGCGTGCAGTTCTGGCAGATCATAACAAATAAGGTATACAGATCATAGGGTGCTTAGAGTAAGGCATCCAAGGTTACAACCACACAGGAAGTGCACAAAAGCAAGGTCAACATTAGATTTGAAGTTAGCAGTCTTACAACAGCAGGGAAGTAGCTGCTCTTGCACCTGTTGGTGTGTGTTCAAGCTTCTGCATCTTCTGCCTGACAGAAGAGGTTATGTTGGTAGCCATGATGTAGAGGTGCCAGTGTTGAACTGGGGTGGTCAAAGTCAAAAATCACACAACACCAGGTTATAATCCCTAACGAAGGGGCTATACTCTGAAAGCTTGTGATTTCAAATAAACCTGTTGGACTATAGCCTGGTGTCATGTGATTTTTGACTTTCACAGAAGAGGTTGGAAGAGAGTATCATCAGGGTGGGAGGGGCCTTTGATGATGTTGGCAGCCTTTCTGTGACAACGAAAAGTGTAAACAAGTCCATGGACAGGACACTGGCTTCCGAGAAGGTCTGGGCCGTGCACTCAATTTTCTGTAGTTTCTTACGGTCCTGGGCAGAGCAGTTGCTGTACCAAGCCATTATGCATCCAGATAGAATGCTTTCTGTGGTGCATCTGTAAAAGTTGGTGAGGGTCTATAGGCAATGGAGGCTAGTACCACTATGAATCTGGGCTTCTCATATTTTTACTAGAATTGTTTTTGAACAATTCTACTCTATAACTTGGCTGCTGAGCATATCAAAGTTCATGAGCATTTCATTTACATTGCTGCTGTGTCATAACGGGTAGCCATGTTTATGCTGCTGTCAGATGATGAATCTTTAGATACTGATAAGATCATCATTCAAGTCTTCTGGTACTCTCTGAATGATATTGGATTTTGGCAGTAATCTTAGGTTTTGCTGTTGGTCACTATACACTGTTTGCCACATGTGGCTGTGTCTTATAATTTCACACTTCTAGGCAACACAATCCACAACAGTTTGATCCCGTGCTCAAACTCATGAAATGAGCACAAGTTTAAACACATGCTTGTAAGGTGGAGAACTGAAGTCAACTTCAAATGAGATTACAGCCATGAACTTGTCTAGATCTTGCTGCTTTTAAAGATGGATTAAAGAGAGTCACAAATGGTTCTGAATATTATGCAATCAATCATTAGTAAACATCCCCATTTCTGATGTCATGATTGAGGGAAGGTTGTGACGAAGTAGCTGAAGATGGTTGGGCTTAGAACACTACCCTGAGGAGTTCCTGCAGAGATGTCCTAGAGCTGAGATGACTGACCTCCAATAACCACAACCATCATCCTGTGCGCTGGGTATGATGCCAATCAGCAGAAAGTTTGCCCACAATTCCAACTGATTCCAGATTTGCTAGGACTCAGAAGCTAGCTGGCTGCTCCAAACTGGGCGGCAGTGAGCAGGTTATTGCTTCATAGCATTGTTTTTGACACTTTCCATTACTGTACTGATGACTGAGAGTAAACTAACAGGGTGGCAATTGGCCAGGTTGGATTTGTCCTGCTTTGAGCATGTGTGACATACCTGGGCAATTGTCCACATTGTTGAGTAGATGCCAGTGTTGTAACTGTACTGGAACAGCGTGGCTGGGGGTGTGACAAATTCTTCAGTACTACTGCCACAATGTTGTCAGGGTCTACAGCCTTTGCAGTATCCAATTGCTTCTTGATATCACGTGCAGCAAATCAAATTAGCATTCTTTCTATTTTTAGGTACTGCTTTATACTTCACAACGCAGGAGTAGAACAGAAATACTGCTAAACTTGGTGTCAGGTAATAATTATTTGAGGTCAGGACTCTCAAAAGCGCAGTCAAGATCTAACATAGAGCTGACCCAGCCAACACAACTTATCTTGTACTTACTCGTGCTGTTTGTATATTTCATCAAGATCTGCATTTACATTACTGCTTTGTGATTTTCTTATTCTTTCCAGTTCACGATCAAGTTCCAGGCGGTGTGCATTCTTCATCGCTTCAATAGCTTGTTTAAAAAAAAAATTAAGCTCAAAACTACAAGCACAAAAATACAAGTGAAAACATCAAAAAGACAAAAGAAACAGTAAATAATCAGCCTGATCCCAGCAGGAGGCTGCAATTTATATCATGAAGTACAATAAGTGCCCTTGTAGATTCCTCCCTACTTGTGCAAGTGGAATGAGGTCTTAAATATACGCAGAAGTTGAAGAATTGCGGATTCAAAGTTTCTTGACCAAGCCATTGAAGTCTTAAAACGTTAGTATTGCACCAATCATTTTTTTGGTGAAAATATCATACAATTTCTGCAACCAAATGTAGCTTTGTCACCACAGCATGGAAAATATGCATGACTGAGAAACAGTAGAAAAGGTAAAGTCATAGAATCATTACAGCATGGAAGCAGGCCATTTGGCCCACCGATTCCACACCGACCCTCAGAAGAGCATCCCACCCTGACCCACCCCTTATCCTATCCCTGCATTTCCCAGCCTAGACACTATGAGCAATTTAGCATAGCCAATCCACGTTTTTAGACTGTGGGAGGAAACCGGAGTACCAGGAGAAAACCCACGCAGACACAGGGAGAAGGTGCATACTCCACACAGACAGTCGCCTGAGGCTGGAACTGAACCTGGATCCCTGACGCTGCGAGGCAGCAGTGCTAGCCACTGAGCCACCATGCCGAGTTGGGTTTGGAAAATCTTAGACTGTACAGAAAAGGATGACAATACAGGCAGGGAATTTCAGTTTTCAAGCCCCAGAAAAGAACAGGTTGAAGTGGGACAAGTGACAATGCACTCATCCTACTTGGTGTCAGGTCTAAAGGGAGATCAGAAATCTCCAAACACCTTTACAATGCCCTTGAAAGCTGAGATTAAAGGTACTCTTCAAATTGCAGAATTTTCCCAGCTTATGCGCTACTGCTGAAAATAAAAGCATGCTCTGATATTCACTGAACAAGATCAATATAAATTCAGCAACACCATCAGTATGGTCCACCCCCAATGGAACCACTGCAAATATAGTCAGTTTTAAGAAACATTTGTGGTCATACACATTTCCCACATCCACAAGACTTTTGTTCATTTTCTCTTTGCCCTTCTCAAGTTACTGGTATCAAGATCCATGCATAGACCAAACAGGATGGACCCACTTGTTACACTTCCAGAATTGTTGACTGCTTTCAGGTTTGGCATTGTAATTAACAAATGCAGAATCAAGACGGATGAACGAACGAACGAAGGAAGAAGTGTTTTCTCCCCCCAGAATACCTACACTTCACAAAACAAAATCACCCCAGCTGCAGAAACAGAATGTGTCAAAGATATCTGAAAAGAGAACATTTAGCCCAATGTGCATGCATTTTTAATAGGATCGATTTCAATATGACCTCATTCACACACCAATGTGAAAAAGCATATTTTTGGTAAAGTTAAACAGGGATGCAGCATAGGTTTTCTTGGGAACAGTTCCAGGATTGTGCAATAAGAAAAATAGTTGAATTTCAACTAAACGAGGTCTGTTCATTTTAATTCTGAAATCAATTTTTACAAATGTAATTCTGGACAGAGAAAGGGGGCCTGTGGGGTAAACAAATGCAATCCATTTATGATTTCACTGGGAATTTCCCCACATTTGTTTATGTCACTGCACATAAAGACAAGAGGAAATCTTTTCCACAGAGGGTAGTATGCTGAAAGTTCACCAGGGAAATGTGGTTACAGAATCCAAGCCAAATGGCTGAACTTTACTGGAACTGAACTCAGCACTACATTTTCAAATCAAAGGCTGAGCTCCACATCCGCAACTATATATCATTATAACCTCATGGTTTCCTACAAACTACATCTCAGAGAACTAAACTTATCCACTCACTATGATAAAACTTTCACTGGAATCCACGAAAATTTATTGAAATTTAAATGAATCACAACTTAGCATCAATTATGACATACACATTTTGTCCAGTTATCACTGATTTTATTTAATTGTACCTGTATAGTGCAGTTTGCTGTTTTGTCTTTATTTTCACTACTGGGTTGGCAACAAACACCAAGTTCATTTCTCAAAATTCTCATTGTAATCACATTGGCCTATAAGTAGTAATGCTGGACTCTACAGGACAAGTTTAAAAAGCTGTTGACAGATCAACAATATTTTTCTTATCTCTAAATTAAAATACTACCTTGAGCATGAAGGTAAAAAAAAGGCTGCAACTTTAGCCATACAGTCTATAGTCTACAGCCATAGATTATATTTTAGAAAAATGCTCTGTTGCCTTATGCCATTACAGCGTAATCTGTTGGTTTGAAAAGACTTCCTATTCTTCCAATGTCAATTCTAAAAAGCACATGCAACCCATAACAATCCAGTTCACAAAACCCAAAGAACTCATTTTCTTCGTGCTTATACGTTATACTTGCTGATTTAACCTGCTTGAGATCCGTAAGCTCACTGAAAAATGCAATGTATACTTTGGCAGGTAAATACTTTATACAACGATTGATTTATTGTTGCTGGTAACTAAAAATACACAACGATAAGCTGACCTAAGCTTCATAACAATATCAGACAGTATTTTCCCTCTTTATTCTCAGTCCCTGTTGAACTATTTAAATAGCTTTATACAAAATGGAGAGCTGGGCAACTCTTTTGGAGAGATGGAACAGCACATCATAAGTGTGATGTGAATGAACAGTTTCTCACTAGAGCAAGTGCAAGAACTCTTGACACATTCTGTTCAAACCCATCCATAATTTGGACACTCAAGCTACATATCCTTGGCAGCTTCACTTTTTTGGAAGGGATTTATAACAACTGATGTGGGGTGACCTGGTGATAAACAGGGTATTTTCAGATGTAGGAAGGTTACCGTTTTGCAAACAATGAGATTTTAATGGTCCCGTCTCCTTTCAACCCAGGACACATGCATTTCATCAAGTATTGCCTAATACACATTATATTGACCAAGTCACAAAGTTTTCATTCTTCCTGTGCAAAATTGGTATAAACTATTCAGGACACAAGAGAGTTAGTAATGCTGCCCCCCAGAAGGATGAACGTTATAAGTGGAACTCGTGTAATACTCAGGACTCGTATTAAGAGCTTAATTGTTGTCCGGAATCAAAAGATTTGCATTCAGTTAAGTTAGATAGTATCTTACCACAGAAATACTACAATCCATTTCAATGGATATTACCAAGAAATTGTGGCAAGGTGCGTGGATGATGCCCTAATTATGTGAAAGTGCATGGTGCATTATTTGAAGAATAAACATCATTGGTTGGATGCATGTGAGCAGAAGAGGATTAACTGCCACATTAAAAGTTATTATGGAAAACAAAAGCTCATGGTGGATAGGGTAGCATATTGGCATTGATTAGTCAGCAGAGAGTAAGCATGGATGGATCTTTTTCACTTTGGCAAGAAGTAATGAGTGATGTCCCAAAGGGATCAGTACTGGGACCGAACTATTTACAATTTATATAAATTACTTGTATGTGGAGTTAGAAGGAATGGTTTGCCAAGTTTGCTGATGACAAAGATAAGATGGAAAGTAACCTGAGAACAGGACAGAAAGAGGCTGCAAAAATATATGTAGATTGGTTAAATGAGTGGCAAAGACATGGCAAATGGAGTATAATATGGGAAAATGTGCATTGTCCATTTTGGTAGAAAAATACAAAAAAAATTACACAAATGGTAAGGGATTGCAGAGCTCTGAGATAGAGGGATCCCAGTTTTCTGATACAATAATTCACAAAAGATTAGTATGCAGGTATAGTAAATAATTAGGAAAGCTAATAAAAGGCTCTTTTTTACCACTAGAGAATTGAACACAAAAGTAGGGAGAGGTTATGCTTCAGTTATACAGGACACTAGTGAGACCACATCTGGAGTACTGATCATTTTTTTCAAGGAAAGATGTAAATACGTTGGAGGCAGTTCAGGAAAGTTTTACCAGACTAATAGCTAGAACAACTGGACTTTCTTATGAGTAAAGGGTACAGAGGACAGGCTTGTATCTGCTGGAATTTGGAAGATTAAGAGGTGAACCACAAAAGAGCTGAGGGGAGGTGACAGGCCATGCCAAAGACTTTTTTTCCTCTTATGGAAGAATCTAGAACTGAGAGTCACTGTTCAAAAATCAGGAGTCACCCATTTAGAACAGAGATGAAGTGATTCTTTTTTCCCCCTCAAAGGGTTGTAAGTCTTTGAACTCTCTTCCTGAAAAAGCTTGTGAAGAGTCCTTGATTATTTCTATGGCAGAAACAGATAGATTCTTGTTAAGCAAGGCAGGGTGGGGATTCAGATTTGAGGTTCCAATCAGGTCAGTTTGGCTCTTAATGAATGGCAAAACAGGCTAAATGGCCTATACCTATTCATACGTTCATATCTATTGCATCCACAGTTTTAACTCGATGACGCAACTTTACTCTATCACTTCCACCTTCAATTAAAAGGCGTGCTGAATACCTCCAGCAAAATGAAAAGTATGTTCAAAAGCACAAGGGGTTTTAAGAAAGGGAGTGGCAGATCAATTTAGGTTTGTGCCATGAAATGAGCAAAACAGAAGAGTTACCTTTGTCTTTTTTCTGCAATCAAATAACTCCTTCATTTGAAGGCAGGTACAAAAGACCAGAATGATTGCATCTGTGATATTGTTCCATGCAGCTGACATGTGTACTTTTATATTGGAGGATGGCTTTTGGTTTCAGGTAGCATTACCTTTAACGATGAATTTATTGCAGCAGGACATTTAACTGTGTGGTTCATGTCTCCACTATACCACCAAATAATTATATAACTATCACAATCACAACTTTCCCTTCAATGGTGCGTTACCACAAGCTTTTCTGATTCATAGCCAGAAATTCTGTGTGGCAAGCCTTCCATGTGCCAGTAATCTGTTCGTATTACAAAGAGAAACTCCAGTCCAAACATTTAGTGCAGTATGGCTCAAGCAAGTCAGCACACAGGTCAATGCAAATACAAAAATCAGAGCTTAGGAGTCCAAACATATATTTAGCTTAACCCATTCTACAGGTGATTGAAATTTATCGTAATCCCTGAAACAGCAGCTTTAAGTACATTTCCAATTCAATGATGTATCATTTATATTTTTGATAAGTAGAAAATAGAAAATCTGTATGATGCAATGCATGGCAATTATACTGTTAAATCCATCAAAACTATAAACTGTCTCTTGCGTTGCCACATGGATGGATACATTTTATTATGCTGAATGTGTTACAAATTCCAGCCTTTATATGCAATTAGAGGAGTTTGGAACAATTTGTACATCAGCTTACATTCATTTAAAGTGCATGCCAGATTTCCAGCAAGTGTTTAGAAAATTCATGTACCCAGAAATCAGTCAATTAATTTCAGAATTTGGTAAAGGATAGCATATAATGTTACCACAATAAACAATGTGTGCCATGGACTTAAATGTATAAATGAAAACAAACTGTTTCAATCGCTGCCAAAGTAGTATCAGTTCTTCTATCATCCACCTAACCATTTTGATATTTGTTCTCTCCTTTCTCTGAGCACATTCTTTAATCAAAGGGTCTTGTTGATTTGACTAGGGTGGCAATACTTGCCTCAAAACAATAAAGCCCAATTCATATACCGAATCTTGGTTGACATATGCCCACCTCTAAATCTACGTGTACGTGCGTTGCCTGTGTTGGACAAACTGCACTAATGGCAATTGCAAAGGTGCTGTTTACAACATATAGCTATGACAGCCTTTTGAGATGCTTGGTGGCTGAAAGATGCACCCATTCTCAGATGCTGTATTTCGGAGAAGGGGCCTTTAGAGCCTTCATCAAGGTAATAACATCGACATTTTAGTAGCATTTAGATGTGCCCTTGCAATGCCAAAGGATACAATGAACAGGACAAGTGCTGAAAAACAGGATTAGAATAGTTAGGTTTTGTTTTAGTTGTTTTCCTCTAGCACTGACTCAATGAGACGAAAGGCCTTTTTTTGAGCTGTAGACCGATTAATCTGACTTTCTTTTGCAGCATCTCTGCATCTTAAAATAAGGAGTTTACCCAGTGCATCCCTCCAACTACCAGTTGTATTACAATTGTAGTTGTGATAACTCAGTAGTAAAGATTCTGAAGAGGAGTCACCAGACTGCAAACGTTAACTTTGCCTTCTCCCCACAGATGCTGCCAGACCTGCTGAGTTGCACCAGCAATTTCTGATTTTGTTTCAGTTTCTGTATCCACTTACAGCAAACAAATCAATATCAATATGACTGTTCAAAACAATGGGTACTATAATTGGCAGAAAACAGTTTATGTCTATGCTATCGAGGATGTCTATTGGGCAATATTACACTCAACAATAATCAATAGATTAGGCAACATCAGTGTGTCAGAATTTTGATTATTTTACTAGGTGGACAAAATAGAGACCCTCCCAATTTAAATTCACAAAGATACCAATGAGAAATACCATCTTCATCCATTCCTCACATACCAGAGATGGTGGCAGCTGTCTCTTCAGCTAACAGCCGCTCTTTGTCTTCCTGTAGGTTCTCTAGCTCTCGTTGGTGCTGTCGGTGAAGCTCTTCTATTACCTTCTGATGTGATTCTTCCATAGCAGAAAATCCACGTTCACATGTAGCCTAAAGATCAATGAGAGAAAAATAATGAGAAATCTTTTTCAAAATCTCAAATAGTGCAGGCAGTTGTGATCTTAGCTGACTTTTCCCTTGGTCAAACTCGAGTTTTTTTCAAAATTTTTAAAAATCAATCAATTTTGTACTATGTGGAAAACATTATTTACTTACTTTTACTTATTTAGTTTCTTAAATTATATTAACATGGAATAGTAAATAAGAGCTTTTCTTTAAAGGGCACATAGCAGCAAAGAGGACAAGGTAATAACAAGGGAAGAACTGCTCTAGTAATTATGAGCAACATCACAAATACATTCAAAGGAATGCATTTACAAAAGTGCCACATACTGCGGTTTTCCCTAACTGTATTCAAAACTTGCCCTTTCACCGCTGGGGCCTGTGTTCAAATCCAGCTGGGGAGAAGATGAGTCAAACAAGTGCTTTCCAGTTATAATTTTAATCCAGTTCTCCATGGATAACGAAAACTGCCCTTGGTCCTATATAAGAGAATAAAGACTATGTTCTGAGCGCTTAACCACTAGCTTACTAGATGCATAATTGAAGCAAATACCATTGAAGACAACTCTCTAGAATACAAATCAATAATGATATAGTAGGATTTATTGTGCAGATGCAATATATTTAAGAGCTAATTGCAAAACGTGACAGTCCAGCTGGTGTCAGAACTGCAGGTTCTTTTGGTGACATGATGCTAGTTTAATATGCATTACAGGAATTTTTTGGGCTGATTTTAAAGCTTTATTTCAACTGCTTGGTTTTATTTTCTTCCATTTTCCTTCTCCTTGTGTAAAAAAAAAGAGTAGGCCATAATTATAGTGAGATTTCACAAAGGCTGACCATTGTTTGGTACCTTAGCATTCCTTATATGAATTTGGATAATGAATGCTTGCATATTCCAACTGTGGGCAGCATCAAGAGTGACCTTGTCCTCATCCGTATCTATGCAAAGACGTTTAAACAGGGGTCCTTTGAAAGCGATTACAAGGAGGAACCCCAAGCTTATTATCTCTTTCCCAGCCCAATCATGTGGGCATCATTAGAACAGCCTAAATATTGCCTTGTTCATACCAACCAGCATCTCAGGCTGTGTGTGTACATTATCAGATTTTCCTATTAGGTCACAGAGAAACTTCTCCTCTCCCTTCATTACACACCAGCTAAAAGGATGAACAGTTGGCTTCTTATGTCTGACAGTGCTACTCATAAATGCAGCCAGTGTTATTTTCCTCCCGATGTTTTGCACATCTCAGATTGAATTGTAATTAGATGTATGTGTGCGACCAGTGTACATGTAAAGTTTAGGATTTAACAACTCGTGACTTAGTCTACAAACCACAAAATTCAAAACAATACCCAAGGATAATTAAAAAGAGATCTAAGAAAACCACTAGCTCTCAGATCATAAATGACTAGGGTGGCTACGACCGAGAGGTTCAGCCCATAACAGTTTCCACTAATGTGTCGAGTTACTCCAGTACCTTATTAATGGTATTTCTCAAGAATGCTGTTAGGCTTTATATTGCAGGGTTTCCTCACAGCAAGAGCAAGATGACCAGGAAGGCAGTGATATCAAGTGGTCAAGTATGTGCTTTTCCTACAATACTATGCTGCATATAGAGTCTCAGAATATCCAATGAAAAAAGATAACATCTCACCAATTAACTTTTAGAAAACTGTTCAATTGAGTATATTAATACCGATTGATTTTTTCTCCCCCATTCTGCACCGGTAGCTTTCATCCTTTCTTCAATAACATCAGCAATTACAAAGTTTGCATTTAGTAAACTGACAACTGAGCTGCAATAAGTGGCTTAAAAATGACAGGAAACTACTGAGAATTATTGGACATGACTGTCAAGTGAAAAATCATCCTATTAAGTTGCCTTTTTACTTCTAGGTGACTGTGCTTACATATACATACTTGTCAAGCAGAATGTCAGCAGCAAGCTCATCTTCTATAAGAAGTTAGGAGGACATATGAGATTGCTATTATTGTATTGGTTTTGTTGAATTATTTTAATAGGAACAGAAGCAGGCCAGTCAGCCACTCGAGCCACTGAATTAGATCATGACTGACCTGCGGTTTCACTCTATATACCCATTTTTGGACCATATCCCTTGATACCTTTGCTTAACCAAAGGCATTTATCTCAGATTTAAATTCTAGAGAAAACAGGTGTAATTTTTATAATCTCTCATCATAACCTCTACAGTCCAGGTCTTATTCCTGCAAACCTACACAGTACTCCCTTCAAGGCCAATATATCCTTCCTAAGGTGTGCCCACATCCAATGACTACAATTTTCTGGGAAAGGAAGATTAATAGAAAAAGACTCTTCCACCTGTTCACCTCTTCTATTTCAGGGAACATTCAAAAAGAGTTTTGCTTTTCACAATCTGGTTTATAGGCAGCACAAATGAAGTTCAATTTATAAGCTGCACATTTATCCTACTTTGCTACTGCAAACTGAAATACTGAATCATTCCCTTTCGGGACAAAATCTGAGTTTCATTGTTTATCTTGTTTCTTTGAACTGTCAGAAAAAAACTATTCTAGACAGCTATGGACAAACAGCTGTGGAATTTTCCATTACAAATTTTACCCTCTAAACAGCAAAGCACATTACTTCCTGTGAGAAAGGTCACTAATGTGAGGCAACACAGCCAAGCAGTGCAAATATTCACCAAAACACATTGTGTCAACAAACTTCATTTAAAACAAGTTATTCGGAAGGATTCGGTGTACTACTTCTTCTAGAATTCTTTATAATAATTTTAGATTGATTCACAATTTAGAAAACAGATTTGTCAAATCACAGCCCTTCAGTCTTTGGTCACTAAGGTAGAGACCAAGGGGAAGAATTCTCTACAACCTAAAGCAAATCTATTAATCACGATAGAAGCTATGACTTTGAAACTTTCTGGGTTTTTGACTGACCTCAGGAAAGCTGCTGTTGTGTGGAAAATTGCTGTGTACCCAGTCAGAAGTATTCCAAATCAGTTCTTCACTGGCCCAAAACACAAACTTACAGCAATCATTGTAGCCACTGCAAGATGCTCCAAGTCAGTGACTAGATGTACTATCCTAACATACTAAAAGATTTTCCATCATTAGATTACAAAAATCAACCAGTGCTCCAACACATAATGGGAGTGTATTTAATCAAATTTCTTCCTACTGGATCTGCCTCTGTACAATATACAACAGATCTGGTTTGAACAACATCTCCTTGACCAGTCTCAAATTCCATTCTAAGATTTTAGCTTGCACCAAAAATTTAACAGAATCTAATAAATGCAAATAAATCCATGCAGTTAGAGATGTGAAAGTAGGCAGTACACTATCGGCAAAAATGTTCAAAAATACAACAAATATAAAATATAAACAGAAAGTGATGGAAATGCACTGCATAGCAATCAAAATCTAAACAGAAAGTTATCCTAAACTTTTGACCCCATTTATCAGAACTGAACAGTATAATATATTCTGATGAAGGATCACAGCAGAAACAATAATCAGACTTTCTCGAACTGTTGCGCAACTCCAGAAATTCCTATTTCTCAGGTTTTCAATGCTTGTTTACACTTTTTGTTTTTACTTGGTTAAATATTATTTACACTTATTTAACCCTCTTGTATAAATGGTTCATTTCGTCCACCTTGACTTGCTTTGATAACTCAGGAGCGACTGAACAGCAAATTCAAAACGGATTCCAACATACATTTGTATGCTTTACTATTACATTACTTTACTGGAACACAAAAATTAATGCTACTGCCACAGCTCTCTAGAAATATATTCACCATTTCCTGTGCCCCACAAGCTGTTGACTTTTCAATGGCACACAGACCAAATACTGCCAAATCATCCACCATTAGTTCAATCAAGCAGCCAATCTTCTTCACAGCACATCAAGTCAATAATCCAAAAATTGCTCGTTGGGTCAACCGATGGCCATTAGGAATCAAAACCATGCGAATTTCCCCCCACCCACGAACAATGCCTTGTAGGAAATGATCTTAAGTCAGCATACATCATGAGCTGAGCTACGGGTCCTAAAGATTAATGTGACATTTAATGTTATCACGGAAAGAGAATGGTCATTTATTGGATTTGAACTCAAGCTGCCAGAGAAAAAAAGGGCACTATTTTCTTCGTCACCCAAGCACTTTGTCACTTGGGACAACTTAAAGCCTTTTGAACAGAATGAAATGTGACCTCTTCCTAAATATAAAATATAATAAATTTAAGGATTTTACAGCATTTCTTGATAAGCAAATAAGTTGCTAGTTTTTAGTGCCTCAAAAGGTGCGATAGAGATATGTAGCCAGCTGAAAAAGAAGGGAGAGAGAAAAGGGAGATTCATATATTAGTAGCATAGCATCAAGGCAAACAGCAAAGGGCAACACAGCCATCAATTTACATTATTAAGCACACTAGACAGCTATGGAGAGATTTTTTTTAATCAAATGCAATTGAACCCACTGTTCTGACAATCGTAAATCTAAAATATTTAATAAAAGTTACAAATAATATGATTCAAAAATATTGGAACTAAGAGGAAAGTTATTCTTAATGTGCAGCCTTGTTTTGAAGAAAACAGTTTGTAGCCTTTTCTTAGGATCTTTGTTAAAATTTTTGAAGGTCTTCTAGTTGACAAACCTTCTTAAAATGGGCAAATATTTACATTGGTCTGATCAAATGATTCAATACATGAAGAATAAATTAATGGCAAAGGGTATATAGGAACAGTAAGATGTAATTATTTATTATATAATCCAAGGTATACTAATCTCTTGATCTCAGGATATAGGACAAGTCATTTCATTGAATTTATTTGGACAGTACCCTCTGTTCTTTCAAGTACAGCATACATTTAATTGTTGATTAATTCACCAAAACAATCCAGTTGCATAATAGAAAAATGGGTTCTTCTGTATTTGAAAGGATTGCCTAAAAGCACAGTAAAAAGAAGAACTGGGCAAATTTCAGATACAATTCAAATGCAGTCATGTCATAAAGCCAGGTGGGTTCAAGACAAAGGAGTTTTTAAACAATAGATTCTTATGCTAAGTTATGCAATTAGTTTCTTACTGTTCAGCAAATTTTGCATCTGTAGTATTTGTTTCTTTCTACTATTTCCCCAGAATTTGCAAAGTTTACTCTGCATGATTTTGCCCAGTTCAACAGTATATCATGCAATTCTATCCTCCATGCAGACCGAGTGACAGAACAGAACACAAACAAAATTGCTGCCAGCAAGGTGTAACACTACAAGCAACATGCAGATACTAGTCAGTATTATTAAACACACGGACACCTTGAGATTCTCCAAGTCCTTTTCATATTTCTCCCGCAGAGTTGTAGAGCCGACTTCAATCTTATTTTTCATGACATCTATCTGGGACTCCAGCTCTTGTACGCGATTTCTCAGCAAGGTCACAGAATGTGGCTCATTTGCTGTCTCTCTGTACTGGTCAGTGGATCTTTGCAGATCACATACAATGTCCAACTCTTGGGGATTGCTACATTCTTTTAAAGTTTCTATTTCATGTGTGAGCTCTTCTTTTACCCTAGCAAACCTTTGCTCCAGCTCTCTCTTCTCCATTTTAAATTCTTCTCGTCGTCTCCTGAGCTCTTCAACATGCTTTTCCTTTAAATTCTCCATGCAGACTGTCAATGAATCTATTTCCTTCACATTTTCTTCAGTTTTCAGTCTCAGTGTCTCCCCTGCCCTTGTTATCTCCCTTTTTAATTTCTCCACCTCTGCTTCATATGCTTCTCTCACTTCCCGTAGCTCCTTCTTATGCCTTGCTGCCATGTCCTGCAGTTCAATAGCTTTGTCTAATGAGTCAATTGGTTCTCCCTCAATTTGGATGTGAGTTGTTCCTGCACAAATGCCCGATTGTGAAATATCCAATTTTTTAAACTCCGCAATCTCTTCTTTTAATTTTTTTAGCTCCAAATCCTGTTCTTCCTTAAGATTTTTCAGCTCAGCTGCATGTTTGCTGTGCAACAAAGTAATGAAGTTTGAGTGTTCTATCTTCATAGCCTCCAATCTTAGCTGTATATTCCCACTTTGTGCAAGGTCATGCTTCAATTGAAGCCTGGAGATTACATATGATAATTCAGCCTGTATCACTGCATCCTGGAGCAGAAAAGGCCACATGATTTTTGAATTACTATGTCTGCTCAACGCAGGTATATAATCCATGCTGTGAACAAGCCCTCTGGCCAAGAGGCCGAGGTCATCATCTGCGCATGACTGAATGGAGCTTGACATTTTCTTCAACATGCAAGCATTTCTCCTAACTTGTTGTGCTAACTCCGCCCTTACTTGAAGTTCAAAATCTTGGCCAGCAGAAACCGATGCTACTGGTAGTTTGAGGGATTGTGAACATAAGAACAGCGATTCACCTTCTTCATCACTGTTCAGTTCACTACGAATTTCCTCAACCAGCCCATCAAACCTACAAGTGCCATAAGCATCTATAACACTCCTGAGCATCTGTTTATGGTTCTGGTTTCTGTGATGCATTTTCATATATTGGGATTTCAAATGCTGCAATTTTTCTTCTGAAGCCTCCAAGATATTGTGAGCCCAGTACATAATTTCACCTTTTACCAAAGCAACGTTTGCCATCATTTTGAGATAACTTTTCATGGGTTCATTCAATTGCTCTTCGATGCCTGTTGTCTTGCTTTCATGAATCATAGGAAAATTTGTCCAAAATTCTCCTTCAATTAATAACTTGTTGAGAACGGACTGTCCTATTTGACCACTGACTTCTTCCAGTGAAGCCAAAGTAATGTTTTCACTGTGTTTTCTAATTTCATCTAAAGTACTTTTTATACCAGAGTCAGAATTCTGCAAAGCATCGGCAATATTATCAAGTGTTGCTGCTTCAAGTGCCAGTTTGTCAACTAAATATTGTAGCTTTTCCTCCTCTGTTAAAGAGGCTTTTATTAAATATTCTTCACTAAATAATGTTCTATTTTTTCTGCCTAGATCTTCTTCCATTTGTTGCAAGTATTGTACTGAACTTCGTAATGCATGTAGCAAGTCAGACAATTGTCTATGTTGTTCTGTGTCCCATCTTTGAGCAAGTTGACCAGTTTTCTGCTGTATATCTTCCAAAACATGTCGGAACTCAAGCAGTTTAGTTTGCAGTGCTTGGAATTCAAAGTTTGCAGCTTGCATTAGTATCTGAAGTTTGACATTTGAGTTGGAAAGCTGTTGAGAAAATGACCAAGTTAATGACTGGTTCTCTTTTACCTGCTCTTTTAAATGAACCCCAGGGTCTAACAGCCCTCTGTGATTTTTAACATTACAGTGCAGACTTGCTGATGCATCTAAAGGACAAGCAGTTTCTCCTTTAATGTTTTGTTCTGTTATCAATAGTTTAGTTTCAAGTGTGCATATAATTTCCAGGCATTTTTTCAGATCTATTACACAACTACCTGCTGTTTTGCAGTATGAACTTTCAGTATTCAGAGAGGATGGCAGTCCTGAAAACCAACTTTCGGTGCATGTTTGTACCACTGAACCAGTCACTGCTGATAACTGGCTCTCCAAAAGCTGAAGCCTTGCCATTAATTCTTTCGAAAGCTGTGCAATAGAACTCATTGAGATTTCAACCTCCTCTGGTTCAGATGAACGGCTTGTGGCATGAAGAATATTTTCAACTGCTGAACTACTTACGAGGCTTCTTCTTGTTACATGTTCAATATTTTTTCTTGAAGTTTCCATATCTGACTGGAGTTTTTTGTTTTGGGAAAGAAGCTCTTTATAATTGTTTTCAGTTACCTGCAGTTTTACCTCCTGTTCAACTAACCTGGCTTCAGCATCTTTTAACTTGCTTTGAAGTTCTTCTTTCTTCTCTATCAGCATATCAATATCTGTTGGTACCTGCCATCCAAGGCCTTTAAGTGTAGCCTCTTTAAGTTGAAGTTTCTTTTCGGTCTCCTCTAAGCTGGTACCTAGAGCTTCCAGCTTAATTAAAGCCTCATTGAAGTCTTTATTTTTCTTTTCAAGTTCCCTATCATAAGATTCCTTCAGTGATACCATTTTAAGATTGTTTTCTTCCATTTCATTATTGAGTTTATTCATCTCTTGAATAGCTTTGTCAAAATCTTCATTCAAATCTCTATATCCTGCTCGCTCCTTCACCAATTCTAATTTCAGTCCTTCAACCTCTCTATCAGCTTCTGTTAACTGATTAACAATTTCCTGATGATGTTGTTGCAATTGTTCATTCTCAGCTGACAAGATGTCGATGTCATGGGTCAGCCTTTTCACTGTGCCTTCAGTCATCTCAATATGTTCTTCCATTTGCCTCACCATTTCACTGCTTTTGAAAGAGACAGCCAGTTTTTCTTTTTGAGCTCTCTCCAACTGAGCCTCAAGAGTCTGCAGACGATCTTCATATTCTCTAACCTTCTCTTCAGCCTCTTGTACAACGTGTGACAGAATATCCTTTTCCTTTTCATATTTTTCTTTCAGGCTCTCATATTGTTTCTGAAAACGTTCTTCACTCAAAATGACCCCCTGCTCACTATTCTGCAACCGACTGGTTACTCCTTCTAGGTGCTCTTGTAGTCGCTTTACTTCTCGCTGATAGTCATCCTGAAGAGCAATTTGTCTTTCTAGATCCCTAAAAGCTTGTGTTTTTTCAAGAAGTAGCCCCTCTACTTCTCGAAGCTTCTCTTCACTCTCTTGCAATTTATTGCTAAACATGCTTAGTTTTCTCTCGTACTCGTCCGCTTGCTCTTTATACTTTTGACGCTCAAGGCGCAAATCATTTTGTGCTTTAGATAATGACTGTTCATTAATGGCAACCTCTGATAAAGAAATGTCCAATCTGGCCTGAAGGTTTTGCATTTTTGTCTCTTGTTGTCTCAGGAGCTCCTTGGCATCCTGATAGCTTTTTTTTAGGCTTTGAGCTTGCGCATTTACCCCTTCCTGTTTCTGTTGTTGAACTTCCAGCTCAGCTTGTAGATCCTGGTTCAGCTTCTGTAGCTGCTGCCAGGCATTTGAACTTGCCAAAGGTGGCTCCAGCTTAGAAAAGGGGACCAGACAGTGGTTAACACAGATGTACAAGATTTTTGAATAAACTGTTTACTATTTGCTTCTCAGTTCCACAATGGAGATTTAAAACAATTATTGGTTTGTAAATATATTGTTCTTCATGTAGATTTGAAAACTTCAGCATTATTCAGCAAGTAAATGGCCAAACTATTATCTATTAGATGCAAAATTAAGCAAAAAAAAAAAAAGAGCAAAAAGCATTCTGCACTATTTAAGAAATAATAAGGTTAGTATCTTAGAGAGCATGCAAATGAAAGGTGAGCATTATTGGTCAGGAAGCAAGAAATATCAATACATGGTTAGCATACAATAATCAACATACAGACAGGGAATTTTTCTATTTGTTCCTGAAAACCAGTGAATCATTTCATCAAAATTCTTAAAGCTACCAAACACCTTTTCATTATAATCAGCTCTAGATTTGTTGCTTAACCTGACCTTTAAAATCCCAAAACAAGTGTTCTACATGTCCACCCAGCCTATCCTTTTCTGATGTAATCATACATCAGTAATTAGCTTGGTTAGCTACAACAATCTATGGCCCATTATCTAAAGAATAAAAGTCTTAAGCAAGGAGATAAGGATGCATGTTCAAACTATGAGAGTCAAAGCACAAGAATTTAAAACATACTGCAAAGACAACTTAAAAATGAAGTAATTATCCAAACTGCGATCTACTTGTACTGACAAAATGAAGTTGTTTTATTTATTCTAATGTTCTACATTAATTTTTGGTTAACCTAGTGCACCTATACACCACAACAGCAGCAGTAATTACAACTCCAGTAAATGCACATTGGGAAAAGTGGAAATGGATATAAAATCATTAAATAAAATTCTCCAAGACAGCAGAATTAAAAGTTAATTTCAAACTGTCTAATGTCACCTCGTATTGAGCCATGCAGTATGTTAGCTCATTTAGTACTTTCCCTGTTGTTTCCAGATAAATGTTTTATTTGGGAACTGCTGTGCTTAGAATGGTGCTATAGCCACTATCATAAATGTTTTGCTTAATATCTCTTGACAATCTTTCATTTTTAGAATTTTTTTCTTCATTCACGAGATGAGGGCGTCGCTGGCTAGGTAGCATTTATTGCCCATCTCTAATTGCCCAGAGGGCAGTTAAGAGTCAACCACATTACTGTTGTTCTAGAGTCACATGTTGACCAGACCAGGTAAGGATGGCAGTTTCCTTCCCTAAAGGGCATTAGTGAACCAAATGGGTTTTTCCAACAATCAGCAATGGGCTCATGGTCATCATTAGACTCTTAATTCCAGATATTTATTGAAATCAAATTCCACCATCTGCCATGGCAGGATTCAAACCCAGGTCCCCAGAACGTTATCTGGGTCTCTGGATTAACAGTCCAGCGATAATACCACTAGACCATTGCCTCACCAATTCATTTTGGAAAAAAAAGTGCGATAATTTTATGTATGTTTTTAGTAACTTTCAATAGTTTTCTATATATAAATGATTTGTGTGACATCAGTTTTTTTCAAATAATACAATTTATTTAAATAGAGGGCACCAAACATTCGTTAATGACAATAGCAGCAAAATTTTCAAATAGACGTTGCAAAAGAGAAATGACCAAATTATTGTTGCATGAAGTTGGTAGCAGTTCATTGGTCAATGCAAAAGCTTACCAAATGGGAAAGAATCTTGTCAAGGGTAATAACAAAGAACCAAAGCAATCAAGAGATAAGTAGGGTTGAAGGTGCTCATAAATGAAATTGGCAAATCTGCCTCGACCAAGGAATTTGCTAGAAATTGTAAGCCTTGATACAAATTAAAAGTGCTTCACAGGATTATTTTAAGACAAAGTATAGCAGAGCAAGCTCGTAAGAGATATTAGATGAGAAGATCCAAAGCTGTGTCACAGAGGTATGCTTCACGAAGTATCTCAATAGAGACAAGTGAAGAAAAGATGGAGTGAAATTCAGGTGGTTAGGGCCCAGGCAACTGAAAACATGACCACTGAAAAAAGTATGATCAGGAATGTGAAAGAGGCCTGAATTAGAGTGCAGAAATCTCAGGGTTGTAGGGTTGAAGGAAATTTTTCTTTCAATTTATGTTTTCATGGGGCATAGGGGTAGCTGACGGAGCCAGCATGCATTTCCATGCCCAAGTTCTTTTGAACTAAGTCCGTGGTCAGGCTGTTTCAGAAGACAGTTCGGAGGCGAACACCGTGCTTTGGATCGGGAATCACACAGCCCAGATTTTGAGTCAAGTGATGTTAGAGAGGTAGACATAGGCGTTTGTAGAGATGGCATGGAAGGTCTTACGTTTCTGATAACCTACTTGGGCCTTGAGCCTGTATTGACTACACAGAAGTGAAAATTAAAACTTTAATGAAAGCAGAATGGTCTATTGAGAAGGTAACCAAAAATGACTGATTGAGCCGGAAGCAAAAACAAAATCAAATTGCTTTTGCCACATTAAAAGATTGTTTCACTTTACAACTAACATTGTAGCAAGTTACTTAGAGCTTGACATATAATAAGCAGGAAAAGATAAAAGTTTAAACATAAAAGTTTAAACATTATTAACATTAAAAACTTTACATCTGCATACACTTCTGCAGAATTTGACTCAATTAGTATAATTTTGCCAAACACTTTCCCAAACTAGTTTAGTGTTGGGCTATTCTACTATCTCTCCATTTTGCAGCATTTACCCAATACAAGTCATAACATAACGTATATAAAAATATCCAGATGGCCAATTTCATTGCAAACTGGAAACCGTACAGAAAACCATTCAGCTTTGAACTAGATTGCTTTACACACAAGCCATAAGATATGAACATAGCTAGACGGAGCTGAGGGAAACTGACTTCTACCTCAAAACTGTCTCTTGGTGATTAAAGAAATACTACCATTTCTGAACCACAACATGTGAACTTAAAAAATATTAAGTAAGTGCAATTTTATTTTATTCAAATTATTTAATCTCATTTAAAAACTAGTCAACTGACTCTTCACATTTGTCCAGCTTTTACACATTGAAAGTTATTTATGAACCACTTCCCTCCCATTCACCATAACAAAATCTACAGCTTCTATGCAGTAAACTAAAGTCATGAATTTTCCACATTTGACTCTAAACTCCATTATTTCCTTCACTGTTGCTCCAACTAAAATAGGTCAACATAAATTCCATGCTCAGCAACCAACAGAAAAATAATCTACTCTGTATATCTGCCAAAATTTTAATTAATTTTCTACCACACATTATTAAAAAGTTCACTTTTTATTTCAGACATTCAATCAAATGTTAAAACTCTATGCACTCAGATTGATACCTGTATCGCCACCTAAGAAGTAATAGTGACAGCTGTTGGAAACTGTGTGTGGGGGCATTACTGGAATATTTGGCAATAATGTCTTATCACTGGAATAGGAGCCAATCTATTAATTAGATTAGATTAATTATATGGCAGACATTGGTGGGTAGTTGCTGCCTGTGGATGTAAACCGAACACCAGCACGAACCTTTAGGAAAGGTAATCTTTCAGATTGTTAAGGACGTGCAATTGTTACACAGAAACCACTGACTTTCCGAGATTGAGGCTAGTTATTAAAGCAGAATGAGAAATCACGAAGCTAAATGCTCCTTTAAAACAATGCTGTAGAGAGCTTAAATTAACCTGAAGAGAATAAAATCTGATCTTTGCCAACATTTAAAGAAAACAACTGTAATAAAAAGTAAAATTAAGTGAATCCAAAGGATAATAAATCATAAGTTAAAACAACCAATCAAGGGTAGGTGATGGCCTGATGGTATTATTGCTCGACTATTAATCCAGAAACCCAGCAAATATTCTGGGGACCCTGGGTCGAATCCCACCATTGGAGATGGTGGAATCAAAGAGTCTGGAATTAAGAATCTACTGACCACCATGAAATTATTGCTGATTGTTGGAAAAACCCATCCGGTTCACTAATGTCCTTCAGGGAAGGAAATCTGCCACCCTCACCTGGTCTGACCTACATGTAATCCAGACCAACAACAATGTGGTTGACTCTCAATTGCCCTCTGAAATGGCCTAGCAAGCCACTCAGTTGTACCAATTACTACAAAGTCTCAAAGAAATGAGACCGGACGGATCACCTGGCATCAACCTAGGCACCAGGAAAGACAACGGCAGAAACAGCCCTGCTGCCCCTGCAAAGCCCTCTCACTAACACCTGGAAGGTAGTGCCAACATTGGGAGAGCTGTCTCACAAACTAGTTAAGCAACAGCCTGATACAGTCATATTCACAGAATCATACCTTACAGGGAGTGTCCCAGACATCACCATCACCATCCCTATCCCTGTGTATGTCCTGTCCCAGCAGCAGGACAGACCCAGCAGAGGTGGCAACACAATGGTATACAGTCAGGAGGGTGTTGTTCTAGGAGTCAACGTTGACTCCGGGCCCCATGAAGTCTCATGCCTTCAGGTTAAACATGGGCAAGGAAACCTCCTGCTGATTACCTCATACCATCCTTCCTCAGCTGACGAATTGGTACTCCATGTTGAACAACACTTGGAGGAAGCACGGAGGATGGCAAGGGCACAAAATGTACTCTGCGGGCGTGGGATTTCAATGTCCACCACCAAGAGTGGCTTGGCAGCAGTACTACAGATCGGGCTGGTCAGCTCCTAAAGGACATAGCTGCTAGACTGGGTCTTTGGCAGGTGGTGAGGGAACAAACAAGAGGGAAAAACATACTTGACCTCATCCTTACCAATCTGCCAGCTGCAGTTACTGATACTGTCATGGACAGATGCAAGAGTGACCATCGCACAGTCCTTCACATTGAGAATGACTTCCATCATGTTGTGTGGTATAGTCACCAAGCTAAATGGGACACACTTCGCACAGATCTAGCGACTCAAGACTGGGCATCCACGAGGCGCTGTGGGCCATCAACAGCAGCAGAATTACACTTCAGCACAATCTATAACCTCATGGCATGGCATATCCCCCACTCAACAGTTACCATGAAGCCAGGGGATCAACTCTGGTTCAACGGAGAGTGCATGAGGGCATGCCAGGAGCAGCACCAGGCATACCTGAAGATGAGGTATCAACCTGATGAAGCCAACAAACAGGACTACTTGCACAGTGAAAGCAGCAAGTGATAGACAGAGCTAAGTGATCCCACAACCAATGGATCAGATTGAAGCTCAGCAGTCCTGTTACATCCTGTCGTGAATGGTGGTGGACAATGAAACAACTCACTGGAGGAGGCGGCTCCACAAATATCCCCATCTTTAATGATGGAAGAGTCCTGCACATCAGTGCAAAAGATAAGGCTGAAGCATTCGCAGCAACCTTCAGCCACAAGTGCCTAATACATGATCCATTTTGGCTTTCTCCGGTGGTCCTCAGCATTTCAGATATCAGTCTTCAGCCAATTCGATTCACTCCATGCGATATCAAAAAAATAGCTGGAGACACTGGATATTGCAAAGGTTATGGGCCCTGTAAACATTCGGCAACAGTACTGAAAGCTTGTGCTGCAGAACTGGCCGCTCCCCTGTTCTAGTACCCGACAATGTGGAAAAGTGCCCAAGTATGTCCTGTATACAAAAAGCAGGACAATTATTAATTAATTACCGCCCCCATCAGTCTACTCTCAATCATCAGCAAAGTGATGGAAAGCGTCATCAACAGTGCTATCACGCAGCAACTGCTCAGCAATAATCTGCTCAGGTGACACCCAGTTTGGGTTCTGCCAGGGCCATTCCCCTCATGATCTCATTATAGCCTTTGTTCAAACATGGACAAAAGAACTGAATTCTAGAGGTGAGGGGACAGTGACAGCCCTTGACATCAAGGCTGCATTCGACAGAGTGTGGCATCAAGGAAAACTAGAATCAGTGGGTATCAGGGGGCAAACTCTCCAGTGGTTGGAGTCATTCCTGACACATAGGAAGATGGTAGTGGTTGTTGGAGGTCAATCATCTTAGCTCCAGGACATCTCTGCAGGAGTTCCTCAGGGTAGTGTCCTCAGCCCAATCATCTTCAGCTGCTTCGTCAATGACCTTCCCTCCATCATAAGGTCAGAAGTGGGGATGTTCGTCAATGAGCGCACAATGTTCAGCACCAGTCATGACGCCTCAGATACTGAAGCGGTCCTCGTTCAAATGCAACAAGATCCGGACAATATCCAGGCTTGGGCTGACATGTGGCAAGTGATATTCACGCCACACAAATGCCAGGCTATGACCAACACCAATAACAGACAACTTAACCACCATCCCTTGACATTCAATAGTGTTAACATCACTGAATCCCCCACTATCAACATCCTGGGGGTTATCACTGACTAGAAACTCAACTGGACTCACTGCATAAACACATTGGCTACAAGAGCAGGTCATAAGCTAGGAATATTGCAGCGGGTAACTCACCTGCTGACTCTTTGAAACCTGTCCACCATGTACAAGGCAAAAGTTAGGAGTGTGATGGAATACTCTCCACTTGCCTGGATGAGTGCAGCCCTAACAACACTCAAGAAGCTTAACACCATCCAGGTCAAAGCAGCCTGCTTGATTGGTACTATATCCATAAGCATCCACTCCCTCCACCACCGATGCTCAGTAGCAGCAGTATGTACTATCCACAAGATGCACTGCAGAAATTCACCAAAGATCCTCAGATAGCACCTTCCAAACCCATGACCACTTCCATCTAGAAGGGCAAAGGCACGAGATATATGGGAACACCACCACCTCCAAGTTCCCCTCCAAGCCACTCACCATCCTGACTTGGAAATACATTGCTGTTCCTTCACGATCACTGGGTCAAAATCCAGGAATTCCCTCCCCTAATGGCATTGTGAGTCAACCTACAGCTGGTGGACTGCAGTGGTTCAGGAAGGTAGCTCACCACCACCTTCTCAAGGGCAACTAGGAAAGAGGACCTGTTCAGAGATTATCATGAGCTAGGAACCAAATTAAAGAATAGGTCCTCAAGGGTTATAATCTCTGGATTACTGCCCGAGCCACGTGCTAATTGGCATAGGAACAAGAGAATAAGGAAAGTAAACACGTGGCTAAGAGAGAGTGGTGCGGGAAAGAGGGGTTCCTTTTCATGGGGCACTGGCATCAATAGGGAGGGCATGGTGAAACTTGCCCTGGTGGGAAACAAAGCAGCAGGATAACATATGTAGTGATGGATACAACTAAGTGGAAAAATGTGAAAGAAATGACAAGGAAGGAAAATTCAGGAAAGGTTATCAAAGTCTCCAGCACAGACACAAATAG
This sequence comes from Rhincodon typus, assembly GCF_021869965.1. NCBI lineage: Eukaryota > Metazoa > Chordata > Chondrichthyes > Orectolobiformes > Rhincodontidae > Rhincodon > Rhincodon typus. The sequence continues at coordinate 41,115,617 of NC_063354.1, read as the reverse complement.
GACAGAGTGTTTAGAAAAGGCTAGCAATCAAACACTGGAAAAACGAATGAAAATGAGAAGAGGGAGGGTTAATACAGGACTGAAGGTGTTATATCTGAATGCACGCAGTATAAGGAATAAGGTAAATGAGCTTGTGGCGCAGATCGAAACTGGCAGGTACAACGTGGTAGGCATCACGGAGACGTGGCTTCAAGGGGATCAGGTCTGGGAACTGAATATCCAAGGATATACATCCTATCGAAAAGATAGGCAGGTGGGCCGAGGGGGTGGGGTTGCCTTATTGATGAGAAATGAAATTAAATCAATAGGAAGAAATGAAGTAGGGTCAGATGGTGTAGAATCTGTGTGTGTAGAATCTGTGTGGGTAGAATTGATGAACCGCAAAAGGTGAAAAAACCATAGTTGGGGCTGTGTACAGGCCTCCAAACAGTAGTCAGGAGCTGGGGCACAGTATGCACCAGAAAATAGAAAAGGTGTGTAAGAAAGGCAAAGTCACAGTGATCATGGGGATTTCAATATGCAGGGGGACTGCGAAAATCATGTTGGTAGTGGATTGCGAGAAAAGGAGTTTGTGGAATGTCTACGAGATGACTTTTTGGAGCAGCTCATGGTGGAGCCCACAAGGGAACAGGCAATATTGAATTTAGTGGTGCAATGAGGCAGACTTGATGAGGGAGTTTAAGGTAAAGGACCCCTTAGGAGGCAGTGATCATAATATGATCGAATTTACTCAGCAATTTGAGAGGGAGAAAATATAATCAGAGGTAATGGTATTACAGCTGAATAAAGGCGACTACAGAGCTATGAGGGAGGAGCTGGGCAGAACTGACTGGAAGAGGAGCCTAGCTGGAAAGAGAGTGGAACAGCAATGGCAGGAGTTTCTAGGAGTAATTCAGGAGACACGCAAAAATTCATGCCGAGGAAAAAGCAGCATGGTACAGGGAGGATGACGCAACCATGGCTGACTATGGAAATCAGGGATAGCATAAACGCAAAAGAGAAAGCATATGATGTGGTGAAGGGCAGTGGGAAACCAGAGGATTGGGAAGCTTACAAAGGCCAACAAAAGATGAAATAAGGAGGGAGAAGATTAAGGAGGGTAAGCTAGCCAGTAATATAAATGAAGACTGTAAGAGTTTCTTTAGATATATAAAGGGCAAAAGAGAGGCAAAAGTGGACATTGGACCACTGGGAAATGACGCTGGAGAGATAGTAGTGGGGAACAAGGAAATGGCCGAGGAACTGAATAATTACTTCGTGTCAGTCTTCACGGTGGAAGACACGAATAATATCCCAAAAATTCAAGAGTCAGGGGGCAGAGCTGAGTATGGTGGCCATCACCAAGGAAAAGGTGCTAGTAAAACTGATTGGCCTGAAGGTGGATAAATCACCTGGACCAGATGGACTACACCTCAGAGTTCTCAAGGAGATAACTGAAGAGATAGTGGAAGCGTTAGTGGTGATCTTTCAGGAATCGCTAGAGTTAAGGAGGGTCCCAGAGGACTGGAAAATCTCTAACGTGACACCCCAATTTAAAAAGGGAGTAAGGCAAAAGATGGAAAATTACAGGCCGATTAGCCGAACCTCGGTTGTGGGTAAGATTTTGGAGTCCGTTGTGAAGGATGAGATTTCTGAATATTTGGAAGTGTATAGTAAAATAGGGCAAAGTCAGCATGGTTTCATCAAGGGGAGCTCACGCTTGACAAATTTGCTAGAATTCTTTGAGGAAGTAACGAGCAGGGTAGACCAAGGAGAGTCAGTGGATGTTATCTACCTGGACTTTAAGAAGGCCTTTGATAAGGTGCCACACAGGAGGCTGCTGAGTAAGATAAGGGCCCATGGTGTTAGAGGCAAGGTGCTAGCACGGACAGAAGATTGGCTGTCAGGCAGAAAGCAGAGTGGGGGGGATAAAGCGGTCTTTTTCAGGATGGCAACCGGTGACAAGTGGAGTTCCGCAAGGGTCACTGCTGGGACCACAACTTTTCCCTTCGTATATTAATGATCTAGATGAAGGAACTGTGGGGATTCTGGCTAAGTTTGCAGACTTTACAAAGATAGGCAGAGGGACAAGTAGTATTGAGGAGGTGGTGAGGCTGCAGAAGGACTTGGACAGGTTAGGAGAGTGGGCAAAGAAGTGGCAGATAGAGTACAATGTGGGAAAGTGAGAGGTCATGCCCTTTGGTAACAGGAATAAAAGCATGGACTATTTTCTAAATGGGGAGAAAATTCAGAAGTCTGAAGTGCAAAGAGACTTGGGAGTTTTAGTCCAGGATTCTCTTAAGGTAAACTTGCAGGTTGAGTCAGTAGTCAGGAAGGCAAATGCAACGTTGGCATTTATTTTGAGAGGACTTGAATATAAAAGCAGGGATGTACTACTGAGGCTTTATAAGGCTCTGGTCAGGCCACATTTGGAGTATTGTGTACAGTTTTGGGCCCCATATCTCAGGAAGGATGTACTGGCCCTGGAGCGGGTTCAGAGGAGGTTCACGAGAATGGTCCCAGGAATGGAAAGCTTAACATATGAGGAACGTTTGAGGACTCTGGGACTATACTCAGTGGAGTTTACAAGGATGAGGGGGGATCTAATTGAAACTTTCAAAATACTGAATGGCCTGGACAAAGTACTTCCATTGATAGGAGAGCCTAGGACCCGAGGGCACAGCCTTAGAGTAAAGGGAAGACCTTTTAGAACGGAGATAAGGACAAGCTACTTCAGCCAGAGTGTGGTAATTCTATGGAATTCACTGCCACAGAAGGCTGTGGAGGCCAGGTCATTGAGTACATTTAAGATGGAGATAGATAGGTTCTTGATTATCAAGGGGATCAAGGGTTATGGGGAGAAAGCAGGAGAATGGGGTTGAGGAACTTATCAGCCATGACTGAATGGCGGAGCAGACTCTGTGGGCCGAATGGCCTAATTTCTACTCCTATGTCTTTATGATCTAACGAGGATAGGCATGAAATGCTGGCCATCCAGTGATGCCCACACCCCACAAATGAATGGAAAAAGAAATTCTTATTAGTAAGAAGGGAGGAATGTGACAATTACATGAAATAAGACTAGGTAAAATGTAAGCACCAACACTTATCCTGAGAAAAATAAACTGTTAAATTTACCAAGCTACAAGGTGAAAATGAAAACTCCGTTACGTGCACCGTCTTGAAAATAAACATCCACTTTGGTTTTAATTATTTAATAAGACATTACATAAAAGATGGTGGCAGATAAAATATAGTGTGGAGAAATGTGAATTTTTTAAAAAATGAGATACTAGTAAATGTTGGTACTTAGAGGGATTTGGAGGTGGTTACAAATGAATCACAAAGTGTACATGTAGCCACAACAAAAGATAAAATGAAAATGCCAAGGGGTTTGGTGTATGAAGAGCAAGGAAGTTTTGCTGCAAGTACATTGGGCCATAATCAAGAGTACTGCCTTCATTCGGCTCCCTGCACAAAGAAACCAACCTGTCTTGAAAAGGTGCAATAAAGGTTCAATGGACTGATTCTTGGGACTGGTTGGAGATATGAGGACAGCTGGAGTAGAGTAGGGCTATTTTCTCTGAAATTTAGAAGAGGGAGGGATTTCATTGAAACGTATAAAACTCTGAGGTCAGGCCAGGCTAAATGCCAAGGAGCTATTTTCCAATAATGGGAGAATCTAGCACTCCAGGAAAACAGAGTCCTGTTATTTAGTTCTCAGAAGTAAAGAAAGCTCCTCACCTAATGTGCTGTGAATCCTTAGAATTCTTAACCCAGACAACTATAGATGCTTAGTTAATAAGTAAATACAAGAAACAGATACGGAGATTTGATGGTTAGATCAGGAAAAGAAGTAGAATATAAAGGCAATGTGAAGAAACTGAAACAAGATAGTAAAATATCTGAATTTCAGTTCTACAAGGAGGAGAAACCACCTTTAATTTAAGAAAGGAAGTGAATAGAATATTTATAAGAATTGCAACTTCAATATCCATACACTTCTTTTTATTAAATACTCTTGCTTAAACACGGATGGGGTTAGGAAACAAGCTGGGTGGTGTATTGAGTTATGTAGTGACAGGTACTTGAGTCAGTGGCTAACCTCAGGTGATTATGCCACTTCATCAAGCCTGAACTAGTTTAATTAACAGCAAGGATCCAAAAACTCCTCCAAGCTGGTTCCAAATGAAGTAAACAGTATGCTGTGTTTACATAAGACCTCTTTTTAAAATCTTACAAGAAACAAGAGGATGTAGATATTAATCATTCTTAGTAACCAAACTTCAGACAGTGTTACGAACTCTTCTGCTTTAATGTGTGTATATGAGGATTAGTAACTACCTAACAAGAACATTGTGATCCCAGATATTTTAGCTTTTACTTAAAATGATTTTAAAATCATCCAGCTGTAGACCAAGATAAAATTAACATTTTATGCCAACCTATGTATTTTTATAAGAGTCAAAAGTCCTGGAAGAAAGGTTTCCACTTTCCCAATTTGAACAAGATCTTAAAAAATGCACACACTACAATTTTGCAATACGTAGTAAAGAATGGATACTGGTGGGGTTTGATGAAATGGGCGACTTGTTGGGCTGAAATGCCTATGTTAATTTTCAATTGTCTCCAACCTATTCTTTCTGCACTAGGTGTAGGAAACAGTAATCAAATTCTAAACATTTTTATTGTACTTAATTTCACTTTATTTGATTTTACTCATGGGGGCAGAAAGATAGGACAAACAACTATTGGACATTGCTCTTTGTGGAACACTTTACTGTAGTATAAGTCAAGTATAGTACTACTTTCGTGGCAAAAAGCTAAGCAACTCGATTTCAACCATCATTTCAAAGCAAAGAGAAGCAAAGAGCTAAGTTTTTGTAGGAAGTTGGTGAACTACATCAAAAAGCTAAAATGGCAGATACAAATTTTAATTCTCACTAGTTCAGGTTACCAATGATCTCAACACAATCATCTCCCAGGCTTCATTTAAAATCTTCTCAGGAAACGTTTTCAAAAATCAAAGTCCAGTGGTATCAACTCTCAGTATCCCAGTATTAGAGGTTCCAATTGGTAGACTGCTTCATTGAACAAGGCATATTACACTTCTACTTTCTCTATCTATAGGCCTCTATTACTAAGGGCCACAGATTCGAAAATGCTTGTGGGGTGTGGTCCACTGAAGTTTATTTTATATTTCTTACTAATTGTTGGTATAAGACTGTACAAGTCTTCATGCAACTGTACAATGTGCTGAGAAACCACATCAGGAGCACCAAGGACAGTTCTGTCCCCTTATTTAAGAGAAGATATTATTTCACTGAAGGCAGTTCAAAGAAGGTTCACTAGGATGATCCTCAATGTGGAGGGATTGAGGATATGAGCAAAGATTGGGACTTTGCTCACTGGACTTCAGAAGAATGAGAAATAATATCATTGAAGCATACAGGATTCTTAAGGTGCTTGACAGGGTAAATGGCTTGACAGGATGTTCTCCCTCATGGGAGAGTCTAGGACCGGAAGAGCATGGTCTCACAATAAAGGGGCATCGATTTAAATTGAGATGAGGAGGACTTTCTTTTGAGAGGGTTGAATGTTTTTGGAACTCTTTGCCATAGAGAGCTGAGGAGGCAGAGTTTATTGTGTTTTTAAGACCGAGTTAGATAAAGTCATGATCAGTCGGAGAATCAAAGACAAGAAGAATATCAGACCAAGCATGATTCTATTGAATGGTGGAGCGGGCTCAAGGGGCTGAACATCTTATTTCCGATTTGTTATGGTCTTATGCTCCTCAAAATGGAAACTCTTATTCTGTCATTCCTCTTGATATTGTAATATTGTTATATTTGTCTACATAACAGAAACTGCACTTAACTGTGTGGTGATTGATATAGATGGATTCTGGTTTCCTGATTCAGTTAGAAAGACATAGAAATAGGATTAAGTAACACATGATAGACATCTATACAATAGTTTCAACAAAATCTGCATGACACAAAATCCCAGCATGGTTAAAGCTACTTGGCCCAACAAGTCCATGCTTGCTTTTTGCAAGTACAACTCAGTTACTCCAAATCCCCTGCCCCTTCCCTATAACTATGCAAGATTTTGGTTTTTATGGTTCAAATAATTATTTAATTCCATTTTGAAATTTGCAAGTGAACCTGGCTTCACCATCCTCTCCATTCCAAGTCGTAACCATTTGTGTGAAACAATTTTTTCCTCACAATTCATTTCCTTCTTCTGCTAAATCTGTGTTCTTTGGTTCCTGACACCTTCATCAACAGCTTCTCTGTCTATTCTATCTAAACATGTCATTATTTTGAGCACCTTGGTTAATTCTTCTAAGCAGAACAACCCTAGCTTCTGTAATTTATCCATGTAACTGAAGTTCCTCATCACTAGAATCATTCATGAATCATTTTTGTACCTCTAAACTCTTCATATTGTTTCTAAAATGTAATGCCAAGAATTAGACATAATTGTCCAGCTGAGGATGAAACACTATTTTAAAAAGGCTAATTAACTTTTCTGCTTTTGTACTCAATGTCTCTGCTTATGGGCGACAAGGTGGTTCAGTGGTTAGCACAACTGCCTAACAGTGCCAGGAACCCGAGTTCGATTCCACCCTCGGGTGACTGTCTGTGTCGAGTTTGCACGTTCTCCCAGTGTCTGCGTGGGTTGTCTCTGGGTGCTCCGGTTTCCTCCCACAGTCCAAAGATGTGCAGGCTAGGTGGATTGGCCATGCTAAATTGCCCGTCGTGTTCAGGGATGTGTAGTTTAGGTGGGTTACAGGGGGAATGGGTCTGAGTGGGATGCGTTGAGAGTTGGTGTGGACTTGTTGGGCCGAAGGGCCTGTTTCCACACTGTAGGGATTCTATGATTCTATGATCTATAAAGCCCAGGATCCAGTACGTTTTAACCACATTTGGAACCTTCCAATGATTTGTGCACATATACCCTCAGTTGTCTCTACTCCCTTTTAGGATTATATCCTTTAGTTTATATTGTCTCTCCTAATATTTCCTATTGAAAGGTAATGCGTCGCATTTTTCGAAATTAAATTTCATCTGCCACGTGTCAGCCTATTTCACCAGACTGTCCTCAAAGATTCTGATGACCTTCCTCAAAAGTACCCACTACTCAAGTTGTATACCATATCTCTCAAGAAAGAAATGTGAATGATGGACAGCGGAAGATTTGAAAGTGGAAAGCAGCTATATTTCTCAATATACTATCTGCAAAATCAATTTCATAACAATAGCCAGGAAACTGAAGAGCAATGAAGACATTTAAAAGCCAGACCATGTTGAATATTTCTTCTACTCATGAGCTTCTGTCAGCAAAGTTCATACGCAAAAACTTTTGCTGCTTTCCTCACGACGAACAGTCCATAATCTGAACTTTGGAAAAGCATATTCAGCCTATCAATTCAATTCTCCATAACGCTAAACATAAAATTAGCCCTAATTATTAACTTGGTGCTGATTGTGAGAAATCCATATAAAGAATCCTCCTCACACCTCATTCGTTCAAGGCTTTAATCCATTTTAAATTAAAGAATACTAGGCCTCCAACATGGGGCAGCTTAGATTTTAAGTACTGTGGGTGAAGCACATCAAGTACTTTTATCAAAAAATTGTTTTTGTCTGAGAATTGCTATTCAAACAAACTGGTGCGCATATTCATAGTTGTACCTGTCAAAACACTAACATTAAAGGTCCAAATATCTTTTGGCCACTTTGTTTACCCAGCTACCTTTGCAAATGAAATATTTTTCCACTCCATCCTCTGTAAATCTAGCCACTAAATGTACATTTCTACTTAAATCAAATTCCTAATTGAAATCAGACTCATGCTCAGAACTATTACCTTTTATTCTTCCATTATTCTAAGCCATGTCTCAGTTAACTGTTTAAGATGACCAGATCTCTTTGGAGTTCAAGCTTTTTAAATATCACCTTCCATTGAACTTCTGTGTTTCTCTATTTGTTTTTCTTCACTGTTCGCTCTCCCTTTCAAGCCTTATTTCCAGTTCTCTTTTCCTTTCTTTAACCTCCCTTCCCACTTCTATTTTCTTCTCTTCAATGGTAGCTAACCACAACAATTGAAGACAAAATCTTACAAGCCAGACTTTCTTTCTGGGATTTAACTTGTTGAATGTTATGATCACCTGGGATCATAACAAAGTGGGATTGTTTGCAGGGTCAAAATTTATTGAACTTGAGACAGGTTGGTGTTCCTTTTAAAGAAACAAAAATGTGGAGGTACTGGACATTAAACCAGAGTAATGCAGTGATGTTTAATATATGGATTAGAATTCCAATTCAAGTCTTTTCATTTTGAAAGAATTTATCATTTCTAGCTGAATCTTCCCTAATTCTAGCAATGACTACATCATGTTCAAGCTTCTTTCCTTTTAATTCAAAAGGCTAACTAATTACTTGAAGCATCCTTACAGGATCCTGCTTTTATTACTACCTTCAATTTATCTGCTAACTCTTCAGTTTAGCCCTAAAGATTTCAAATAATCCACTATCACGTCTTCTACTTCCTCAAAAGTCTTGGCAAAATTCAAAACCATTTAACTTAGTGCCGAGTTCAAATAGATTATATCTTGGCTGCTATAAGGGCCTGAACCTGCACCTCCAATTTATGCTTACTAAGTGACTGTGTTTCTTTAAAGCAGAATTCCCTCATTTAACTTGGCTGGTTTTAATCTGGAGATATATTTACAGAGTTCCATTCCATTTCCCTTTTGATGTTTCTGCAGATACTCACAAACAATACAATCTCAAAGATAATCCCCACCTTCATTTCACTATCATAATTTCAATACTCTCTCCCGTTTCCTTCAACAAATCCAAGAAGTTGAAGAGAATTCTCTGTCAAAAAGATTGAGGCCATCCAATCAGCTGCTTGTTGTTTCCCCCCACCTTCCACAGACTAAACGTCAAAGATTCATCCTTCCCCTTACCCTTCCTCATTCAGTAGACCTTTCTGCAGCCTTTGTCATGGTTGATGCCTCTATCCTCATTTAGCATTGGGTGGGATTACACCTGCCTGCTTCCCTTTTTATCTATCCAGTCGCAGCCTGTGAACAATGAGCAAATGCTTCTCATCACACCTCCAATCCAGTACCTGTTGTCTTCCAGGATCTGTTCCATGCGCCCTTCCAATTTCTGTTCCGAGCAATATCACCTGAAAATACGTTAGTGTCCACATATATACTGACAATACCTAATTCTACCTCCTCTCCACGCCACTTGATCTCAGATTGCTTCTCCTACATTTAGACTTGGATGAGCTGAATATTTCTTCAATTAAAGTTATTATCTCAATCCCTGTCGGAGCTGCTGACCCCCCTCCCACTCCCGAGCAATTACCTGAAACCAAAACAGACTATTCACAACCTTAGTATACAATTTTACTGGGATGGGAATCCACCATGTACCTGCTCCACCATCCCCGAAATGTCACCCAAGTCTGTTCCTACATCAGCTCATTTGCTGCTGAATTCCTTTGTTACTTTCGAGATTTACCTAGATGAACATACACCTAGCCAGCCTTCTATTTCCTACCCTCAAATGCATCCAAACTCTGTTGGCCATATCTTTGAGCGTACCAATTCTATTTTAACCGTCAGCTCTACACTCACTGAACTACTGTGTTAAGGAGCATCTAGATTCTAAAATTCTGTTCCTTCCTATCAAATTCCTCTCTGATCTCACCTCTTCCTGTCTCTGTAATTTCTTCCAGCCCTACACTCTCAAGACATATTTGCATTCCTCCAAGTGTGACCTGTACATCAGCTGCTAAGGCCCTCCAAGTCTGGAATTCCCTCCTTTCACTGCTCTCCCTCACTTTCTTCCTTTAAGATACTTAAAATCCACCTCTTTGGACCAAGCTTTTGGCCATCTGCTCCAATATTTCCTTATGAAGCTTGGTGTTACATTTTGTTTGATAATGCGTTTGTGAAGTATCTTAGGGAATTTTACTGCCTTAAAAGATGCTATACAAATACAAACTGTTCAATTTGTTGGACTGTTCAACAATACTAGAGTGTATTCAGCCAAAATATGAAATCGTTTAATATTCGAGTCCAATTAAGGAAGTCATCTTTTTCATGGATAACAATTAATGCTATTTTAAAATGCGCAATGTGAAAAAGTAAGCAAACTATTTTTACAATTGAAACTTTAACACTGCGTGAACATTTTACTTCCCTTAATTTTTTTTTTATTTTGGTTTTGTTCCTTGAATTCAGGTCACAATACCTGATGAGTTCACCTACAGCAAACATTATTGTTCTTTCCTTAGTGGGGTGTGGCATGGGGTTCAAAACGTAGACAGAAGAGTCCTTTCACGTTCAGCTGACCAGCTTGAAATATTCAGCGATAAAGCATGACTGCCTAGCTTAGGAGTGGCTCAAACTTCTAAACTTTAAGATGCACAAATAATATTCAAACATTCATGAGTGGCAAGACAAGGATTATATTTAGACACTTTTTATTACTATCGCGCACACAGCTGTGAGGGAGTACGTTTAGCAAAAATATAAGGGCATGGAAAGTAATCAGATCACTATGATCTAAGTGAATGGCAGAACAAGTTTGAGAAGCCAAGTGGCTTACTTCTACTCCTATTTCATTTGTTCTTAAAAGCAAATTCTATGAAAGATATAGGCATGGAAGAATGTTTACAAAATGTATTTTTTAAAATTCATTTGTGGAATGTCGGCATTGCTGCCTGGCCAGAATTTAGCGCGTAGCCCTAGTTGCCCTTAAGGTGGTAGTGAGCTGCCTTCTTGAACCACTGCAGTTCACCTGGAATTCCAGGATTTGGACCCAGTGACAGTGAAGGAACTGCAATATATTTCCAAGTCAGCATGTCGAGTGGCTTGGAGGGGAACTTGGAGGTGGTGGTGTTCCCATGTACTTGCTGCCCTTGTCCTTCTAAGTGGTCGTGGGTTTGGAAGGTGCTGTCTGAGGATCTTTGGTGAATTTCTGCAGTGCATCTTGTAGATAGTACACACTGCTGCTACTGAGCATCGGCGGTGGAGGGAGTGGATGCTTGTGGATGTTGTGCCAATCAAACGGGCTGCTTTGTCCTGGGTGGACAAGCTTCTTGAATGGTCTTGGGGCTGCACTCATCCAGGCAAGTGGGGAGCATTCCATCACATTCCTGATTTGCGCCTTATAGATTGTGGACAGGCTTTGCAAAGTCAGGAGATAAGTTACTCTCCGCAATATTCGTAGCCTCTGACCTGCTCTTGCAGTCACTGTGTTCATGTGGTGAGTCCAGCTGGGGTTTCTGGTCAATGGTAACTCCCAGGATGTTGATAGTGGGGGATTCAGTGATGGTAGCACCATTGAATATCAAGGAGTGCTGGTTAGATTGTCTCTTATTGGTGATGATCATTGCCTGGCATTTGTTTGGTCTGAATGTTACTTGCCACTTGTCAGTCCAAGCCTGGATATTGACCAGATATTTTGTATTGAATATGGACTGCTTCAGTATTTGAGGAGTCACGAACAGTGCTGAACACAGTGTGATCATCGGCAAACATTCCTGCTTCTGACCTTATGATGGAGGGAAGGTCATTGATGGAGCAGCTGAAGATGGCTGGGCCCAGGACACTATCCTGAGGAGCTCCTGCAGAGATGTCTTGGAGCGGAGATGATTTGACCTCTAACAACCACAACCATCTTCCCATGTGCCAGATATGACTCCAACCACTAGAGAGTTTGTCCCAAAACCCACCGATTCCAGTTTTGCTGGGACTCCTTGATGCCACACTCGATCAAATGCAGCCTTGATGTCAAGGGCTGTCACTCTCATCTCACCTTTGGAATTCAGTTCTCTTGTCCGTGTTTGAACTAATGCTGTAACGAGGTCAGGAGCCGAGTGGCCCTGGCGAAACTCATACTGGGCATTACTGAGCAGGTTATTGCTTAGCAGCTGCTGCTTGATAGCACTATTGATTGATTGATTATTGTCACATGTACCTAAGTACAATGAAAAGATTTGTTTATGAGCTGTACAGGCAGATCATAGTAAACAGGACATTAAGATCATAGGGTGAGGAAAAAAAACTGAACAGAGCTTACAGTTTACATTGCACAGGTCGTATGCTAGGCAAGATCAATGTTAGATCAGCATTATTTGAAGTTAGAGTGTCCATTCATTCATCTAATAAAACAGCACGGAGGAAGCTGTTCTTGAACCTGCTGGTGAGTCTGTTCAAGCTTCTGTATCTTCTGCCTGACAGAGGAGGCTGTAGGACAACACTGTCGAGGTGCAATAGGTCTTTGATGATGTTGGCAGCCTTTCTGCTGCAACTGGCTGAGTAAAATGTAGTCCATGTATGGAAGGTTGGTTTCTGTGACTATTAATGACACCTTCCATTACTTTACTGATGGAGAGTGGATAGATGGGCTGGCAATTGGCTGGGTTGGATCTGTTCTGCTTTTTAGGTACATGTCACGGTTGGGCAATTTTCCACATTGTTGGGTGGATGCCAGACTTCTTCTGAAGAAGGGTCTAGGCCTGAAACGCCAGCTTTCCTGCTCCTCTGATGCTGCTTTGCCTGCTGTGTTCATCCAGCTCTACACCTTGTTATCACTGTACTGGAGCAGCTTAGCTTGGGGAGCAGCAAGCTCTGGAGCACAAGCTTTCAGTACTTTTGCCAGAATGTTGTCAAGGACCGTACCTTTTACAGTATCCAGTGCCTCCAATTTTTCTTGATATTAAGTGCAGTGAATCAAATTAGCTGAAGACTGGTATCTGTAATGCTGGGGACCACTGAAGGAGGCAGAGATGGATCATTCACAGGGTACTTCTAGCTGAAGATTGCTGTGAAAGCTTCAGCTTTATCTTTTGCACTGATGTACCGGGCTCTTCCATCTTGAGGACGGAGAGATTTGTGGAGCCTCCTTCTCCAGTGAGTTGTTTAATTGTGCGCCACGGCTGCCGAGCTTAGATCTGTTGGTTACGGGATCGCTTAGCTCGGTCTATCACTTGCTGCTTCTGCTGTTTTGCGTGCAAGTAGTCCTGTTTGGTGGTTTCACTAGGTTGACCCCTCATCTTCAGCCAAGTCTGATGCTGCTTCTGGCATGCCCTCCTGCACTCTCCATTGAATCAGGGTTGAGTGAGGGATATGTTGGGCCATGAGGTTACAGATTGTGCTGGAGTACAATTCTGCTGCTGTTGATGGCCCACAGCGCCTCATGGATGCCCAGCTTTGCATTGCTAGATCTGTTCTATGTCTGTCCCATTCGGCATGGTGATAGTGCCTTACAATACAATGGAGGTTATTCTCAATCTGCAGGCAGGACTTAGTCTCCACAAGGGCTGTGAAGTGGTCATTCTTACTGGTACAGTCACAGACAGATGCATCTGCAGCTGACAGACTGATAAGTACGAGATCAAGTATGTTTTTCCCTCTTGGTCGTTCCCTCACCACCTGCCGAGCCACTCTTGATGGTGGACATTGAAATCCCCCACCCAGAGCATATTTTGTGCCCTTGCCACCCTCAGTGCTTCCTCCAAAGTGTCGTTCAACATGGAGTACTAATTCATCAACTGAGGGAGGATGGTACGTGGTAGTCAGCAGGTTTCCTTGCCCATGTTCAACCCGAATTTAACCCGAAGCCACGAAACCTCATGAGGTCTGGTGTCAACGTTGAGGACCCCCAAGGCAACTGCCTCCCGTTTATTATAACATAGTGCCTCCACCTCTGCTGGGTCTGTCCTGACGGTGGGACAAGGACATATCCAGGGATTGGTGATGGTGGTGTCTGGGACATAGCCATACTCAGGGATTCCACAAACAATATCAGGCTGTTGGGCTGTTGCTTGACTAATCTGAGAGACAGCTCTCCCAATTTTGGCACTAGTCCCCAGATATTAGTAAGGAGGACTTTGTAGGGTTGACAGGGCTGTTTCTAGCCTTGTCTTTTCTGGTGCCTAGGCTGGTGCCTGGTAATCCATCTGGTTTCATTCCTTTGAGACTTTGTAGTGATTGGTACAACTGAATTGGCTTGCTTGATTTCAGATGGCAATTGAGAGTCAACCACATTACTGTGGGTCTGGAGTCACATGTAGGCCAGCCCAAGTGAGGATGGCAGATTTCGTTCCCTCAAGGACGTTACTGAACCATTTATTTATGCATTTATTTAAGAAAATCAATCCAGAGGTTTTAAAAGGAAAGACTGACTATTCTTGAAGAAAAAACAACTAATTACCTTCGGTTGGGGGGGGAGCTGCATTTAAAGTTACCCTGCTTAGCACTGTTTCACTTTAATTTTGATAAGTTGTTTTGACTGGAAATCTCATTGGGTGTCTTAGATTCATTCTAACATTATTTATGGCAGTACATTACGCAGGCTATTTTATTGGTGCCATGTTGGTGGGACATTGTACTCTGACTAGTGGACTTTTCCTTGTGCTGCATTGCTGCCCAAGGTCTTCAACAGGCTTTTGCCAGAGCCACTGTTCACCCTGGGCCATGATGCAGCTGCTACCCATCCGCATCTCTTTGAACACCTACCTTATCACAGGGCACCAACAACTTTGGAGTTGCACAGTTCCCCAGCCTGCTTGTCCACAACTCTGGCCTGTGGAAGCTTACGGTTTCAGAACTCAGCAGACCTCCCCTCCCTTGAAGTAGTTGCTGAAACAGCAGAGCCCTTGAGTAACAGATTGCACCTCACAGCCAGCAGAATAAGGGAGAACTGCCAAAATCCATTTGGAGCTGCAGCCAGCTACAAGCAGCTGCCACATCAAGCAGTAGCCTGAGTGGACCTTGATGCAGTGGCACTCTGCAAAAAGGGACTTGGCAAACCCCTTAAAAAAGCACTGGCCACAATGCGGCCTGGAACAAGCAAAACCCAGCAAGCAACCTACAAGCTGATGAGTAAATGATCCCCCCAATCATAGGGAGCGGCCAACCCACTCATTCCCCCATCCAAAAACAAAACCTGGCTCCACAGTCAAAGGGTTCACAATAGGAGACATTAAAGTAAAAGGTTATTTTATACAAGTATTAACAATTGTTGCATTTACTAATGGAGAAATTGAACAAGTTAAAGTGCAGGTGGGTACTGTATTTCAATTTAGAGGTAACAGGTGTGATGTGTGAACATTTTTCTCTAAGCCCCGACACAATCTAACTCCAATTTTAGCAGAGTCCCACAAAAACGTTTCCCATGGCGTCTTTCATTTAAAAGTTGCGATTTTTCAGGAACGCAACCTTGGATTTATTTGAGGACACCCTGCATTAAACAACAAACTTGAATCAATGTACCTGTGTCCCAGCGTACTAATTATATCAATCGTCAATTCGTCTGATCTGTATTAAACCTACAATCAGAAAACTCCCTTTTCAGACAAGGTAGTTTATAGAGCTGGAGATGTTGCTGCAAAATAGCATTGATCAATTCATACTGCCCTTCAGTTGACCAATAGGAAACTATGGAAGTAATCTCGTGACATGCTGGGGTAGAGGCTGGATCAATCATGCACTCACTGAATAAAGTCAAGACGAGCTGAAACAAATCCTAGACCTTACTTGTAATCTCCACCCTCCTCGCAATGCTGCTGCTTGTTTTCCTACCCTGTGTGGCTGATGCTGCACCCAGCTGTTTACCTCCATCTAATCTGAAACAGTTCTGCAGCACAAGAAATAAGTGGCATTCTATCTGTAAAAGGATGGTTGGTCGCCCACCTGTAGCAGAACTTGTTGCTGCAATAGGCAAATGAGGGGGAAAAAAATTGCATCTACATAATCTCGCCATAGAAAAAGCAGTTAAGTATTTAATTTTTTAAAAAGTTTTCAAAATTTTTTAGTGGGATCCTTTTGAAGATTACACAAAAACAAATCACTTGTATTGCAAATCTGCTTGATAGCAGAAATCATGAACAAGGTCTGATCTGTTGCTCCAGCGTTGGTTACAGACTGCAGAGAGAACGTGTGGAAGCAGAATAATAACCTACATCTTTTAAAAAGAAGTAACAAATTGATTTTCTATTAATCATGTCCAGGCACATTACTGAGCATTTTAGATAATCTAAGGCTTGAAGGTATGGTGGGTTGTTACTCATTGTGACTGTGATCCAAGGTAGAAGTATGGAAAACCTACAATAATCTAGTTTTAAAATTCAAAAACTCAACTGTGTCAGTAAAGTTTCCTTGATCCATCTGTCAGATTATAAAACCTGTGTGCTTGTGGTGCAGTGATCGTGTCCCCACCCCTGAGCCAGAAGGCCTGGGTTCAAGTTCCACTTCTGAAGCAGGTGGAACAGGTTGATTAACCTCTAAATTATTCTCATAAAACTTGTTACAATCATAGCAAGATAGGATCTTTTAAAACGCGTGTTCTACAATAACATTTACTCTGGCCCATTGTACTTTGTTGGGACAATACAATGTTGAATGTAACAAAATTTTCAAATTAGATTGGTTTAATGTTTTTGATTAAACAACCTAGGTGATTAATAGGACAAAGGTGACAGCACAAACCTTTCTCTTTCCCTGAAATAGTGGGGTATGTTCTAGGAGTGGAGCAAGAAATAATAACAATAGAAGGTGGTGCACATGGGATTTACTTCACTTAAAATGCCTCTTAACTTGTGTGCAATAGCTATGAATTTAAAGTTCTGCCACACTGATACCACCCAGGATTTCTTTTGCTCAAACTTCAATCTTGATTTAATTAATCAAAGGTTGAAATTTAGTTATGCTCCAAGATCATCAACCATCAAGAATTATTCCACTGTGGACTTTTGCTACACTCATGAAATCTAATACGGGCATTAAGCCATTAAATTGAATTTTGGTCACAAGATTAAGCAGCTTTAGCCCTATTATTATATTTCTGGACACTTTCCAGATAATGGAAGAAGTATTCTATTTCCAGCAAAAATTAATTTCTATTCTAATCATTCTTCAACAATTCAGATTCCAATAATGCACAGTCCTGAACAATTCACAGCAGTGATATAACATATTAGAATGTAAATACTTTGTAAACTCTTTCCCTATTAGATCTATTCCAATAAAGTTCCAAAGGCCACATGCCAAAATAAATTCTATGCTTGTGGGTAGAATGTGACAAAGTAGTGTGACAGTACAAATAAACCTCAAACTTCTCTCTCTTTGGATATTTAGAAACAAATGTGAATTTTACTCTCAAGTCAAAAAGTCGACTAATTTTAATTTCAAGTAAATGCTACGGCTTTAAAAATTGCCAACGGATAATTAAAGTTGACAATTAATCCTTCACTGGCTATGTTTTTATTTGTTTATTCCAGAAACTAAAAGAGCCACTAAAATTGCTCATGAAAATTCCCTCTATATGGTTCATTACTGGGGTTACTTTTTCTTTAAACATTAGAAGTTGCTATTAATAGAATAAAAGCACCAATGATTCATCAGTTCTTTATAATTTCATGCAGCAGTTCATGCATTTAAAAAATTCTGGTAAGTTGTCAGTTCACAAAACATGCAAAGGGTTCATACAGGATGTAGCACGCTCTACATGTCAGAAGGAAGATATGCCTGTACAGGACAGGGACTTGTCGTCTTACCTGGGAAATGTACCCAGAACGGATCTGTTGTTCACGTTCCACGCTAGCCTTCAGCTGAGCTTCGAGCTCTGCTCTGTATTTCTGTGCGTCTATCAACTCTAGCTGGCAGTGGTCCAATTGAGTTTTCAATTCTTCAAGCTACAGAAATAATAAATCACCTTTCACGGAAGTAGAATTAGGAATTATGCTCTCACTCATTTATAGCAATCTAAACGTTGATAGTATTTGGCCTAAGTTAAATTGTGAGAGGAGAAAAAGGAAATTGATAGACAAAGTCATATTTGGTTGAGATTATCTGTCATGAGATAATGCTCAAAGTGACATAGAGCAAAAGAAAAAAATAACTTTATGGTTAGCAAGTGACTTTGTTAACAAGAAGTGGATCAACAAATGGAAGGCTACTGTATACACTACGCTATGCAGCACAGCCCTGCCTTACCTGATTGAAATGGCCGATCCACTCATTTTTGGCAACTTATTTTTGATAATATTTAGAGCTAATTATGCTACAAAATAAAATATTCCTAAGCTAATATAAATCAGCTCTGTAACTAAATGCTTCAACCTAAAATTAATAATTACTTGACATTAGGACTGTCAAGTACAGTCAATGGACTTGGTGTCACCTAATATTCAGTACTAGAAAATGCTTCATGGCATGTGTCACAGCAAGTCAGATGATCATTGTATAAACCATGACAATGTCATGGGACATAATGTAGACCGTAATATTCTACACTTGCAAGAGAGATTTGCGTTGAAGAGCATCTTGGGTCTTTCAAAGTCTCAGTCTAGCAGCTGTGCATAAAGCTTTAAGTTAAATCAGAGTTTAGTTACTGCTCTGCAAGGGAGAATCCATAGCTGCACTCACATTTATAATCAAAGCCAAATGTACTCTTACAAGCCAAGTCAAATTTTATACATGTAGTGAATGAATTAGTCTGCTACAGAATAAACAGGGAACCTTCTACTGAACTACACACCTGACTTGATGTCTGCAATACCCTGCATATCCATTTGGTCATACTGCCTGATCCGAAAATGCTTGTGAATTTATTAAGTCAGGAAACAAATTAAATGCTTGCATCTGTTTACTGAAAGATAATGTATTATCTAATTATATAATCTACAAGTATTATACTTGTAGTGTTATTGGCTTTAATTAAAATGTAGGCAGTAAAATTGTACAAGGCCTTTTTGCAGTGCTGTTATCAAAGATGAAAGAGCTCCTAGACATAACAATATCTATGTTAATGATCAATTTTCAGGGCAAGGAGTTTGGATTCCAGATCCACTGTTTCTAAATATGGACTATGCTGTGCAGCTCGATAATTTTTTTTCCAAATCTGAAATAGTAGCAGAACCAAACGTATTTTTTCTTTCAAAACAATACTACATCTGTTTCTGAATGTCTGTCTGATACAATAGCTAGAACATGAATCAGCCTTACTGAGCAGGAGGAAAGCAAAATTTATTGAAAATAAACAAAATGGCACAGCTCTACTCTATTGTAAAGCATTGCATGAGAACATCGGTGGGGAGTCATCTGCTTGGAGGAACACAGCAGGCCAGGCAGCATCTGAAGGAAAGGAGCAGTCAATGTTTTGGGTATTACCCTTCTTCAGGGCAGAATGTGGGGGTAGGGGGAGCTGCAGATGGCGAGGGGGGTGTGCGGAATGGTGGTGATAGGTGGATACTGGTGGTAGGTCGATGGGAGGGATTAATCCAGTTGGTGGCTGGAAGGGAGGATCAGAAGGTGGAATGGAACGGAGGTGGTGGGGCTGGAAGGGGAGGCAGGGGCTGGGTAGCAAGGTTATTTGAAATTGGAGAACTCAATGTTGAGTCCTCTGGGCTGTAGGGTGCCCAGGCAGAAGGCAAGATGTTGTTCTTCAAATTTGTGTTCAGAGTCGCTGCGACACCGGAGGAGGCCAAGGATGGACATGTAGGAGGGGGAGTTGATATGGGTGGTGACCGGGGAGATTAGGTTGGCTGTTACAGGCCAACTGGAGGTGCTCAGCAAAACGGTCACCTAGTCTAGGTTTGGTCTCATGAACATAGAGAAGACCCCATTAGGAGCACTGGATACAACAGAGTGGGTTGGAGGAGATGCAGGTGAAGCTCTGTCTCACTTGGAAGGGCATTTTAGGGCCTTGAATGGAGGTGAGGGAGTTGGTGAGTGGGGAGGTGTTGTATCTTTTATGGTTACAGAGGAAGGTACTGGGCAGGTTGGAGTGGTTGGTGGGGAGTGTGGCATGAACTAAGGAGCGGCGAAGGGAACGATCCTTGTGGAAGGCAGAGGAGGGTGGGGAGTGGAAGATGTTCCGATGGTGGGTCGAATTGGAGTTGGCGGAAGTGTTCGAGGATGATATGTTGGATGCGGAGACTGGTGGGGTGGAAAGTGAGGACAAAGGGCACCCTATCTTTATTATGTTGCAAGGTGGTTAACAGCTGTGGAGCGGAGAATGGAAGAGGCGCAGTGGAGTGTTGTCTGGATGACAGAGGCAGGAAAAAGAGCATTGTTTGAGAAAGGCAGACATCTGGGATGCTTGGAAGTGGAACGTCTCCTCATCAGAGCAGATGCGACGGAGATGAGGAATTGGCAAAAGGGAATTGAATTTTTGCAGGATACCAAAGGCCAGGTGACTGTTTCGCCTAGCACCTCCGCCTGGCACATAACGGCCAACCTAACTCCTTGATCGGTGCCCATTTCAACTCCCCATCCCACTTCCCCATCCAACACGTCCATCCTCGGCCTCCTCCAGTGTTGCAGCGACTTGGAACGCAAATTTGAAGAACACCACCTTATCTGCCTCCATTCCTTTCCCCCCACCCTTTTATTTGCAGCTCCTCCTACCTCCTCATCCAGTCCTGAAGAAGGGTAATACCCAAATCGTTGACTACTCCTTTCTTCCTGCCTCATGTTTGTCTACCTTGGATTCCAGCATCTGCATTTTTTTTTGTCTCTAACCAGGAATCATTTGCTTACTTGTCAGATTCATAGAAAATGTGAATGTAGAACATAAATAAGTTGAGAGGGATGACAACTCAGGACTTGCCTACACTTGTTGATCCAGTCTGGATATGTCAAAAAGTAACCACTATCTCATTACCAACAATATGACATAAACAACTTAATTTCATGAATTAATGTCACAAAAGTATTTTATTTGTTCTTTCAAGAATCCATTTTGTAGACAGACATGAAAATCCTAATAAAAGGTTGATTCAGTCCAACCCTTTTCTAATTCAGATTGGTGAAGTGGAACACCATACTGCAATTAAACTGAGGACTTTTTTTTTTAAACCCAAGTTTCAGTTTGGATAAAGGATTCAATAATTGAAAAAGGCTTCATGACTGTTGCCTTAAAACAGTTTAAAGTGCCAAAATTATAGTTTATTTTTGCATGAATGCATATGTTGCTGATAATTTGATTTGTAATTAACCCTGATAATTGAGTGGCATTTCTCCTCTTATTGCAGTTAGCAGGTGTATGTGGAAAATATTTTGCATGTCTTTTTAGTAAATGTTCACTGTCAATCTTGCACCAGATTAGCTCTTCGCTCCACATTTTAGTTTTTACATTGTTAAATATGGAAGACATATTCAGATACAAGGCAAGATAATAAATAAAGCATTGTCCATTGAAATCTTGATTTCTAACAGTAAATTAAGTTTTTCACTGTTTGACTTCTGCCATTAACAATGGATTTTTTTTAAAAAAAAACTTTTGCTTCCTCACTAGCCAACATGCCACATGAATTTAACTGGTGCTTGGGATGTGAGACAAACAAAACCCGGACGGGACCGACAAGTTATTCTTCACAAGTGACATATTTTAGCTATGTGGCTAGGAAAGCAAACTAGGCATTAATTGCTCAAGTGGCAACTTGAATCCACAGCCCACTTGGAGAAATGAAACTGAATCACTATCGTTGCCTGCAGAACTCCTTTCAATAAATTTTGTAATTTAGGGTCAGAAGCAGCTGGTGGTAAGTTACAAAGTGGGGACTCAACAGAGCTGTCAAATGAAAAAGAGTAAAACCTTGATGCTAGAACCATTGCCTTCAACTCAGTACCAGGCATGTTTTATACGATACAATACAAACTACAGTCTTAGGTAACATGATTATTACGAGGAAGGATCATATAGGTGAAAATTTAAAAAGTACAATGATGCAAGGATAACGTAACTGGTGTCTCTTTTATCCATAGCAAATTATAACAAACTGCTGTGCATTTCATTTTAATACAGCTCTAAGCAAACTTGGTGCAGACATCGAGAAGCTGGGCACACTTCTTTTCCCACACTGTTTGCCATTCCTTGCAAGTTATGGCCTCCTTCATAAATTTCAATCCTACCACAAATACCTTGCGCATTGAGTTGTATTTCTCAATGCTCACTGTCTCAACTTGAACCAAACTGATCATATTATCAGTTTTATTTGACACTAAATTAAGCCTCCAATCTCACATTCTTGCAATGAAAAAGGCTGGATATTTTCATCTGTTACTTCACCCACCCTATCACTACGGCCTCTTCCATCTGCAGTCTAAACCATTTCAATGCTCTTTTGCTCATCTCCCATTCTTGATCCTCTGTATCTATCAGCTCACCCAAAACTCCATATTCTATGCCACACCAGTCCCAAGTGTCCTCGACTCTCAGCATGTCTAGGTCAAGAAGAAAACAAGGGACCTTCTGCCATAGGAGCAGGGAAGGTGTTATGGTGCTCACAAGGTTAATTGAGTGGCTGATTATGAAGGTTGAGAGATGGGGGGTGTGGATGTCGGAGTTGTAAAGTTGGTGGCAACTATGCTGGCCTGCCCCCTCCTACCCTCACACCAACCTGAGGGATTCTGGCCTGAAACATATGACCCAACTGTGTGCATGCATGAAGTTTTAAAAAATCTGACACAGGAAACCAAATTACAAGACTGTGGGACAGTCCCAGAAATTCAGGAATAGAAACAGAATTGCTGGAGGAACTCGGTGGGCCTGGCAGCATCAATGGAGAGAAAGCGGAGTTAATCATAGAATCCCTACAGCATGAAACAGGCCCTTCGGCCCAACAAGTCCACACTGACTCTCAGACATCTCACCCAGACCCCATGCCCCTATAACCCACCTAATCTACACATCCCTGAACACTACGGGCAACTTAGCATGGCCAATCCACCTAGCCTGAACATCTTCGGACTGTGGGAGGAAACCGGAGTACTCAGATTCCTGGCGCCAGAGGCAGCAGTGCTAACCACTAAGCCACTGTGCTGCCCATGTTTCGAGTCCGATGACCCTTTTCCATAGAAAATCTGGGACAGTTGGTCACCTGGATCAAACTCACCCTCATTGAATTGAAACAGGTCCTGCCCTCCACCACTGTATTGAATTTAAAATATTCATTCTGTTGAAATTACTTTAAGAGCTTGCAGATCTCCAGCTCTGCATCCCTCTGCAGCAGTACAATCATTTTTCCTACCAAATCCTTAATTCCTTTAGCTCTGGCATTTTGTACGCTTCCACATACTCCACTGTGCCACTGATTGCTGGGCTTGGGTGACTCAAAGTCCAAGAGTGACCAAACACATCTATTTTAGATTTGATACTTAAATCATACTGATCGTTTTATATGAAAACGAATTATGTATTTTTGCCTACCTCCTTTGTATGGGTTTCCAGTAGCTTATCAATCTGTGATGTTTGTGAACTTGCCAGTACTGTTGCCAGTGGTACCCGCCGTTCTTCCCTTATGGGCGTGCGTTCTACCTGCTGCCAGTGCTCTTCAATTTCATCGTGCATCTTTTGCCTCCGATCCAGCAATGGCGAGGAACTTGATGATTCAAATTCCATCCTGTTTGCATCACCTGAACTCGAGCCTACTGTTCCAGTCACAGCCTCATATCTTTTTCTACGTTCCTCGCGCCGTTTAGTCCGTTCCCAGTCATTCAGGTCTGATGAAGATGAACCAAATCTTTCCGAATGACTGTCACATGAATCTGCTTTTGCTGCTCTTTCTTGTGCTATTGCTTGTGCTATTGGCCTGAATTCTGCCCAGTCAAAAGTTTTTGACCTGCCCTCTCTCCTCCTTTCACGTGCTCGGCTTTTTCTCTGCCCTGTCTCTTTATCCACAGAAGAAGCTTCAGAAGATGGAGAATCTGATTTGCTATCATAATGTGGAGTAGTATCTGGGAGCATCACAGCACATTGTTCTTCTGGTAAGCTAACAGAACAAAATCAAAAGACTGAAATACTTTAAACAAAAGTAAGATACATGTAATAACGTTTACTTCAGTTCATGGTGCTTCCACAATGCAAATCTCTCACATGCAGAAAGTTCCTAAAACATACAACAGTATGTAAAGATAACAACAAATCTATTTGGAGATTATAATATCAGTTCAAACTCAGACACAATATTCCTAAATAGCTCAATTATAATGCACTTACCGCAATGAACCATTTTGGAATCTGTGTACCAAGTAACAGCATGAGTAAGAAAGAGTTTTGGTACAGCACAATATTACCTGGCAACATCTGGCGCTTTTGAAGGTCGGATATTTTTCATCAATGCCTGCATCCAATTGCGTCGGATGCCAGCAGTCATTGCAGAAAGGGTAAACAAAGCTTCCTGGGTCTGTAAGATGAGATATTAGCATTTGCATTATCCGTAATGACTAGGAATTAGTTTTTTCTGCATCAATCTATTCAAGGTTGTCAGGTATCAATTATGCAAGATTATGCAAGTTATCAGAGAGTATCAGTGGCTCTTCAAACAGAGGTAGGCCAGAAAGCTGTTTAAGAAACTTACTTACAGAACCAGAGCTAACTGCTAGTCCTAGGGAGTGAAATCTCACTGTATCATTTGACAAACAAGCAGCAATTTTCAGAGCTTGTACAACCTGAGCTATATAAGGCATTGTTCAATTGGTGCTTTTCGGAGGGGTGGTCATGAACACAACTCTACATCCAGTTTAAAAACAACCTTGGCAGCTTTTGACCAGTTCAGCAGTTCACCTGTTTTACAGCACTACAGCCATGCAGAGGTCTGCAAGGGAAGACTTCCTGAGGGATTTAGTCTATTGTATGAAACTGCTTATTACAGATACTGAATCAAGTTTGTGTCACTTGGAAGGTTAGTGAAGTTTCATGTTTATTACTTGTAAAATGAAGAGATAAATGTATTGCTGCAATATAAACTTGTAAGAGTGAAAATGTTGCAATCTAGAGGAACCTACTTAATTCCTTTTAAAAAAAAAAGGAAAATATTGTTTTGATTTCAGATCTCCACAATCTGTAAAGTGTTGGATAAACTAAGCAGGTATGGCAGCATCCGAGGAGACAGAAGCAGCTAACATTTCAAGTCAAATACAACTCTTCCACAAAACCAAGTTTAAAGATCATGACTCAACTCCTGACAGTCATGCATCTTGAAATGTTAACTCTGTTTTTCTCTCTCCACTGATGATGCCAAACCTGCTAGGTTTCTCCTGCTCTATTCCTCATTTATTGACATGAAGACATTTTTAAGTAAACCTGATTCACAAATTGTACTTTAAGTCACATACTCTTGACAGAGTGACCTACTGAGGAGTAGAAAGGCAAGAGGGCAGTCAACTTCCAGTGAGAAAATTACAACTAGTGAGTGCTATTTAATCCAGAGCAGAAATATTTTAAACCTGTTTTGTACAAGCATTCGCCTCATTACAAATGAAGTTGCTTGCATCTTATTCAGCTCTGATAGGGGCGGGAAAGCTGGAGCAATGCTTCTGTCCATTAATCAATGATGGGCCATGATGCAAACTAATGTTTTCAATGGACTTCTACATAGATACAAAGGGCCTTAGATAGTGCTGACCCCACTGTGGGGGATTGCTATGGAATTTTACCTGCAGCCTTGTAGGAAGATCAAAAGCAGCCACAGAGGGGGCCAAATGTCGTAGCAGGCTATTGAAAAGACCAGCCTGGGTTCTCTGTGACTTTGTACCAATTGTTTGGTTATATTTTAAACCCAGTTAATGCTCAGTCATCATCAACAACCTCACGTCAACCATGCACATGAATTCCAGAGTCAGGACCTGACCATCATTTTTAAAGAGCTCTGCAACACTTTGAAAAATCCAGGACAGAGTACAAAAACACAGAATTTACATGAAGCCTTAAAAAACACTCAGTCTCAGCTGGAATACAGTGTCTAATTCTGGCATGACACTTGGAAAAAAAAATGTCAACACCTGCAAAAGGATTGGCAAAAATTTACTAGAAATTGACTTAATATGTTAAGAGTCAAGGGAAGCTGGGGCTGTTCTCCTTAGAAGGATAGGATATTTAATAGATGCTCAAAATTTTGAATGCTATCGATGGAATAAATTGGAAAAGTTTTTGCCAGTCACCGAACAGTCAGTAACCAGAGAATGAGTCTTTAAGATAAATGGTAGAAACAGCAGAAGCGAGAAAATTTCTTTACAGCGAATTGTGATGATCTGGAATGCACTGCCTGAATGGGTGGTGGTAGCAGATTATAACAAATTGTACAGAATTTACAGCACAAATAGGCCAGTTGAATTGTTCTCTTCCAATGTCTTTCTTCACATGAAATGCCCTCTGACTGTGATCCATTTCACCCTATTGGCAAATTCTTCTGTTTCTTTCTCTATCTAGCTGCCCTAAAATGGAAGTTTGAAGTAAAATCCACATTCCAAGCACAACCATAAGATATGAACGTGCGGAGACTCCATGGACTAAATACCAGCACAGATTAGTTGGATTGAATCAACTGTACAACTCAAACTTGTATGTAATTTTATGTGAAGATGAGATCAGCTAACTGTTAATTCCAAAGCCCAGAATGGCTTATATGGCTTTAGTATCACATCATGCAAGAAGCTAGTCTCACACTGTCATAACTCTCAGCATAATATCAGATTGATCTAAGGAAATTTGATAAAAGTAATGCAAGAAAAGATTAGATCAAATAGCAACAAAATAGTATTACAGGTGAGTGGAAGGTTAAAAGGAATTCTATTTCAGTCTCAACAAATGGCTGACTATGTCTATGGACAATAAAACAACAGTGAATGGCAAAATAGCTTTCAAAAAGGGAATTGGATAGACAAACAGGAAGTGCTGAAGAAATTCAGGTATGGCAGCATCTGTAGACAGAGTTAGGATTTTGAGTTCAGTATGACTCCCCTTCAGAAGTCAATTTCTTTGAAAAGTCGTACTGGATTCAATGTTAACTGCTGCTGAAGAGTCACAACAGACTCTAAATCGTAATTGTTTCTCTCTCCACAGATGCTGCCACACCTGAGTTTCTCCAGCATTTTCTGTGTTTCAGATGTCCAGCATTCGCTATATTTTCCTTTCTAAAAAAATTGAATAAACACCTGAAAGAGAAAAGGTTTCCATGGCAACAGGGTAGGACAAGAGATAGGCTAGTTGGATTGCTCTTTCAAAGTGCAGACGTGATAAGTCCAATTATTTACTTCCCTGCTGTATCATTCTATAATTCGATCATATATGAAAAAGCAAATTACAGTGAAGATATGTTACAGACTTAATTAGAAATATTAGTGAAAGTCACAAGTAATATCTCAGACGTTGCAGAAGGAAGACAACACCGCTGAGTACATATCACGTCAGAGGGAATTTTCAGTGTCATTTTAAACTCATCAACTTACATGAATTTGGAAGCCATAGTTGCGCTGGACCTGATATTCGGTTACATTATAGCAAGTAGATAAATCAATTTCACCATCCAAATCTGATGCCTGTGGCAGATGGTGAGAAAACAAAACAGGTTAATTAATTTGACAACGTGTGGTGAATCAGAAATTAACAGCAGATTTTCATTTTAGAAGATATAAAGGAACCAAATACACAAAAGCGCTTTGGCTCAACAATGTAAAGCTAAAATTGTGCTAGATAATTTTCCAGTTATGTGCGAGTTTCTAATCAAAGCTAAACCAGATTATCCTTCTTGATCTTGTACGAAAATGCCATGTTCTCCATTACAAAGACCATCTACTTCCATCGATACAGCATCACTTGTTGTTTCTTATTTGTTGCTGAAACCCTCAACATTCATGTTTCCTCCAGACTCTACTGTCCCAATGCTTTCCTGGGGGGTGGAAGCTAGGAAACTAGTCAATAAATTGCAGTCATCCATAACTCTGTTGTCCATATTCGAACGAACACCAAGTCTCATTCTGCAATTTACACAGGACAACATCCTGATTTTTAAAATTCTCATTCTCATGTTCAAATCCTTCTTGGCCTCACCCTCCAGCTTCCATATTGTCAAAATTCTGCTGAAATCTCACATTTTCTGCATTAAATTTCTTGATAACTAATGAGATATTTTTTGCTGGAATTAAAGTCCAATTGAACCATGCATCTCAAATACTAGCCATTTGATGAGCCTTGTCGTAGGTGCCATAATGGATGATTTATCACTGCACTTTATCTTGATGAGCTGCCTCTACTTATACAAGCTTGTATTATTTTGCTTCAAAGTTGCTTTTAAGCAGTCTTCATATTTTGATAGAACCTCACAGGGTTCTTCATTTCTCCAATTCCCCTTTCCGCTAGTGGAGTAATATCTTTATCAGCTGTAACCTAAATTCTAAGCCCACAATTAACATCCTTGCCTCCCACTCTCCCTTTAAAACAGCTCATTGCCAAACCTTTAGTCATTATGCATAATATCTCTTGCTTTGGTTCACTTTTAGATATCAGGTGTTTCTGTGAAGCACCAGGGGACAATGTACTGCATTGAAGTTGGGATACAATTGCAATAAGTTGTTATTAGAAAACCTTGCAATAACAATCATGCCAGGTCATCAAATAGATAAATTGCACACGAGAGACTGGTCAAGAGAATTAAAAAAATATACATTTGAACTCAAACTATACAATAAACGGCATTCTTTCTTGGCTTTAGACACACAAAGCCAATTCACCAGTCAACTTTGGAAGAGGATAGGAAATTGCTCATGGCACGCCGCATACACTTTGTTTAATAAACCAGATTGGAGTTCATAAATGGAAGTTTTCTTATTCAAGAAATTCAGAAATACTTTCAAAATCTCTCAACATTTGTGACACTATCAACACAACACTAAACAAATTTTAAATATATAGTCAGCTAGGCATCTTCCACCTAATTGTAACCATGTTGCCTGTGCTAGAAAGGTGGGTACAGTTGGAGTAGGGCTTTGATGGCCATACTATCAAACAACCTGCTGGTGCCCCTCCTCTGAAGTGAAATTACTCCTTACTGAACAAAATGTCAAAAGTTCTGTCAACATCCGAATGGGACTATACCTCAGCATAAGTTTGTAGCTATAAGGGAAGACAGAAAATACCGATTTTCTAAATTAAGACAGCTCTAAAGTGTCATCCACAATAAGTTAAGTACATTTTCTGCCCATTAAGCATGTCATAGTCAATACAAAAATCCAAAATAAGCCTTATTCTGATATATTAATACATGGAAATTTACACAAAGAAAAGGAAAATCTTCAGATTAGAAATCAGCTTGAGGCACCAAATACCTTTGCCAAGAACTGACTGGCATAATGCTAACTTAACCACTACAATAAAGCTCTAAATGATCATGCATACCCAAGTCAGAGCAGTTGCTGCTAAGCTACCATAGTGCTTGTAGGTTTTAACAACTGCAATTTGATTTTAGAATCCATTTTCAGTTCCAACAAATTAATTAAATGCTATTTTAAACAGTGTAATACAAAGTTGATGCTGCCTTTGGGAAAACGAGACAGCATCCCTTTGTACACTAACAGCTGCAGTCAAATATCTGTTCACCTCCAGTTCCAAGGGTAAATATGAAAAAGAAATGGCACTGCTGAAAGATCCTTTGATATATTTCAGCCAATTTAGAAACAGGCTAGAGTAAAACATTAGATCCGGTTGCACCATGATCATACAGCATGTCTACGGGAAAATTGTTCAGCATTAATACAAAAAAAATCAATAGATTGCTGGTCCTGTCATTCAGTGACCAGATTTTTTGTTGCCTTCACGACAATCATTGGCTTGCATTTTCAGCAAGTTACAGCACAGAAGTTTGGAGCTGAATGGTACAGACAAAGCTTAACCATGTTCCACAAATTTGACCCAGTGATTTAGAACACACCT
Source organism: Rhincodon typus (assembly GCF_021869965.1). Lineage (NCBI taxonomy): Eukaryota > Metazoa > Chordata > Chondrichthyes > Orectolobiformes > Rhincodontidae > Rhincodon > Rhincodon typus. The sequence continues at coordinate 41,085,891 of NC_063354.1, read as the reverse complement.
TTCTTGAGGAATGAAAACATTAGGGTGAACGGCTTTCAGCAAATATGAAGTCAATGAAAGGCAAAAGATCAAAGAGGGTAATCATGCAATAACATGCAGGACACAAGTGTTTAACTACCAAAAGAGATGATATAAGACAAAGGGAGAATGCAATGCAACAAACATAGAAACAAAGATGGGTCTAAAAGACAAATATGTAAAAGGTGGAACAGAGAGGAATGGTACCAAAAATTTTACAAGGAATTCCCACTACCTGGAAACCCGGCAGAAGGAAAGGGTCTCAAATCCCATATACTGATAGGGGACTACCAAGCATTCAATTCTCTCTGTCACAGGCCTTTTGTTCTTCACAAGCTGTGCATGTGCCTAAAGTGTTCATCGCTAAAAGTCTTCCAGTTCTGATGAAATGCCAACCTGAAATGCTTGTTTTCATTCTCTCATCACAAATCTTGCAGAACCCTTGTATGCATTTCTTGCAATTTCCTTTCTTAATTTAGATTTCCAATACAGTAAGTATTTTAGTAAATTTAGTAAAAATGTTTTGGGTTTCATGCTTCTGAAGAGAAAAAGAAAAACTGGTGTTTCAGTTTCTGGTAGGTACAGTAATTCAGCATAATAAAATTAGCCAGTAAAATATGGCATTGAAATAAGTTCAATTAGGATGGGTCCGAAAAGTTCAAGCAGGGAATGAAAAGAAAATAAACTCATCTTTTCACTTAATCCTTCTAGATTTAGTATGAAAGCAGCTGTACTGGTACAGCATAATAAAATCAACTTGTTTTGTATAACATTTTCAATATGGTAAAACGTTCCAAGGTCTTCACAGGAGTGTATAATACAAAAATGGATTCAGAGCTATACAAGTAGTACATTTTAAAAATAATTTTAATGGAAGAGAAGTGCAGTGGCTTAGGGAAGAGTCTACAGCTTACAGCGTAAGTGGCTAAAGGTATATCCTCAAATTGTAGAAAAATGGAAAACTGGGGACAGATAAGAGGTCAGAGGTGGCCAAAAGCAGATCTCTTCAAGAGTTGGAAAATGGGTCACTGTACTTCAGACTATTGCTGGCTCTTCTGCCCTTAGCTGCTGTTGATATGGATTGCATAAAATGGTGTCACAGCAAAATGTATTTCCCATTGCTTAGGAACAAAATGGATCTATTGTAGTGTCAATAAGTGCAGATAACTGAGACACAGATTTAGTGGTAAAGGCGTGTCAATCATAATTCTGACTTTAACTCTAAAGGAGAGTTAAGCAGGAAACTAATATCAAGAATATCTTTTTCCCAGATTACTTTCAACTGGACACCAATTAATTAGGAAGAAGCTTCAGAAAGAATTTAACAAATAATCGTTACTATAGCTGATTCAAATGATAGTCAACATTGTAGCTGAACTTCAATGGAAATAAGATTCTGGATATTTGTAAAAAGGTGGGGCCTGATGCAGTATAGATCTGTTTACAGCATCACCAAAACCTAAAACTATGCTTAATATCTATTTCTGCAGTGAGGCTTTAGCTCTTTATTTTTCTGCACAGGTTCTCACAGAAAGGGCAATCAACATAACACGTAAGAGCTCCGAAATATAGCTCAGGGTTGTAGGCAAAATTTAACTGGTTTCTGAATAATTTCCAAATATAATGCTTACGTCCTCAGCAATTGAGTCCTTGTAGTAACGCAGACTATGGTCAGTCAGTACAAACCAGTATTTCTTCCACTGAAAAACAAAACAAAACTAACAAACAACTTGTATTAAAATACTCAAGTTAATTCTGATTGCAAATAATATTTAACATTCCAGATAACTCTTTACACAGATTAACTTTATCAACATATAATTAAAGTCCAGGACATTAACCATACAGTTGTTAACCCATACATTAATAAAAAGTATTCAAATGAATTGTAAAAATGCAGAATGCTTTCGATTAACGTTTAACATTTCTCCTGCAAACTTTTCCCCCTGCTGGTTCAGAATTATACAGGTGTACTTGCTTGCCCAAAGGCAATCTCACGTAGTGGCACGCTACTTCATCTCGGGAGACACAGATCCGCACGTGAGCGCTAATGGCAATGGTCACTTGACATTTCAGAAGCAGGAATTTTTCACTCCTTAATCCAGGATCATTGTGGTCAATTGAAAACACAATTACTGCTGTCTTGGCTGAGATCAATTATTTAACCAGTAATGAACTTGGGACTCTTCCTCATTCATGGGCAAAGTAACGGCTTGTTATACTGACTAGTGTTTTGCATTTCACAGAATTTGTTTGGATACAATTTTCTTTTCATATTTTCATCCATGGCAGGGACTATTCTTCTAAAAGAAGTCGTATGTTCCATGGCAGCCCACAGATGAAGCTACTTAAACCACACAAAATAGCACAGAACAGCATTTGATTTATTTCTCGTCACGTGTATTTTGTAACAAAATACAGTAAAAATTGTTATACAGTGTCACCACTCTCGGCATTATCTTAAAACACAGAAAAGTAATCAAAGCAGATTATAAAGGCAGAAAAATAGTTCAACTTTACAGCCTTTCTTGTTGAGGGCTCTGCCATAGGCCATGGGCCTGGTGGCCAGGCACGAGTCCCTTTCACTGTGCCGCCACTGCCGAAAGAAAAATCGCCACTCTTTGGCACTATCTTGCCTCCAACGAAGCCCTCGCTGGACCTTGCCACCGCACTGGCCCAAACACTATTCTGCTGCTACCATGAGTCCGCTTTGGGCCCACCTCACCCATGCAGCCACTGCCGATGCTGCTGGCTCTAGTACTGGGACCAAATTTGCCTCCACTGCCACCATGAACTTGCGCTGGGACCACTTGAGTCTGCACTGGGCTCACTCTGCCATGACCAAACTCTTCAACAAGAGGCAAGTAAAATAAGAGAAGAAACAAAAGAGAGAGAAAAAAAAGAAAAGAACACAAAGAAAAGCAGATTGCGCAGACAAGTCCCGGGCTCAGAAGCCCTACTCCACTGCCATGTTACTGGAAAACACAGTTTTGCTTCCCTCACTCTGTAACTAAATGATTTGTACTTATTCACTGCCCATGTCATTCAAGTAACTTTTTCCTTTCCTGGGTGACTTAGCTCAAGCCACAAAATCAATTTGTCACTGATCAAATGGGGCTAATCCACTTGTTGGCAAATGCATGGCATAGATTATGTATACAATCATATTATTTGACTTGGAGGCAAAATCTATTATTATAAAATCATGGTACAAACACATTATGAGACAGTTTTGAAACCACTTGCAGTCACCAAAACTTCAGGTGGCACTATTTTAACATCATGGTTCCACAAAAATAAACCAATATCCTTACGTGGTTCATTTACAGTTTAAACTCTTAAAACAAATCAATATACATAAAACACACAGCTTTCATCATAATGACAATATCATGATGTTAATAACTGCTTGAATCCGATTGCTGCTTGATTGCCTGCAAATTTGAAATCAATTTACAAAAGTGCATATTTCATCATTAAAAAAAACTGGCAAAGTTAGTATTTTAACTGAAGTGGGGATGCTCTTAGACTAGCCAGTTTGGTCGTTCAACTATTACCAGTAAGGCACTGTTTCAAAGGGTTCACTGAATAGCCATCAAGAACAGGAAACAATGTGGTATTTTTCCTCTTTCAAATCCAAGAATACTGAAGTCCATTGCAGTATCACTTTATCATAACTGGGTAACACAGACCAAAGAATCCAAACTAGAATTTTGCTCATCAGACAATTCAGAAGAGGTGGGTGTAAAAACGGCACAAGACGGCTTAGGGAACAATTGGGCTACTTAGATTTAACGTTCGAGAAATGCTACCCAAATCTTCCATCCTATTCAAATTCAAGGGACCATTAAATACTTTCTCTTAAAATTAGCATTCACAAAGTAGTTTATGGGTGAAACCTTTTAAAAACGTCACAATTTTCTACACATTACTTTGTAAGGGAGCAGGTTTTCAATATAGTTCCCCACTAAGTCTTGATGTATTAAGCATTAAGTATTAAACAAAATGATCAGTCTGCTGAGAGGCTTTAAAAAAGGTCAGGAAGAATATTATTGATACATTGGCAAGTGTGGATGTACAAAGGGATCTGGATGTTCTTATTTACCAATCAACAAAAGTAGATAGGTAGGTGCAGCAAATGATATTAAAGTCTTCATTGCAAGAAGATTAGCATTCAGATATAGGGATCTCTTACTGCTGTTATAAGGGGGTTTGATGAGTCAACATCTGGAGTACCGCATGCAGTTTTGGTATCTCTACTTAAGAAAAGATATACTTGCCATTGAGGGAATGCACAGGAGGTTCACTAAGCTGATACCAGATATGGCAGGATTCCACTATGAGGAGACAGGAATTTGACTGGAATGGTATTTCCTACAGTTGAGAATGATGAGAGGGAATCAAATGGCAATGTATAAAATTCTAACAGACTAGACAGACTAGAGAAAGGATGCTTTCCCTGGTTGTGTAGTCCAGAACCAGAGGGGACAGTCTCAAGATACAGAGTAGACTATTTAGGACCGAGACGAGGAAAAATTCTTTAAAGGATAGTGACCTTGTAGAATTCTCTACCACTGAAGGCTGTAGAGGCCAAGTCACTGAATATATTCAAGAAAGATACATTTTTAAATTTTAATGTATCAAAGAGCAAGTCAGTACTGATACTTGAACTTCAATCTGAAGAATCACACCAGTGGGCTGTGTATTAATCTAATGGCCAATCTAATTAATTGGTCACCTTTTGATAGAAGGTCAAAATACTTCAATAACTTGAACTTCATTTTGTTTTCTATCTTTTCTATTTCCTGAACTGATTCAAATTAATAGATTCGGATGCAAGGCTTTGCAAGTCATTTTGTTTTATTTTACTTTGGAAAAACTGTTTTAATACATTGAAAAGGACACAAGTCAAAGTCTGTCAACTTGCGCTCACTAGGACCAGGGCAAGAAACAGACTTGAAAAAAGGGATACCAAATTATTCAGCAAGTAGGTTTTGATTGGTCAGGGTATTGACATGTCTCCATGACCCCTTTAAGGGTTTCCTGATGAAAAACGTGCAGTGTGTATACAAATTCATATTGCCGGGACCTGCATATTAATAAAAAAAAACTTCTTTCATTTGCAGATATGACAGACAGCGAGCCTGACTAATGCTTACTGTAGAGATAGTAGGAACTGCAGATGCTGGAGAATCTGAGATAACAAAGTGCAGAGCTGGATGAACACAGCAGGCCAAACAGCAACAGAGGAGCAGGAAAGCTGATGTTTCGGGCCTAGACCCTTCTTCAGAAAAAGCGGTGTTCATCCAGCTCTGCACCTTGTTAATGCTTACTGCAGTCCAAATTTCATCATAAATAAATTTCTTGCAGCAGTATCACATCTAATGGTGGACGTACCATTCTAAGGCTTGCAAGCACAGGCTGGTTGACCACGATTAACATGCTGCCCATTGCAAATGGTCACCAGGACATGTTGTTTGAAACATTCTACCAGATATTGGGTATACCTGGTACCATACCTGATATCACAGTAATACCAAAATATATATATTATTCATATGTTTTAGCAAAATATCCTTTAGCTTGATGACAGCAACTTTTTAGTGTCGAAAACCAATTGTGTTTACTGCAAAGTAGCAGCAAGAGACACCTTTTAGTCAAGTTATTGCGATATTTTCACCTTCCAAGGTAATCTGAGGTAGACTGGACACCATTCAGGGCTGAGGGGTAAACATAGGGCCTTTTGGATCAAGGCAGCCATTACCATGTTGGATTGCTTTGATATGTTCTTCATCAGCATAGAGTTGAACAGTTAGCAAGGGATTTATTCATGAGGTTCCCAATGTAGCATGTGGAATTGTAGAAATCCCAACATGTCTACCGACCGGTGAACGCAGATGTTTGGTTGATTGGAGTGGAGAATCCAGAACATTTCTAACGAATACTCAATATAGTATGGGTCTGTATCAAGCAGGTATTGTTTATAGTACGGTTATCTGTAAAGGCAATATTGTGCTACATACAAATTAAAAGTGAAGAATGAAAGAAACTTGCATACTTCGGACCAAGCATAATGCAGAAGATGATGCAGATTAGTAATCCTGCTACTAATCTATTTTAACTCACCTTGCACAAAAGCATGCTTTATCCTGAGATTATGTCTGGCTTTAGCTCTAGTTGTCTATATCAGATTTTCGTGGAATGATAAAAGGTTTCAGAAATTTGAACAACAGGTGAAGCCAGCTATCTTACACTGTTACTTTGCACTTTTCTCCACAATGAGGATGCTGCTGTGAAACCATGAAGACATTTTATCTTCCACACAAATGAGTAGTGTGATACAAGACTTTCAGTTCCATTACGTCACAATTAAGCTATATATTTCAAAGACTGGTGGACTGTGTCAAACAATATGGCAAACAATATCAAACAACATTTGCAGCGTTTGCAGATTCTAAACAAGGTCTCACACCTAACATGCACTGTCTGACCTAAAAGGTCACCTCTTCTTTACACTGATAAAAGCTTTCGTTCTCTCAACGCAGTGACTTGAAAGAAATTCAGGGATTTACATATACATATCAATTAATTAAAATCTTCCAACTGATTAAAGATTTAATAGCATCTTGGGCTTGTTTAGTACCTCCTTTGATCTTTTACTTATAAATTCTGTGTCTGATTCCACCTCTCTCACTAACATCTGAAGGAGGAGCGAGGCTCTGAAAGCTTGTTTTCTCAAATAAACTTATTGGTCTATAACCTGGGTTCATGTGATTTCTGACCTTGTCAGAATAAGAAAATTGGCATTTCAAAGTTGGATAGCACATAAAGCCATCAATGCAAAGTCATCTTGACAGTTGCATAAACACCACCTAGAGCTGAATCTATTAGGGTGTGCCCAGCCAAGTATGCATAATGGGATAATTTCTCATAGGTGTACAAACAATAGTGCTAGATCCAAATACAGAAACTTTGAAATGGGAGTCTAGTCCACAAAACAGATGGATGATTCCTTTGTCTATTGTTCTGATGGAAGACCTGAAACATACTTAGTTTTTGATCTCCAAGGATAGCACCTATTATATGTATTTATATAGGAGCAGAATCAGGCTATTCGGTACGCGTCTGCTCTGCCATTCGATGACTGATATGTTTCTCAACCTCATTCTCCTGCCTTCACTCCATAACCTTTGGTTCCTTTACTAATCAATAACTTACCTCTATCTTAAATACATCCAATGACTTGGTGTCCACAAATTTCTGCAGCAAATGAGTTCCATAGATTCACTGTCCTCTGGCTGAAGAAACTCCTCATCTTGGTTCTCAGTTTTACTCTGAGTCTCTCCTACTCATGGAAATATTCTCCACGTCAACTCTACCCAGGTCTCTCAGTATTACGCAAGTTTCAATCATAACCCCCTCATCCTTCTAAACTTCATCAAGCACAGATCCAGAATTTTCACCTGCTCCTCATATGACAAGGCCTTCATCTCTGGGATCATTCTTGTAAATCTCTTCTGGACCCTCTTCAACATCAGCACATTCTTCCTTAGATATGGGACCCAAAACTGTTCATAATATTCCAAATGCAATCTGTCCAGAGCCTTATATAGCTTCTGCAGTACATCCCTGCTCTTGTATTCTAATCTCTCAAAAAGAATGCTAACATTGCAACTGCCTTCCTAACTGCCAATGGAACCTGCATGCTAAGCCTAAGAGAATCCTGAACTCGGGCTCTCAAGTCTCTTGTACTCAGATTTCCAAAACCCTTCGCTACTTAGTAAATAGTCTATACCTCTATGCTGCATAACCTCATTTTCCTACATTGTATTCCATCTGCCATTTTTTTCGCCCACTCTCCCAGCCTGTCCAAGCCCTTCTGCATCCTCCCCACCTCCTCAACACTACCTATCCCTTCAACTTTCGTTGTGTCACCTGCAAACTTAGCAACAATGTTCTCAGTTTGTTCATCCAGACTGTTAATGTATAACGTGAAAGCTGTTGTCCCAACACAGACCCCTACAGAACTCCATTAGTCAACAGCTGCCATCCTGAAAAAAAGACACCTTCATGCCTACTCTCTGCCTTCTGGCAGTCAGCCTATCCTCTATTCATGACAGTACCTTGCCCCTAACATCAAGGACTTTATTTAGCAGTGGCATTTTATCAAAGGCCTTCTGGAAATTCAATTAGATCATAGCCATTGGCTCTCCTTTGTCTAACTTGCTTATTACCTCCTCAAAGAATTCTAGTAAGATTTGTTAGGCATGACCTCCCCTTGATGGAGGGGTGCTGACTCAGCCCTATTTTTACCATGCACTTCCAAGTACTCTGCAATCTCATTCTTAATAATGGATTCTCACATCTTAACAATGACCGAGGTCAAGTTAACTGGCCTATAATTTCCCATCTTCTGCCTCCATCCCTTCTTGAACATGGGTGTTATATTAAGTATTTTTCAGTCCACTGGGACTCTTTCTGACTCCAGTGATTCCTGAAATATCACCATGAATGCCTCCACAATCTCCTCTGCTCTCTCCTTCAGAATCCTGGTGCGCAGTCCATCTAGGCCAGGTGATTTATCCACCTTCAGACCTTTCAGTTTCCCCTGCACCTTCTCCTTGGTGATGGACACCATCACCTCTGTCCCCTTACTCGCTTGCATTTTTTGGTTTTATTTCAGATTTGTGGTTTATTTTCATCTTGCTCCAAAATGACTAATTTTGAGGTTAGTTGCTTGAGAGTTACGAATTTAGCAGCATTTTATCATTTCATGAAAAAAGTGAAAATTGCAACTGCATGCCAAACATTACTATTAACAAAAATCATCACTTTGGTGTCTCTTCTAACATACAGAATAATTTTGGTACTTTTAGAAACTTAAAAAAAAAAGTTGAATTATTTATTTTACTTAACATTTCACACAATCACAGGTTTTATGGTGCAGGAGTCAGCCATTCAGTCCTTGTGTCTACATGGGCTATCCGAAAAGGATTAGGACTTGTTTCTATTCAAATAATTACTGGTGAGTTTTTGAAAGCCTCAATTGAACCTGCCACGAATACACTTCTTGGCAGTGTGTTCCGAACCTGAACGACCTGCTGTGATAGAAATTGGGGAAGCAGTGACATAGCACTAATATCTTTGAACTAGTGATTAGAACCTAAAGATTTCAATTCTGTTGATGTGAATTCAAATCCCACAATGGCACATGGTCAAATTCAAATTCAATATAAAAATCTGGTCTAATGGTGATCACATAACTCATCTGTTTCGCTAATGTCCTTGAAGGTGGAAACCTGCCATCCTTAACCAGTCTGGGCTATATGACTGCAAACCCCATGCAACATGGGTGATTCTTAATTGCCAACTGAGGAAATACAGATGGGTAATAAATGCCAGCCTAACCAATGACATAACATTCCATGAACAAAAATTAGAAAAACACTTACTATATTTGTTATGCTCAAACATCACTTCAAACCTGTTCCCTCTTGCTATGTATCCTTTTACAAGCAGCAACAGTATTTCCCCTAACTACTCTATCCATACCTCTCACGACTTTGAAAACCTCTGTCAGATATCCTTTTAGCCTTGTCCCCAAATAAGACCGTTCAAACACTCCAATCTATCCTTATAGCTGAAGGTTCTCAACCCTGAAACAAGTTTTGTAAATCTCTTCTATACTCTCCAATGCACTCACATTCTTCTTGTAGTGTAGCATCCAGAACTGTACACAGGTTCCAGCTGATGTTTAACAAGTTTCTCATATAGGCTCAGCAAAACATCCTTGCTCTTATACCCTATGTCCCTACTCGTAAAGCTGAGGGTGTTCTCTCCACCTCACCTACTTCAGTGATCTATGGACACATACACTTTTTGTTCCTGCACCCACATAAGTAGTGCAGCCCTATTTTATACTGTCTGTCCAAAACCTATTATTTCAATTTTCCACAGAGTCATAAATGCCATCTATCTACTCACCTCCAGCTTATCGATGACATTTGAGAGATGTATACAGTCATCCACGAAGTTTACTACACATCGAAGTTTTATACCATCCACAAACTTTTACTGGTCTGTATTTGCTGGGTTTATCCTTACCACCGTTTTTGAAAAAGGGATCAATGTCTGCAATTCTCCAGACCTCTGATACCTCCCCTGCGACTAAGGAAGACTGCAAGATTATGGCCAGCACCCCTGCAATTTCCATGCACTTTCTTCAACAACCTTGAATCCAACACTTCTGCATCATCAATTTTGAACCCTTTCAGTGGCAGGGCTTCCACCTGTCACCACAGTGGTGTGATTGGTTAGATGGCATGTAAAAATCTATTGAAATGTGCAGATTAAGATCAGAGTTCCATCAAACACTTTCGGAACTGTAAGGTAGGACATTTTGCAGGAAGTGTGAGGCTAAAACCATATCTCTCCAGTGTTAAACAGTATTGCTGAATCTCTAAAGGAAGTTTTTTTTAAAACCTGTCTCTTCAGCTTTTGCTTTCTGCATGTTGCTGAATAAGGAAAAATAACTTAACAGGTGACAGTAACAAGAAAAACTAAATACTGCAGATACTGTAAACTTGAAACAAAATAGGAAATGCTGAAATTGCTTTGGTCAAACAGCATCTGTGGAGGGAGAAAATAAAGTTTCAGTTGGATGAGCTCTCATCAGGACAAAGTTGGAGAATTAACAGTTGATAAATAAGGATAAAGTTGAGGTAAGGGAAGGTAGAAAGAAAAAGGTAGTGTGCAGGAGTAAAGTGGGAGACGAGACAGCTATGGGTGTTGGAAACCTAAAACGAACAAAGCATTGGAAAAATTCAGCAGGTCTGGCAACATCTGGGGAGAGAAAAACACAGCTAGCATTTATGGTCAACATTTTTCACACAGATGGTGGTTTGTATGTGGAAAGAACTGCCAGAGGAAGTGGTAGGTGCAGGTGCAGTTGCAAGATTGAAAAGACATTTGGACGGATAATTGAATAGGGAAGGTTTAGAGGGATATGGGCCAAGTGCAGGCAAATGGGACTGTTTTAGTCTGGGGAAACTTGATCAGCATGGACAACTTGGACCCAAGGGTCTGTTTCTGTGCTGTATGACTTGGAGTAGCATCTACCATCTTGGTCCTTAATCTACGGTCTGGGATGTGACCCAACAATCAGAATTTAGGGTGCTAGGTAAAAAACTAGTGAACAGGGCCACAAGTGTTGTGATCTCGGGGTTATTCCCAATAGCTTCTGCAAGCAATGATAGAAATAAGAGGGCAAAGCAGGTGAACACATGGCTGGAAATATGGCGCAGAAGGGAGGGCTTTAGGTTCTTGGGACGCTTGGACTAGTTCTGGGGAAAATGGCATCTGTACAAGTCAGATGGGTTCCACCTAAACAGAGCTGGGATTGAGTTCCTAGTGGTGCATTTTGCTAATGCTGTTGGGAGGGCTTTAAACTAACTGGCAGGAGTGAGGGAATGAAGAAAGAATAGTACAGGAGAATACTAGAGTTCACAAAATACTCAGGATACTCCTGGAACTAGCACAGAGAACAGCAAATTAATGGGTGAAATTGGAGTAAGGGAGAAAGAAACAAAGTTCAAAACGGAGTTAGTATGCATGCACATAAATGTAGAGAGGACAGTGAACAAAGCCAGGGAGTTAAGCACACAAATTGCCATGTGGAAATATGATATTGTGGCAACAAGAGATCTTGCACAGGGGCAAGACTGGGTGACAAATATTCCTGGGTACAAGTAGCTCAGGAAAGACAGAAAAGGATGGAAAGGAGCAGTATTAGTTAAGGAGGGCACTGCAGTGCTGGAGAAACACGATGTCACAAAAGGTTAAAGGACAGAGTCAATTTAGCTGGATTTAAGGAATAAAGAGGGTACAATTGCATTGCTCGGTATACTCTATAGACCACCAACTAGTGGAAAGGATGTTAGGAACAAATCTTTAAGTTACAGAGAGGTGCCAACGTCATAGATCAGTTATAATGGAGGATTTCAATCATCCAAATACAGACTGCGATACCGGTTATGTTAAGGAACAGAGAAGGGCAAGCATTCCTAGATTGTATTTTGGAGTTTCTTGTAGCAATATAAGTCCAGTCGAACAAGAAACAATGCATTACTGCACCTGGTCCCGAGAAATGTGGTGGGCCAAGTAGATCAAGTGTCAGTAGGGGAGCATTTAGGAGACAGTCATCATTATACCAAAAGGTTCACGCATGCAGTGGAGAGTGACAATGCAACAATCAAGACTAAGAAAAATCAATTGGCAGGGAGTTGATCTCAATGGGGCAAAAACAGAGCTGGGCAGGATTGCGTGGAACAAAAGGTTGGCAAGAAAATCAGTTACTGAACAATGGGCTACTTTCAAAGAGTAGATGTTTGGATACAGAAAAAGTTACATTCCCTCAAATGGGAAAGGTAGGACAAACAAATTCAGAATTTGCTGGATGACAAAGGAGTGAAATTAACATTAGAAAGGGAGAAATAAACATGTTTTTAACAAATAAGGCAGAAAATACAATTGATAAACAAGAACACTGAAGGTAGAAGGGAGGTGAGGTGAAACAGCAAATGGGAATCATAAGAAAAGACAGCAGCTAAATTAAAAAGGAGAATTCCAAAGACTTCTACAGGCATATAAAAAATTGAGAGAGAGTTGTTAAAGGAGGATAAGAGACCAAAAAAGGTGCTTTACGCATGGAGGTGAGGACGTGGCTGCTGTGTTAAGTGAATACTTTGCATCTATCTTTACTCAAGAAGAGAGTGCTATTCACGACATTGTGACAGAGCAAGGAATTGAGTCAATAGAAAAGCTTCAAAATTAATAAGTTGACAAGGTATTGACAAAATGCATCCAAGAATTTTGAAGGAAATGAGGGCAGAAATAGTGGGGCCATTGGCCATAATCTTTTAGTAGTCCATGGAGGAGGTGCCAGAAGACTGAAAGATTATGGCCAATGGTTGGGTTTAAGGATAACCCCAGCAATTACAAACCACTTAGTTTAACTTCAATGGTGTGGAACCTTCTAGAATTAGTAATACAAGGGAAAGGTATGTCAATTAGGAACAGTCAGCATGGATTTCTGAAGGGGGAAATTGTGTTTAACTAATTTTGAGTTTTTGAAGGTGGAACAGAAAAGCTCAATGAGGGCAATGCCGTTGATGCAGTGTACATAGATTTCCATAAGGCATTTGAAATAGTGCCACACAATGAATGAGAGGAAAGTTACAGATAATGGTATAAAAGGGTAGTATCATCAATTCAGACACAAAATTGGCTGAGTGATAAGATAATGGATACTTTTCCCCAGGGGTCAGTATTGGAACCCTTGCTTTTCCTGATGTATATTAATAATCTGGATCTTGGCATGCAAGGTAGAATTTCAAAGCTTGTATTTGACACTAAACTTTGAAGAACTGTAAATTGCAATAAGGGCAGCGTAAAACTCCAAAAAGGATATTGACAAATGGTGGAGTGAATAGATAAGTGGCAGATGAGAATTCTGCAGAGAAGTGACAACATTTGGTCAGAAAAATGTCGCAAAACTATATAAATTGGGGGTACAATTTTAAAAGGGGTGCACAAGCAGAGGGACCTGGATATATATGTGCCCAGATCATTTAAAATGACAGGGCAAGTAGAAAGAGAAGAAAGTTAATGAAGCTTCAGTTATGAGAATAGATTGAAAAAGTTGAGACTGTTCTCCTTGGAAAGACGACAGAGGAGATTTAATAGAGGTTTTCAAAAGAATGAGCAGGCTGGACAGAGAAGAAATGGAGAAGGTGTTCGCACTTGTAAAAGGAACTAGAACGAGAAAGCATATTAATCTTCTAAAGAAGGGTGATGCAAGAAAATACTTTTTCACACAATAAGAAGTTTAGGGTGTGGAATGCACTATCTGGAAACATAGTGGAAGCAGGTTTGATTAAAGCATTCAAAAGGACAATGGACGATTATTTGGATAGAAACAGAGTACAAGAGAATGTGGAGGAAAAAGCAGGAGATTGGCATTAGATAATGATAGTTGTTTGAAGAGCAAACAATGGGCTAAATGGCCTCCTTCTACGCCATAACAATTCTATGATTCTGTGATATACATTCAGATATTGGGCCCCGAATTATGTCTTTTCAACATGATTTTCCATTCTGATGCTCTTTGATGCTTGCCCTTGTTTGATCTATTTTGTTTCCTACTTTTCTACTTCCTTTTGTCAGTTTTGCTTCTGTCAAATCTGAGCTTCCTCTTAGGTAGCCATTCCCCTGCAACTTAAATATTAAATGCATATATTTTACAGAGTACTGTCATCAAAACACAAAATTGCATAACACAAATGCAGAGTGATTAACAAGTGGAGAAACAAGATTCCAGCTATGGCAATGTAGCCTAAACCTTCATTATAAAAATACACTAAATGAATGGCAACAACTCAAGCTGTAAAGAATATTCACATATTCATGAATAAAAGTAAAACCTTGACCTCAATTGGGAAACAGATTTATGGGCAGGACACCTTGACTTCAATGGGTAACAAATAACTTATTTAGAATGTTTCAGAAGTAAATAAATAAAAAAACAAAAATGACAGAAACATCAAAAGGAGTTGCTTGACAATACAGTACCTAGCTAACTATTTGATGCTCTGAATAATATAAATGTTACAGGAATTAACTGGTCTTTTTTCCATCTGCTTGTCATCAGCCTAAAGATGTTGCTTGATAAGAGTTTATCGCACTGCAATTTGGTGACACAATGCTGCCAAATTTTCATTATGCACCTTAGTGATGTATGGCTTAAAAAAAAAGGGTTTGACAAAGGAAACATCTTGTGTTTCCATAGCATATCAACCACAATTTCTATAAACTAATAACTTATTCGGACTGTAACACAACACAAATGCACGATGTAGTACAACATAAATTGCACTACGTAAAGATTGTTAATTTAAGTGCATTGTTGTGCTGACAGGTTAATGTGCAGAACAACTGGCTTTTGACCTCCAATCATTCTTTTGTACTACAGAACATTTCTATTCAATGACGTATTAAAGGTTCCACATTAAGCACAAAACAACAAATTTTCTCAAAAATCTAATTTTTTTTAAAAGGAGAATATCGAGCTTTTGTGACACAAATTGGCAGCTATCAATAATTCACCTACCCCATAAATTTAGTGAACGGATCACTAAAAAGCAGTGTGAAAACCTTATTTGGCTGATGGCTTAATATTCAATTTTCAGAGTTATCCAAGTTACCATCTTACAACTGAACAGAAGTTTATGTATCTTGTTTTAGAATGCAATACAAAATCCTTTGCTAGAAAGTTTGTATCTGGCAAGGCATGACAAAAGTGTGCTGCAATGAAATGCTCTCAGCCTATAGATGAAAACATTGGCATTTGGCTGACGTTGTGCATGAAACCTACGGGCTACTCAAGCAGCTACAGGAAAAACACCGCCAAGAAGAAAATGTCTTCAAGGCAAGTTGAAAATAAGGGGATAAAATGAAGTTAAAATAATTTTAGGTAAGAGATATGAAAAAGAAATTAAGTTATAGTCACTGAAAGTTTAGAAGTTTTAAAATACAGATGTTTGCAAAAACACATGCTGACTCTTTCATAACTGACAGATGCTGCTCAGATTCAAATTTAAAAATAAACTGGTACAAATTAATATCTTCAGGTAAAAATGCACAAATTATTGAGATTAAAAATGAAACTGCTCATGTGTAAATAGGAACAACAAAAGCTAGTCTGTCAAGCCCGCTTCACCACTTAATACAATCATGGCTGATCAAACAGAATGCAGAATGATGTGAACAGTATGGTTTCAATTCCTGCACCAATTGAGGTTATCACGAAGTAATCTCCTTCACAATCTCTCACCGTATCGGAGGCATGGTGACCCTCAGGCTAAGGCACCACTAGTCACCGATCTCTCTCATAACAGGGCAGTCCTATGGTCCACTTAGATTATGGCAACTTTACATCAATTTTGTTAGTAAGGTCCTCAAAAAAAATAACCCTATAAATTTGTCAAACACTATTTCCCATTCACAAATCTATGCTGACTACACCCAATCAGATCATTATGATTCAAGTGCTCATTTATCACAACGTTTGTAATAGATTCTAGCACTTTCCTTACTACCGATGCAAGGTTGACAGGTCTGCAGTTCCAAGTTCTCTCTTGCTCCATTCTTAAATAATGAAGTCACATGTGCTTGCTGCTCATCTGTAGGAAACATTGCAAAATTTATAGAACTTTGGAAAGTAATCACCAAAGCATCGATGATCTCTCTAGCTACCTCCTTCAAAGCTCTACAATGCAGATCATCGAGTTCTGCAGCCTTATTGATTTCCAGCACCAGTAAGTTCTCAAGTACAACCTTCCTATTAATATCAATTTCCTTTAACTCTTCATTCTCCTTAGTCAACAGGATCTCTAATTCTACTAAACTAAAATTATACACAACCTGAATATCTTCCATTGTACAAATAACATTAGGAAGCAGAAATGTTTGAAGGCTGCATCAATAGAATTAGGAAAACAGAAAAGTATTATTTCTAATGATTATTCTTTCCTAACATTATTTAAGGAGTTAGAAATGGCTGTTCTCAACATTCTTGGTAAGTGAACAAACTCAGATTCTGTTGGAACCCTATGGGATTTTATAAATTATGATAGCTTAAAGCATAACAGTCGGGCTGAAATACTTCATAGCTCAAGCACTGAACATGGGAGAGGCTGTTAGTGAAGATAACGGGTTAGATATTTGGCAATCTTTGCGTGGTCTCCCCATTATAATTGAACCAATGTTACCTTCACAGTCTGGGCTGAAGGAAAAGGCTTTAATGCCAGTTTTCAGCAAATGGAGAGCTCATTTTCCAGAAATTTATGTGCACTTCCAGATGAACAGTTGGAGTCAAGAGGAAGTAAAGTTTAAATTTCAAATTCTGAAGGGGTGATGAAGGTGGCTCACAAGCAATAATTAAAAACAGGATAGCTAAACAATCCTCAAGCATAAATAATGGAAAAGAGACGATTCAATTCAAATTGAAATTTGTTCATTCACTTCAGTTCCACAGCATTTTACAGTTGTCATTATTAACTTTTTTTGTTACGTAATATTAACTCACTGACAAGTTGCAGCTAGCCACTTAATGGCACTGATCTTGTTCCCCCGCCCTAGGTAGGGATCTCAAACTGCACTTTATAGGAAAGCAGTGGAATCCTATTTAAATATGCAGATCGAGTCTCAATGATATTGCAATTTTTGCTGGAGGGCTGAATGGTCTTCTCTGTCATGCCAAAAATGTTGGCAGTATGATTGTGGGCAACAAAACGTTCAGGGCATATAAATTTAAAAAAAAATTTATTTCAGACTTCCTGGAGAGTCAGAAGTGCTTCTCCAGATCCCACAAGGAAGTCTCTCTCGTCACAGGCTCCCAGCTGACGTGTTGTTTTCACATTGCAGCTTTCTGCTGCTCACATTCCCCTTAATAGCTCAATTAATTCAAATTGGAAAGAAGTTACCAGAAATGAAATCCAGTCAATGACATTCCTGGATGCCTAGGATATTTTGTCCAGCTCAGAATACACATTGCAGCTGTCATATTATGCCCATCTCTTCACCCACCAATCCCATCACCAACTTTAAACATTATTCCTATGTAATTTGTGTTACTAACTAGTAACATTTTCTTAACTAGTGAATGAAAAATGGTCTTGTTTATTTGTTATATGACAAGTGTCATATTTGGATAGGCATTAAACTAAAGCCTTGTAATTATAATCAAAGTTAACCTATTTCTAAAAGGCTCAGTTAATGATTTGATTTTCCACCATTTTGATCTGTGATAACAAAAGTTGTATGTTAGGTCCCAAAACTTAGAATTACTTTCAGAATAAGGCCACAACTAAAACAAAATCTGTTCCCTAATAATTTTACAACCTAATATTCAAACACAGCCAATCATTATGTTAATATATAATTAGTTGCAGTCACATAGAAAACCTGCTACCAAATTTCTCAAAATGAAAGGCATCTGGAGCCCTTTAGTATGCTACCACTGACATCCTCGCAACAAACATCAAACTGAAGAATAAACTGTTCAGACTTTCACCCCTCTCGTGGCCAATAATATCAAAAATATCAAAAATATCCAAAAACTGCAGCATCTTTTAAGCTTTGGCATTAAAAAAAAACAGCTTAAACGCTAGTTCTTTCATTGTGGCTAGTGATGAAAGCTATCAGTGATATCAGAAATAAAATCAGCTGCATTTTTGAAGAATGTTGGAAATTTACAAGACACACAAGAATCAATATGTCTTAAAGTCTCCTCTTATTTGCATTAAAAATGATCACAAAGGGCAGTTTAAAGCTAGGAGATCAACCACCATGACACTTTGGTCCCCTGGCATATGAAAACCTTAGACACAGCTGTATAACTTCACTAAGCTACCACCACAAACTTTCACTTACTCCTTTCAAATCCACAATACATTTGTTATTTATAGATAAGGCAGTGATGCACTTACACAGCCAGGGAGCTGCCAATAATTAAATCTCCACATGACAGGTGGTCATTTGACTGTTGTATTATTGGACAGTCTTCACAAGTGGGACCATGCCACATTTCAAAGCACACATATTGCCTACTGGAATGTTGTTGTTTGTAGCTTAATCCATCAATGGTCATTAATTACTCAGTTGATACAGTAAATTCAGAAAAGGTTTCTCTCAACATTCCTCTTGAAACTTCAGAGCTCTAACTGTATAGAAAGTGCTGTATTGCTTCACTTCAGGGCTACAGCTTCTGACTGCAACTTCATGTCCTGTATTTACATCAAGATGGGCTTTGATGCCCACCAATTGGAACGATTTATTAACACTGAAATAACTACATAAAGGCTAGTATCCTGTCACCAAGTCACCCCTTATTTACTTGTTCACAGTATAATGGCCGTGGCCAGCCAGGTCAGAGTTAGTCGCCTGAACTGAGGAGATTCTAAATCTCCTGGTTATAAATCGGTCAGCCAGGTTTTCCTAATTGGCCCAGGTTAACAACCCCTATCAAGGATCTTGTAGTCAACAAGATCCAACTGCTTCTCGTCACTACATCCTTCCCAAGTCCAGGGAAGTAGGCCTAGTCTTTTTCTTGCAGGGTTTCTTTGCGACGTTTTCTCAGGACCGGTTTCTTTGACGTGGATTCTGACATGGACCGTAGCCCGTCTCTTGCATCCAGAACGTCTCAGGAGAGTTTATTCTTCTCCTTCCAGCAGTAATGGTATCGAGGCTGCATCCATCCTAGACTCTGAAGTTTGCTCACCACTGGACACAGGGGGAAAACCTATGGCTTCCGACAGGCCTTCTACTGTTCTAAGGGGCCAAGTATATTTTGCTTCTGCCCAGTTTGCGTTGACAGCTTTCAGTTGATCCACATGTTTGTTCATAACTATCACCTACATGTACTTTGTAAGTCATGGAATCTGACCTCACATCAACCTCGCTTTGCACCTAAACAAAGCCATTTCCATGGTTCCAGCACCAAACTTCATCCCCTGAATTTAATCGTCTCTCTCACTTACAGGAGGCACGTGGCCAGCATTGGCGTTCCTGCTGTCATTTCACCCTCCTCTTCATGTCTGGGGATATCAGGTTTAACTTGGTTTGGAGTCTTCTCTCCAGCAGCATTGCTGCGTGGGGGGTGGTCCTATAATTGAATAGGAACCATGACAGTTTGGTATCAAGTGACGCTGTGGGCTGCTTCTTTAAGCCTGCCATCGTTTGCACCGCTCTTTCCACTTGACAACTGGACGATGGATGGTATGGAGCTGTCCTTATGAGCCGAATGCCATTTGACTTTGGGAAATATTCAAATTCGCTGCTGGTAAATGACATACTATTGTCTGTGACCAATACTTCCGGGAGACTGCGTATTGCAAACCATGCTTGCAGCTTCTCAATCATCATCTCAGAGTTTGCCAAATTACCTTTCTGCACATCCAAACACTTTGAATGGGCATCTACACAGACCAGGAGCATCAAGCCCATGAATGGACTGGCACAGTCAACAATCAACTGAATCCAGGATTTACCCGGCCATTCCCATGAATGTGGAAGCACCATTGGCGGCAATTTTTGTCCCTGTTGGCACTCTGGGCACTGCCCCACCAATGCAGCTATGTCAGCATCCGATCCTAGCCACCAGACTTAGTTTCTTGCCAGCATCTTCATTTGGAAGCCACTAGATGACCCTGGAGGAGTTCAGCCAGTATCTGGCAGTGGTCTTTACTCAGGACAATCACCCTTACTCCCTATAGTAATATGCCGTCCTCTATAGCAATCTGGTCTCACTGGGTCCAAAAAGGTTTCAATCCTGGTTGCGATGGCCCTTATCACCAGATGTTTTAGTTTCGTTAGGACAAAATCTTTGTGTCCACAGTTGGATACTTTCAGCAGTGATTGGAAGGGTATCCAGGAAGTTTAAAACCAAAACAGACTCTTCCAGAGGAGGCACCACCAAAGGAGTATCTGCCAGTAGGAGGTGGCTCAAGGCATCTGCGTTAGCCACTTGGGCTCCTGGACGGTGTTCTAACTTGTATGCACTGAGTGTAAGTCCCCAACGCTGAATTCTACAGGAGTTATGGCCTGTACCACCTTATCTTCCTTCAGTAGCCCTAGCAGGGGTTTGTGATCTGTTACAACAACAAATTCCTGTCCGTAAAGGTACTGGCGGAACTTCCTCACAAAAGATGACGGCCAAACCCTACTTTTCTACCTCGGCATATTTGCATTCAGCTTCAGCCAAAGTCCGGGAAGCATACACTATTGGACGTTCCTCTCCGTTGGGCCACTGGTGAGTCAACACTACCAAGACCCGTACGGGGAGGCATCGCATGTCAGCGCTACCTCTCATTTTGGATTGTAGTGGGCCAACATCTTAAATGACAACAGCTGCTTTCTCACTTCCCTGAAGGCTACTTCTTGGCCATGCAACCATTTCCAAGGCTGACCCTTCTTCAACAGCAGGTGTAAGGGTGCCAAGGTGGAGGCCAGGTTACATATGAATTTTCCATTAATTCACTGACCCAAGGTAAGACCTAAGCTCTGGTACAGACATGGGAGCCGGGGGGTCCTTTGATTGCCCTCACTTTATCTTCCAATGGATAGAACCCAGCTTTATCAGCTGTTACCCAAGTAGGACACTTTGGGTGCCTGGAAAACACATTTTCCCTAAGGTGCGCACCCACCTGTGAGAAACATTTAAGCACTATGTCCAAGTTTTCCAAGTGCTCTTTATTGGTCTTCCCTGTCATTAGTACCTCACCCAGATAAATGGCAACCTGGGGGGAGCCCTCAAAACGTTCTGCATGGTCCCCTGGAAAAGGGCACGGGGTGATGGTACCCTAAATGGCAGTCTTGTACACTGATATAAGCCCTTATGGGTACTAACTGTAGCATACTTCTGGGACTCCTCAACCAGTCGCAATTGCAGATAGGCGTGGCTCGTGTTCAGCTTCATAAAGGACAGTCCCCATCAACCCACCCGCCAATTTTGTGTCCAAGTCCTCTATGTGAGGGATCAGGTATTTATCCAGCTGAGAGAAGCAGTTTACCGTTTGCTTAAAATCCCCAAAAACAAACTGAGCAGTCAAGCTTCATAAATTGGTACAACTGGTGCTGCCCGTTCTGAAAACTGAACTGGTTTGATGTTTCCTTCACTCTCCAGCCTCTTAATTTCCACCCTTACTTTTGCCCACAGGGCAAACGGCAACAGGCAGGCTTTGCAAAATCTTGGAATTGCTTTCCAGTCAATAAGTGGCTTTGGCTCCTTTGATAGTCCCAAGCCCTTCCTGAAATGCTCCTGGGTATTACGGTAGGACTTCACAGAGGCAGCCATTTTCTAATCAAAAACATATGGAGCCAATCTAGGTGAATCCTTCCCAACCAATTCCATCCCAATAGGCTTGGGCCCGAGATTCTTACTACCCTCACTGGTAACTGCAGAAACTGCTTCTTATAGGAGACCAGAACCAATGTCATACCCTTTATCTGCAATTGTTCCCAGGTTCTCAGTCTGGCTGGAGTCCTGAGCAAATCTTGTTAAAGACAGATTCTGCAACCACAGATACATCTGTGCTGGTATTGACCTTCATGGGAACTGGGTGACCATTTAACCAAACATCAATTTTAAATCAATTCCCATTTGGATGTCACTAAGCAATTTAACTGTTCCAACCCACATGCAGAGGTGCTTTCCAGGCACGCACTCTCCTTTGCTGTCTCAAACAGCAAATAGGCAGAAGCTAAAATGGCTTGCTGTCCCCGATCTAAAGAACGTTTTAGCCACTTGGCCAAGGTTCGGCTTTGTTGTGGGCTGGCCTATGATCCCGCTGCTCAGGATATGCCCTGAGTGAAGCTCTGCGATTGCCTACACTCAAGTGATGTTCCCAAGCTCAGAAAGACAGCCGAGGGAGTCCACTTCCATTGGGATGCCTTGTAGCTCACATGCTTGACTTGCCACATTTTCTATTGTCAAAGCCAGTTGTAGCACCTGTTTGATGTCCAGTTTTGCTACTAAGTGCTTCTGCATGGTCACGTCGTTAACCTGTTGCAAAGTTGGACAGAGGTGCTTGTGGATTTGGAGGCAGGAAGTTAGAATTTGGTGTTTGTAAAATGCTAGGAGGGGAAAGTATTGCGTGATCCCTTTAAAAGATCATGTGCTTTTTCAATGCTTAGAGATTTAAAACGGATGCCTGTGAGCAGCAACTTGAAAGTTTGCAAGTACACAGAGAGCACCCGAATTGAAACATTTGTATCCGAAGACCATACAGTTATCAGGCCAAGCAGCAGTTTTTATTAAGACAAACTTTTGAATTTAGCCAATGTGAACCAGACACCAAGAAACCAAAAACCAATTAAATTTAAATTTGATGATTTTGATGACATAGGATCAATCTTATTGTAAGAAACTGACGTGTCATCAAGGATATAAAAGAAGTGGCTGTTGGGCAAAGACAGGAGAGCTAACTGCCATCCGCCAGCGTTAACAGCCATCAGTTCTCAAGGGAGAATCGCTGTCTCACAGACTCCTCTAAGTCTTTGCAAAAGCACCATCTGAAGAACAAAGGTACCCACAAGCACAACTAGTGAATATCCCTGTCAAGAAGAATTGATGGACAAGACACAGAACATTCTGGAAGACACATAACCTGGCTGTATTTGAGAGACTAAATTCTACTTTTGTTTTATTTTGTTTTATATAAGTGGGACTGTACTTAGCGGAACAACACACTATTGGAAATTTGGTTTATCCGGGAGTAATTAGTAGTTAGAAGGGATTTATTCAGTTTGCTAACAGTTTACGTAATTTGTTCAAAGTTAGAGAGTTAGATAAATAAATTGTTGTTTATAAAGTAAGGGTCAGGGGTTTATTTTATTTAACCACTAGAAATTGCTAAAAGGCAGGTTACACCACTATTCACACTCCTTTTACAAATTATAGGGCAAGGTGCTCCTTTTTGGGTGTTTCGGTTTCAGTTCGGGCAGGGGGATTGGTTATCTTCTACTTTATAACAATTCCTATGTACCAAAACGGGATCTCAACATCTCATTCAGGGTTAACCCAAAATCACATGGCTCTGCCAGTCATCTCAAACTCGTCAGAAATCCAAATACGGATTCCCCTGGCTTTCTAACAGCTGGATAAAACTGATAACGTCTCTGAATTAGACTTGTAATATTCTTTGGCCAACTGTCAACTCTTGAAAGGTTTTTAAGTGTTTGCTGCCTCTTGGAAAGTTAAACCCCTTATAACTGAAAATGCTGTTGGTCTGCAAGCAGTCTGAAGGATTACTCTTTGCTTTTCATCTGCCCCAATGTCAGTTGCCTAGGAAAAATATCACTTTCCACATACTGGGCCCAGTCTTCAACAGCAGGATCAAACGAGTCAATCTTCCCAAATAAAGGCATGATGTCAGAAATGCTTACCCCAACTCCAAGTTGACAGTGGCAAGCGAATGTACTTCAAGTACACAGTGTGGAGCTGGAGGAACACAGCAGGCCAGGCAGCATCAGAGGAGCAGGAAAGCTGACGTTTCGGGTTGGGACCCTTCTTCAGAAATTCAGATTCTGCTGTAAATTTGAGACAAAAACAGAAGTTGCTGGAAAAGATCAGCAGGTCTGGCAGCATCCATGAAGAGAAATCAGAGTTAATATTTCAGGTTCAGTGACCCTTCCTCAGTTGCCAGACCTGCTAAGATTTTCCAGTAACTTTTGTTTTTGTCTGAGGATTGTTTCTGTTACCAGACTGCTTCAAAAGGCATGCTTTCAACTGAAAATATATTTCCGAGAAGATTTGAAGCTTGGGTTGTGGATGAGGTTATGGACGTGTTTGCCGAGCTGGTGGGTTTGGTTGCAAGCGTTGGGTCACCCTGCTAGGTAACATTGTCAGTGTGCCTCCGGTGAAGCGTTGGTATTCTGTCCCGCTTGTTACTTGTATGCCTTGGTTTGCTGGGGAGGTTGGTATTACTTCCAGTTGTTTCTCAGAAGTTTGTACACAGGGTCTAATTCAATGTGTTTGTTGATAGAGTTCTGGTTGGAATTCCCTGGCATGTGTCAGTTTGGCTTGTGCGATTATCGTTGTGTTGTCCCAGTCGAATTTGTGTCCCTCATCCATGTGTAGTGAGACATGCGAGAATTGGTCATGTCTCTTAGTGGCTAACTGGTGTACATGTATCCGTATAGTCAATTTTCTTCCGGTCTGGCCTATGTAGTGTTTCTCAGTCCTTACATGGTATTTTGTATATTACCCCAGTTTTACCGGTTTTGGGTACGGGATCCTTTACGTTTGTCAGTAGCTGTCGTTGGGTGGTTGTTGATTTGTGGGCTACTCTGACAGCAGGTTACTCACCCAGTCACGATGGTGGTATACTAGCAAGCCAGAATATATGTGACATGAAGGATAATTTAGAGGTGATATAATGTCAGCATTACATTAATAGTCCTGATTCACTCGGTTTGGAGTAGCTGTCAAAGCATGGTAGACAATTTGGGGCAGAACATCCTGTAGCTGAAGTACATTATATTAATGGAAGGTGGACATTGAGTGCAGTGGCAGATATACCAATTATTCAAACTGATTTTGGTCTGGACACTTAAGATTTTCAAGTCTTGTGCACAATTACATCAGCACAAGTTCCTTCTACATTGATTTTAACACTGTCCTGTAAATTTTACCATTTTAAGAGAATGGTATCTGCTTTCAGCACTTTTTGAGCCAATACATTCAGATCATAACTTACGGCATAAAAAAATTTCTCATTCCTCCACTTCCAGATTTCTTTAGCCATTCATAAATCATCACTGATGATAGCACTGTTGTTGGATGGATATCAAACAATGACAAGTCAGAATACAGAAAGGAGACACAAATGTTTGACATCATGGTGCAAAGAAAGGCAGCCAACAAAGACTCCTCCTACCCTGGTTATACTCTCCTCCAACCTCTTCTATCAGGCCAAAGATACAGAAGCTTCAACACATGTATCAACAGGTTCAAGAACAGCTTCTTCTCCACTGTTATTAGACTGTTGAATGGACCTCTCTAATTTCAAATCTAATGTTGATCTTGCTTTTGTGTGCTTCCTTTGCAGCCATATGTATGCCTTGCTGTCTCGTTACCCTATGATCTGTATGTCCTTGTATGTTATGATCTGCCAGTACTGCTTTTCATTGTACTTAGGTACGTGCGACAATAAATCAAATCAAACTGGTATCCTCAAGTCTCTTCCTCACACTTCTTTAAAATCATGCTAATTCATTTATACTACATCTCTTTATTCTGCCTTCCAAGTGTATAATTACACTTAACACTGTAATAATTTTCATCTACAACCTGTCCATTTCACCAGGACTGTCTCTTTTTGTTTTGTTTTCACAAACTGAATACTGAAATGAGAAAGTGCTTTTTATAAACTCAACTTTGAAAGTGTGGCTGCGATTTTGAAGAACAAGTAGTGTTCCACCTGTGCTAGACACCGTATAATCAACTGTTTGAACAAACAGTAACTGCAGATGATTTAGAGCCGAGTAGGTGTATTAACTCAGTTCTTGGTGGTAACAATAAGTTGGTCAGTCTATGGATGAAAGACACTTACCAGTGACAGTGACAGAGACCTTTTTGTCTGCCAACACTGTGACTGGTTCTCATGTAAATGAACAGCTTGAAGCTGGGAACAAGTCAGATGGAGAGAAGCATCTAGCTCATCCCCAGCTCAGGAATAGTCTCCCTGTTCTCTACAGTCAAAACTCACCGCAAACCCAAAAAAGTTCCTCTTTCCTGCAACAGTATGTGGTAGATTTTAACTGACAGGTCAGATTTTTATAAAAGTTAAATCAGCCACCTTGAGTGTCTTACTAACCAAAGAAAGAAAGCAGAGAAAGATGACTGAAGCTGGTGAGCAGAAGAGATAAGGATAATCCCAATAACAGTACCTGGGAACAAAGACCCCTGAACTTTCCAGTCTTTCCCTTCTGTCCATAACCTATTTGCCTGTACGGGGAGTTTATAATGGGACTGGAGTTTTATGTTGTACTAACAGCTAAGTTCATAGCATTCCTACTTTGGAGTCAAGCTTCAGCACACATACCAATGGTTTATAACTGTCTACCTGTAGCTAGAGTCTAATCACTTGCAATGAGGAGTGATTCTTGCGTAGAAACCAGGTCCACACTTTCTTTCTATCTGGTACTAAAAGGCAGGTAAATTGGGTAACTTTGCATACCTTACGATCTTTAACTTTTGTGACAACCGAGGAAGAATGGAGCTCAATTTCCAGCATGCTACACCAGTGTGTCACGATACCAGATCCTTTTGCACTCTGCTACCAGCCTCTAAAACTTTTACAGCAGCTCCACATTTGGGTCATATTATCTGCTATTTGTCAGCTCAAACTCTGATAATAGTCCATGTCCTGCTGAACATTAACAAGGGCAACTTAATCGTTGGGGAGTGGTAGATGGAGCTGAACTGTCTTAACTACAGCTTCTAAAACTGGAAAGAGCCATGGCATGATTTTCGAAGTCAAGTGAGCTGTAGATAATCTAATCAGCTATTGTACAACTTGGCATTTTCCTTAAGATTTTTCATCTGTAAATCACTTGCATCTGGAAGAGCTGTTTTACCTATACATTAATTATAAGGAATGCAATGTGCTTATAGAAACAAGGATTAAAGGAAAAGCCCAAACTGCAAGTTAATTAACATTCCAAAACAAATTCCCAATTAATAGGCCTGGGTGTAGCTTCAAATTTTGGACAGATAGCATTTTATATTGTACAGGGAAGTTCTGGGGCATTTTTACACAAGTCCATTCATTTGACACTTCAAGATTTGAAACCGGCTCATCTTAGAGTAAACTTTCAATGTTGAATGATATGTTATATTGAGAGAAAATGTACAATTATTCTTACCTGACCCATTTCATCAAGCTTTACCATCCATCCTTTCTTAAAATTCAGGAGATCCGGCTAAAAAGCAAGGGGGAGCATCAGCAAAGTCAATGCCAATCATCTTAATTAATTCATTCTACATGTATAACAAATAACTTGCTTAATGACCACATTTGATCAATTTCAATTTAGAAAATGTCAGCATGGCTTAGTTCACAGCATTCCTACTTCGGAATCAAACTTCAGCATTCAAAAGGCACTCCAAGAATTCAGTGCATAATTTACATTTAGCTACATAACGATTATAGTACATTATTTAAGGTGATGCTTTGAATTCAAGTCTTTGTCTACCTGTACAGATAAACAAAGTTTCCAAAGCAAGAAAAAGAACAGGGAGCTCAGTGTCCTGTAAAATATTTCTTCCAGCTACTATTTAAGAGCTTGCTATGTGCAAACTGGTTGTCATCTTTACCTACATAACTAATTGCACTTCAAAACAACAATTAACTGTTTACAGAGTACCTCATCAAATTAAGGATATAATGAGATACTGCAAAAAAATGCATCTTTCATGCCAAGAGAAACACACATGAAACTTGCATATGATCTTCCCTCCACTCTCTCTAAAAAAACCTCATAAACCCCGAGGCGATTATTTAACACTACAAATATGCTTTATTCAATGCTAACAATTGACTTTCACAGGAAATCTATATAATACAGTACATCCCTTTAATCTTATTCATGAACAAATCTTTATTCAGTCTATTTTTAAAAGAGTTAAGAAACATTAGCTGTTTTTGATGTCACAAATCCCACCATTCTGTTGGGGGAAGCAGTCTAATTACACTAGTCTTCTTGAGATTTATTAATTTTAAATTCATATTCTTCAAATCATTGTCTAAGCTAAATAATCTGCTTCCCTGTATATATCTTTGTCACATGTTTGAAATATCTCATCATATCAAGTTTTTTTTGCTGCATTGAAAATCAGTTTAGTTTTGACAGCCTTTTGATAAATACAAAAGCACTAAATGTCCACAATTTTCTAATAAACTGTTTCTCATGCATTAATTTTGAAATTGGGATGCGCAGCGTTGCACAGGGAGTGCAAAAATGTAGCTTCAACAATGAATAAAAATTAACATTTTTAAAAGTAAAATTACTGAGGATGCAACCTTTGAAACGTAATGGGTCAAAAGAAATCTTGAATACCTGGGCCTATTTTACAAGTTATCTAAGGTTTAATTGTTATAGATATATTTGAAAGTTTGAGACTATTTCATTTATAGTTTCACACAAACACAAGAGTACGCTTTGTTACAGAAAAGCTCAGTTTCTGACTGAATTTAAAGTAACGATCTGATCAATAGAGAAACAAACTGCTTTGGTATAGTGCCTTTAACGTAGTAAAGCCTGAGGATAAATTTCAATGCAAGCTTAAATAAAATGCTAGTTGTGTAGAAATACAACTTTTTCCGTTTATATTAATCTTGTCCACATATACAGACATGCACATATAGAACACGCATTCAAAAGGACGGAATTTACCTCGCCCACTGGTCTGGATGTAAAGTCTTTGAGCCATGCAGACTGGGTGCAGGGCGAATAAAAGGAAGAGAGGAGAAGACAAGAACATAAGAAATGGGAGCAAGTATGGATCATTCAATCCCTTGAGCCTGCTCTGTCATTTAATACAGTTATGACTGAACTTCTACCTCAACTCCACTTTGCTGCCTACTTTCCATATCCCTTGATTTCCAAAAAGAGATCAAAAGTTTATCAATTCCAGTTCTCCCTGAATACACTTAATAATGAAGTACATTCAGATCACTGGGGTAGAACATTTTAAAGATTCACTACTGAAGAAATTTCGCTTCCTCAGGAATAAACTTCTCAGTGTCTCCCCTGTCAATCTTCTTGAGAATCTTCTATGCGGCCTAATTTATACTGTCAATTATCCTCATTCTCTTGCCCCAGGATCAAACCATTGTTATGCCGCCTCCTACAGAGAAATGAAACATTCAGGCATTTTGGTCAAGTACTCAGTTCTCATTAATGGATGATGACTGCTGACAAATAAATTGAGATAAGCCTCAAACCTATTGAGAAGAGAAAGTTGTTGGCTTTAATGGTCACTTTCTGCTCAAAACTTTTAGAACACAGGACCTTCAATATTAGAAATCACTAACAGTTAATGGTGATGTAGACATTCAGTAAACAACTAGGTCAGATCATCATTCTCAAAATGATAAATGCATTGATGTTTTGAGCTTAAACCTGTAAATATTTGAGCCCTAATTACATGATAAATCTACAGTATTAATGCAGCAAAAACTCAACAAAATCTCAACATCTAGTATTGGTTACAAGGAGATATTTAGCAGATTCAATTTCAGCAATAATTTCTGCACTGATAATGTGTGTCAATCGGGAAGATGAAGCACACTCAATCACACCAATAGAAGTTATTATTCTAAGACTAACCCATATTACTATAATACTGGTCTTTGTCATACACATGTATACATTTCTGGTGAATAGATAAGTTAAAAGTTTGGAGTACTATGAAAAGAACTCTGCAGCAAGAAAACTGCATTGTAACAGAGATTTTGTTTTAGATTTAATACAAATGCTGCAGTAAATAATTCTGAAAGGCCCAGGGTTCTCAAATTCTCATCTGTAATAAATTCAGTCAATCATAATTAGAGTCACAGAAAGACAATTTTATGATCATTTGTATTAAGAATGGAAACTTGGTTGTATCATGCTTCTTGAATGAGGAATAACCTAATGATCTAAGCAAAAAAATCAGGACATCAGTTTTGAAGTGCTACTTGGTACATAGCTCCCTTCTTTCATAAAATAAGGGGTGGAGTGACAATTTGTGTGACAGTGTCCTTCTTCAGCAAATAGCTCCCAATCAAAAAAGGAGTTGCCCTGTTAGGTGGTTGATCGACATTTATTTAATATTTTCTACACATCATAGGAATATATCAAAGTAGCACAACTTTAGAGGGGAAAGGTCCTTATAAAACAATAACACACTATTTATACAGCATCTTTAAAAGTAGTAAAATATCCCAAGTTGCCATTAGGAGGCCTAAGTGAGATTTAGCACAGTTACTATGGGGGTGTACAGCAATTAACCATAAAGGTTAGGCATGCAGACAAGTTTTAAAGAGAGTCTTAAAAGGAGCATAGGGATAAAGCATGAACTCCAGGATGTTTAGGCTTCAGCAGCTGAAGGCATAGCCATCAGCATTTCGGCAATTAAAATTGGAGACGTCCAAGGGAGCAAAATTGGAGGACCGCAGATACTTAACGATTTTTGAGATGGACATGATTGCAAAGGTTAGAGATATTCAAGGCTAAGAAGGATTTGAAAACATATCAGAATTTTAAAATCATGGTGTTACTTATGATGCGCTAACCAGACTTGGTGAGAGTTAGGACACAGACAGCGGAGCCTCAAGATGAGCTGGGTTGGAAGATAGAGGTCAGCCAAGAATGCATTGGAATAGCCAAAGCCAGAGTTTATGAAGGCATAAATTGTCAGAAGAAAACAGGCTGTGCCAGGATGGATGACTTAGGCAATGCTATCGAGGTAGTAAGCAGCAGTTTTGTGATTATGTAGCATGCAGTTGGAAGCTCAGTCAAATATAACACCAAGGCCATGAACAGTCATGTTCAGCTTTAAACAACTGCAAAGGATAGTTAGGGAGTCAGTAGCTAAGGAATGGTTTGTGGTGGGAGAAAAGCTTCAGCCTTCCTCACATTTAAATGGAAGGATTTTCAACCCATCCAATACTGTATGTTGGACAAACACAGCCTGACAATTTAGGGACAATGCCAGGGTGAGAAATATGGTGTTGAGGGTAAGGTGGGTTTCATCAGCATGTGGAAATTGGCAACATGCTTTTGAATGTTGTTACTGAGTGCAGCATGTGAAATGAGAAGTACAAATCATAAGAGCAGTTATCTAGATTATCTACCTCAAAATATTTATAAAGTGTGATGATAAAATATGTCCATGCAACAAGCTTACAATCAACTGGATCCAATTCTAGAATACACAAATTAGCAGTGCATCATGTTGCAAAACTGCTTTCCAGGCTTCTTTCTGCATGAATAGCAGATACATACATTCTACCAAGAGATCAGTAAGATTCCCCTCAGTCCTGGTCTGGTTGCCTTTGGTAGGTTGGATATAGAGTTGTGGAAATGCATTTCATCCATAATCATTAGATCTTCCTCATAGTCATGGTATTTAGTGCATCTTTTCACAATAAATTTAACAAATATGTTCTGAAAATGAAAGGTTGCCATCAATGCAATAACATTCATTACTGTAATATTAAGTTTACATTGTGGAACTTTTAAAAACCTATCGCAAGACTCACTCATTTCCTTTTTACATTTACCAATGGATAGCATGGGACTTTTTAATATTTTTTCCATTGTTCAATCCAAGGATACTGAAACCAAATCATATAGAATGTCGACAACTATTCAAGCTAACACTAGTTAACTGGATACAGTACATGATTGGAGTCAAGGGTATTTCTTGATCTGGACGACTCACTGCTAATTGGACAAACTCAGTGAATTGGTGTAGAAATTTTAGTCATATTTCTAATTGTTTATTTGTGCAATATATTGGGATGATACACAAAAGTTACAAACTGAATTGCTAAGACAACAACAGTTTTACCGTCATAATGGATTCCGTTGTTCTTCTATCAAGGGATTTCGCCCGCCGAAGAGGGGGTACAGCAGAAGAATGAAAACGCTGCTCTTTGACGGGTTTCTTCTTCATTTCCTAAAGAGAAAGCATCAAGTTAAAACAAAAGATAGCATCAATTGAGATGTCCATTCATGATAAAAACAATGACAACATCAAAACTTCATTACACCCATTTCTGTACATCTGAATATATTGAAACCAGGATTTCATAAAGAATTTTACTTTCTTAAAAAAGTCTCCATATTCAATTCAGATTTACTGTCTTCTACAGGATAAGGGATATGTAAATCTAGGAAGTTGATCCCTTAAAAAAAATTGCATATGCCTGTACTAGCAATTTGAACAGGTAATTGCTCCTAATGTGTTGCCACAAGGGCCCACCACAGACTGCATGTTTACTCTTTTTGAGAAGTAGCAGGAGAGGCATTAAATGAGAACTTGGCAATGTAACACTGCCTTCATTAACACAGGAAATAATAATAACCAGAAGTAACCCCACAGGACTTCAGTTAAGAACAAACCCAACCTCTAAAATACTCTCAGCCTGCAAAAATAAAACTTATGTTCTTCGTGAAATGTGAAGTGCTTTTGCCTGCTGCATAACCACCTGGAACTTTATTTCATAGCAGTTGAACTGCTTGAAGCTCACATTAATGAGCACTTGAGGCCTCCTGACCTTAAGTCAAATAGTTCTGTAATTTTGATTCAGTTACATGCACTTGACAATCACAAAGGAGCAAAATACTATGTTTTACTTGTAGCCACAGAGTTCACTGCATACTTGTGTCCAACATTAATGTTTTGCAATCCTCAGGTCCTCTTGCAGTACAGCAGTCATACAAGAAGCTACCAAATTAAGTCCAAATTTTTTTGCTATAAGCCTTTGAAACAGTATTTGGTGTGCAAGCAGACTTTGTTGCTCAATAAAAGGTCAAAGCTCATCTCATACAGTGGGACATAGCAAGGATATAACTGACAAATATAATTACAATCAACTCAGTGGACACTTGCCAAACACACACAAAGTCAGAAGTGACATGGAATTAATCACTAAATTTACAAAAGCAATTAACAATCGCAAAGTATTCCGACTTGTTCAATTCATATTGTTCCCTCTAAACAGGGGACCATGATGAAATTTTGAATACAATTGTGCAATCTATACAGAAATAAAGCATGTGCAGAAACAGTTTTCAAACTGTGCCGAGGTTCTCAAATTTCAGAATTAGACTGCTTCTACTATGTTATCTGTTGTAAAA
Organism: Rhincodon typus; assembly: GCF_021869965.1. NCBI lineage: Eukaryota > Metazoa > Chordata > Chondrichthyes > Orectolobiformes > Rhincodontidae > Rhincodon > Rhincodon typus. Next base: position 41,052,405 of record NC_063354.1, on the reverse strand, counting down.
ACAAACTAGAATTTGAAGAATGTACAGGAATTAAAAATATTTTTGTCAAGTGATCCTATTTTAGAGATGAGCTGTAAAATCTTACACAAAAGGAAGACAATTCTGCCCAATAAATGAACTGTATTGTGGATCACTCAGCTCATGCCATTAACCATTTTGAAAGACAGTTTGAACTGGATTTTTATTTTTAAAAACTGATGAGAATCTGAAACTTAAACAGAAATAGATTTAAGAACTTGACATCATGTTGAAAGAGATAGCCACTGACTAAAACAAATCAGACAATTCACAGCTCAATTTGCAATCAATCAATCAGTGCCGTAGGTATGCCCCAGGTTTAAATTTGGGCCTGTACCAACACAGCAAATATAAACGAAAGAGACGGTAAGATGCCAACATTGGTTACTTTGCTCCTAGGCCTAGGAACAATGAATAGAAAATGGAATAAAGTTACAGCAAAGGACATCATGTGCTCACTACCCATAACCGATTGCTCCTGCTGCAAAGTTTACACATGGGGATTTTTGTCTTTTTAAAATCAGTTCTACCGGGTCATTATAATGTACTCTGATTATACTGAAGACAATCATCTCTAGGCTCAATCAGGACAAATGTTCTTTATTTGTTGGCCCTGGAAACCCTCCAGTACATCAACTATTTTCTGGCATGACGTTAGGAAAGGTGACAACATTGAGAAACAAAACCTGATGGCCTGCTTGCCAGTCAGAAGTTCACAACATAGTTTTAACGATGGAAAAAGATTGCTTTAAGCTTTAAGGGAAGGATACATGCATTTGTTTAAACAAACTCAATTTCTTGATCAGAACACGGTTAAAAAAAGCCCACCTATACATTTACCATGATTCAACTACTGAAACAAGATGTATTACAAATTAGAATTTAAGTCAGGGTAGAATGCAAAATGTAACGTTAATGAAAAACAGAGACATCAAACCCCAAGGCTATAAACAATATTGTGTTATTTGATGTTTGTTGTCAAACATAGCTACAGACCGTATTAACAGTTACATAGTCTAGCTATGATGGAGTCTAGTTACAGCAAAATATTCCAAGAAACAACTTCCATAACTCAGCTCTAATGAATTTTCATAGTATACCTACACTTATGTCCAAAAGAAGACCACCACTTAATAGTAAAACAAAAGCAAAATATTGCATATGCTGGAAACGTGAAAAGTAAAACACGTGTTGAAGGGATCGAAGAACTATGTTTGACTCAAACTTTTAAACGTCGTAAGCCAAATAAAAGCTGACAAGTAGCAAGTTACATTCATTCTACATAAGTGCCAGGCAATGACCATCTCCAACACAAGAGAATCCAACAATCTTGCCTTGACATTCAAGGTGTGAGATCATAAGATGCAGGAGCAGAAGCAGGGCCATTTGTCACATTGAGTCTGCTCCGCCATTCTAGGAGATCATGATTGATCTGTTAATCCTCAATTCCACTTTCCCTCCCTTTTCTCCAGAATACTGGATTTTTTTTGTTTTTACTGAATAAAAATGTTTCAGCCTTTAATGTACTTAACGAACCAGCTTGACAGCTCTCTGCAGTAAAGGATTCCAATGATTGACTACCTTCAGACAAGAAATTTGTTCTCATCCCTATATTAAATGGGCAACTCGGCATCTGGATGGATATTTGAATAGAAAGGGTTGAGATGATTATGAGCCAAATGCTGGGAAATGGGATTAAGTCAGATTGAGACGTCTGGTCGATGCGCACGAGAACGGAACTATTGCATAATATCAGAACCGGCTGTACTGGTTCCCACTTTTGGCTTTAGGGAGGGGGCCTACACAAATCAATCATAACCCACATGAGAGGTTCTTCAAATGCAGGAATTGGCAAAGGTGCTGGTTTTACTACTGCCTGTGGCTTTCCTACCATCTGACACGTATGACAGGTACAGAAATATTCAACCACATCTTTACATAATCAGGCCAATAGAAATGCTTCTGTATCTTAGCCTGAGTCTTCCTCATCCCTAGATGATCTCCTATAGGTAATTCATGTGCAACCCGCAATACTTTCTGTCTGTATTCTACCAGCAACACAATCTGGTGAACTTCCACCCATTTCTCATCTATACTAACCTGCCAAGGTCTTCATTTCCGCCTTATGGTTTTATCCTAAGGTAATAGCATTCTGGAATACGTTCTGATTCCTTTTCCAAGTAGGCTTTATGATATAAATCCTTTATTGTCTCATCTTTTTGTTGTAACTACATTAATCTTTCAGAACTAAACACCTCTGCCTGATCCCCGACCTGCTTAGGTTTGTCGTTTACCATTTCAGAGTATCAGCTAACCAGACCTCAACTCCACCTTTCTTTTGTTTTCCCTTCTTGTTTTAACTATGGCTGTGGGATCTTGTCACCACAGTCCGGAAAAATTCCAGGGTATTTTTCTTTTAACTCCTCAGTTCCTTGGTTTTCTTTTGGCTTCTCCAATACAATGGGCATGTGTGATTCAGTGATCTCGTTTCCAAGAACAAACTGTATTCCTGGAATAGCCATTCTTTCAATCACTCCCACTTTCACTTCTGCAGTCTTGATTGGACTTTCTAGCCTTATCTTACAGAGGGGAACACTAATTCTCTCTCCAATTATTCCACAGATTATCAGTCTTCTGCGATATTCAGAAGGAGTGAAAATACTTTTATCTCTTGCTATTAGAGACTGACCAGCTCCCATACCTCTAAATGTGTTAACTTCTTTAGCTCCTCACCCTGTTCTACCTGAGTAAACATTTTTGACACAGGTGAAGTCTTTGAAAAGATGAGGCACTATCTTACTTTTCAGCCTGTGACTAGGCTGTCAACTCTACTGCAGCTCCTCGATTTCTATTGTGATTTCCTTCACTACCTCAGCTAATCCCACTGTTTTAGCCTTCTACCATATCATTTTTCCCCAATGCCTTTCTTAGGCCACAAACACTGTGCCTTTGTGTGTCCCACCTTATTGCAGTGAAAACACCCGAGGTCTTTCACCTCTCTTCCACCCTCTCGGGTTTCTTTTTCACATTTGGTAAACCGCTCCCAGTGCGATCTACTTTTTGTTTTTCATTGAAGGATCTTCCTCTATCCCAATTTCTATCCCTCATGGAATGAAATTGCTGTAGGAATCTAGATTTCGATTTATGTACTAAAATGTATTCATCTGCCATCTCTGCAGCTCTTCTCGCTGTTTTAACTTTCTGTTCCTCAACATGAGTTCTCATCACTTCTGGAAGTGAGTTTTTAAACTCCTCCAGCAGAATAATATCTGAAGAAGGGTCCCGACCCAAAACTTCAGCTGTCCTGCTCCCCTGATGCTGCCTGGCCTGCCGTGTTCCTCCAGCTCCACACTTTGTTATTTAAGATCCTCATATGTCTTTTCTATCTTTAATGCTCTCATCCATTTATTGAAGTTGCTCTGTTTAAATTCTTCAGACTCGACACAAGTCTGACCTGGTTCCTCCTTTAGGTTTCTGAACCGTTGTCTATGCGCTTCTGGTACCAATTCACAGGGACTCAAAACAGCCTGTTTTACATCTTCATATGCTCTTGACACCTCCTCTGACAATGCTGCAAACACCTTACTAGACCTGCCTACCAACTTGGTCTGAATTAACATTAACCACATAGACTTTGGCCAGATCTTCTGTTTAGCAATTTCTCTAAGGAAATGAAAAAGGCTTTTTTTTTTTTTTAAAATTGACTTTTGGTAAAGTTTTGACATATTTGTACATATCTGAGTAAGCCTTTGGCTACGATCAGTTTGCTCATCATCACTCTCCTCCTCACTAGGCCTACCTTCTACCTTCATCTCCATCCTTTTAAATTGACTTTCCTGTCTAATTGTCCACTTCCAAAGTGCAAACTCTCACTTTCTCCCTTGCCATTGTCTTTCGCCATTTGCTCAGCTAAGAATCTTCTTTCCCTTTCTTTATCTTCTAATATGGCTTTTCTTTCCTTTTCTATCTCTCCTAACTCCAGTTGTTTTAGTTGCAATTTAATTTTTTCTGACTCCAATGCACTTGAATGTCTCACTGATGTACCTAAATGCCTGACTAACTCTGTTACAATATCAGCTTTCTTCTTATCCCTAGCTAAACCCAATTCTAGCCTGTCTGCTAATTCTAAAAGTGTCTCTTTTTTCTGTCTTTCTAAATTTTTTTGGCAAATTTGGGAAGCATCTTTGCCCCCCGCACCCACCCAAAAAAACCTCTTCAGTAATGTTAAGAGCCATTTCCCCACTTTTGATTTAATAACAAGCCACTGAAATTAAACAGATTTTCCACTTCTCACTTAAGTTTTATCTAAAGATCTAGGGCACTAAGCCCTAAATCTGTTTAAATCTGCTGGGTCCTTTCATACCCCAAATCTGTTCAAATCTGTCTAAATCTGTCCTAATCCCAGACCTGAGCCCTCAATCTATTATAAAGTAGAAGTTGACCCCCTCTGATAATTAAAACCCAAACACCCAGAGAGAAGCTCCTCGCCATATAATCTGTTAAAAGGAGTGTGAGAAGGGGTGTAATCCGCTTTTTACAGTAACATCTAGGAGGTCAAGTAAAATAAACCAGACACTAACTTTACAATCAACGAGTAACAATTTATCTAACTAACAGTGAACAAATTAATTAAACTATTAACAGACCGAATAGATCCCTTCTACATATTAACTATTCCTGAATAAAACAAGATTTCAATGGAATGCTGATCCAATAAGTACAAGTCCCACTTATATAAAACAAAAATAATAAAAATAGAATTTAGTCTCTTGAAATTACAGCCAGGTTACATGTCTTCCAGAACATTTCGTGCCTTCTCTGTCGAACGTTGTTAGGAACGCCTTCTCCATTGAAAGTTTTGTCAGGAACACCTTCTCCGTTGAATTCTTCTATCATCAGGAATATTAACTAGTTGTGCTGTAGGTACCTTTGATTAAATAATACTTTCTCTAAAAGTTAAAGACTGAGAGCTAGCGATTCTCTCGAGCTGAGAGCTGCTAAATCTGGCAGATAGCAGCTCGCTCTCCTGTCTTTGCTCAACTGTCCCTTCTATACCCTTGATGACATATCAATATTTCTTACAGTAAGCTTGGTCCTATGTTGTCAAAACCATCAGATTTAAATTTATTTGGCTTTTGGTATTTAGGTGCCTGGTTCAAATTAATTGGCTAAATTCAAAACTTGTTGCCTTGATAACAAAACAAAACTGCTGCTTGGCCTGCTGATTGTACAGTCTTTTGATATAGATCTTTCAATTCAGGTGCTCTATGCATCTGCAAACCCACAAGCTGATAAAAAGGGACCACACACTGCTTTCCACCCTAGCATTTTACAAACACCAATATTTTAAAAACAACAAATTCTAAAGTCCTGCCTTCCAATCCACAAATAATCTACCCAACTTTACAACACTATGTACGTAAATGCATGAAGTATAGTGCATAAGATTGGGGAGTTACAGATGCAGACTGCCATGCCGAAATGAGATATCGCGGTGAAAACAGATCTGGTTCAACGAAAGGCTAGACTGAGTATTAAATATTGCTGGGTGTAAGCTTTCAGGAAAGATAGAAAAGAAACAGAAAGAGGGGAGGTAACAGCATTGGTTAAGGAGGACATTGAAGTGCTGGGGAAAATGGATGTCTCAGAGCGTTTAAGGAGGTCAGGGTTCTAAGGAATAGAAAGAGGACTGTTACATTGCTCTGTATAGTTTATAGACCACAAACTAGTGGAAAAGATATAGAGGAACAAATCTGCTGAGAAATTGCAGAGAATTTCATATAAACATTTAAATTCGGACAGGACTAGACAGGGTAGATGCAGGAAGGATCTACCAATGATGGGTAAGTTGAGAACCAGGGGTCATAGTGTGAAGGAAAAAGGGGTATTAGCATTTAGGACAGAGATGACAATAAACTTCTTCACCCAGAGTAGAGAGTCTGTGGAATCCACAGAAAGCAGTATAGGCCAAAATATTGTATAATTTCAAGAAGTTGGACATAGCACTTGGGCTAAAGAGATCAAAGGATAAGGGGGAAAAGCAGGTACAGGCTATTGAGTTGGATGATCAGTCATGATCATAATTGAATGTTGAGCAAGTTCAAAGGGCTTAAACCTGCTTCTATACAAAGACAAAAAACTTCCATTTTGGAATCAAATCTTTACTTGTGCTATTGCAATGTGCTATGGATCATATTTTAAGTAAATTAAAAGGAGTCCAGTATTGGCTAGATGATACTTTAGTGCTGCTGCTCTTGTTTCTCCCTATGACTAAAGTTAGATGCTACTCTGCAGAGACTTGAAGATCATGGCCTGAGAATGAGGAAAGACAAATGCGATTTTGTTTTTAATTGCTGAAAAAAACTCAGCAAGTCTGGCAGCATCTATGGAAAGAAAGTAGAGTTAACACTTCAGATCGAGTGACCCTCCTGGAGAACCCTTTGTATGCCCCATATCCCACAACGTTAACTTTGCTTTCTCTCCAGTGATGCTAGACCTGCTAAGTTTTTCCAGCAATTTCTGTTTTTGTTTCCGTTTCTGATTTCCAGCATCCACAGCTTTTTTTGTGAATTTTAAAACAAAAAAATTCACTTCATAAAATATTTAGGCCATGTCATCAATGCTAAAGGATTATACGAACCACTTTCAAAAATAAAAGCCATAACTGAAGCTCCAGCACCTATAAATGAAAACAAACCATGGTCATTTTTGGACTGGCTAAATTACTATGGCAGGTTTGTCTCAAAGCTTGTAACCATTCTTAAAGAATTGCACAAATTATGATGACAAGAATTGGAAATGGGAAGACCAATGTGAAACAGCTTTTACACAAGCCAAAGAGGCTTTATTAAAGTCAGAAGTCCCGATCTATTTTGGCCCAAAGTTACTGCTGCAACTAGCATGCGATGCATCTCCATATGGAGTGGGAGCAGTTGTTTCTCATACTACCCAGTAATGAACAGAAGCCAACAGCTTTTGCATCAAGATCATTAAAGAAAGCAGAAATGAACTATGCACAGATAGAGAAAGCAGTTCTAGATATCACTAGGCATTAATACCTGCATGGCTAGGAATTTACCCTACTAAAAAGAACACAGACCATTTTAGTCATAGGGAGAAATATTTAGGCCGTGTGCAGGGATACCTTCTCTTGCAGCAAGTCGTAGGTAGAGGCAGGTTTTGCTGCTATTAGCTCACAAATATTGTTAGTGAGAATCCCACGTGCACTGGAATGCTAATGGGCTGTCTAGATTATGCTGCCAAAACAGTCAACTGCAAACAGTCTTTTTGTAGACATTTTCTGCTTCAAACTAGTAGAAAACACTTCAGGAACAGCAGGACAAGTTAAGTAGTACACTAGAAATGATCCACTACTCTCAAAAGTGATGTGCATGGTACTTCATGGCAAGATTGCAACAACTCTAAAACTTAAGCCATATGTCAAATAGAAGCGAGAACTATCCACACAAGCAGATTGTCACTTAGAGTCATCATTCTACCATAGCTAAGGGAATGTACGTTAAATCAACTACACAAAGGTCACATTGAGGAGAAGGTGACAATACGTGCAGTTTGCACAAGAGTTGGCAATGTACCTCCATCAGCATCATTACACAGATGGAAATGGTCACAAAGGCCATGGCAAAGAATCCACATTGACTGCGTGAGGGAAAATGCTTTTCATAGTGGTTGAGGCACTTACTAATTGGCCTGATGTTACCATCATGAAAACAACATGCTTCAGACAAAACTATTGAAAAGCTGGGAGAGATCTTTATGAGACCTGGTTATCCAGAACAAACTTGTTAATGATAATTGTGCACAGTTTATATCACAAGATTTGCTCAGACAATGAAATAGTCCTTAAAACTAACTTGAGAACAAGGATCGCTACCCAAAAGACTTGTTAACAGATGGAGTACAACCTATTTGATGACTCAAAGGTTCTCCAGCATTGCTCATGGTAAAGTGTCAGTTGCACATGGCATTTGATTTCCTGAAACCGTACAGGGCAGAGACTATGTTGACCGGCATCATCAGGCTCAGTTTTTCCATGGGACCATAAGAAATAGGATCAGGAGTAGGCCATTCAGCAGTTCAAGCCTAGTCCACCATTCAATTGGACCGTGGCTGATCTGATATTCTTTACGTTCACTTTCCTACCTTTTCCACTTAACCCCGACTCCCCTACTGATCAAGTGTCTGTCTGCTCGCCATCTGTCTATCTCAGCCTTAAATATACACAAGGACTCTGCCCCCACAGTGCTCTGCGGCAAGGAGCTCCAAAAACCCGCAACTCTCAAATTAATTCCTCCTTGTCTGTCTTACGTCGGTTTGCCCCTTTATTCTGAGATTTTCCCCATTAGTCCGAGATGAGAGAGCAAGCCAAATGTCACGTTTTCCAAAAGATCATGAAGCTTTGGCAAGAAATTACACCTCTGGCAACGAGTGGGTACCAGCCATCACTGTAGAATAGACTGAACCAGAGTCCGACACCATACAATGAGAAACAACATGGAATGGAGAAGACATGCAGATCAATTGCTCGCAACCAGTACAAATATGCAACAGAAACATTAATTGAACATCTACAAATAACTGTGCCAAAAACAGCCCCAGATAACATTGGAATAGAGCATCTGAAGGAGATAGTAACCTCGTAGAGGATGCCAGGACATTGTGTGAATGGTAAGTCAATTTGTATGCAAGTTGGACTACAATACAATGCAGTATCATATCAAATAACTGTTCATAATATCTTTAAAATTAATATTAATAGGGGATCTTGTTCGTTAGTATGAGTGCTCGTCAGCCAGAGAACCCTTGAATATATTGTGAATGTTTTCATCGCAGGAACCTCTGATGTAAAGGGTGGAAAGGATGTTGTGTATTAATTCAAACATAGAGGACTGTCACTTTAAGAGTCTGATATGTGACTAATAATGACATTATTGACCATTTTGAACAGTACACAGCTTAGCCTAACCTTGCCTGTACAGTAAATATCTCCATAATAACGATCCTCCTATTAACATTTTGGCCTCCTGGTCCTTCTTTTAATTTAACAGAGGATATACCCTCTGGTCCTAGACTCTCACAAAAGGAAAAAGCCACCTCTTAAATAGCTTGTCAGGGTAGATCCTAAGAATCCTCTATGTATCAAAAGGTCTCCTCTCTTCATCTAAACTCAAGTACAAGCCCAATCTACTCCTTATAAAGAAAATCCCTCCATACCCAAAACTGAATCCATTGAACCTTCCCATTACTGCCTCCAATGCCAGTATACATTTCCTAAGATAAGGGAAACAAAATTATTTACAGAATTCCAAGCGCTGTCTGACTAATGACTTGCATAGTTTTAATAAGATCCCTGTATTTTTGTACTCCATTCTCTGTGAATTGAGACCAACAGTTCATTCATCTTCCCTATTACACAACGAATTTGGCCACTAACTTTTGTGATCAATGCACCATTAATATGATATTAACTTTTTCAATTTATTCAACCGATTTCAAATTTTGCAGTTGTCCTGGTGGGATTCAAGTCCCACAGCCCAAATCATATCCCTGGATTACTAATCTGGTAACATAGCCACTATGATGCCATACCCATAAACTATCAGAATACAGTATATGAGTAACTTAAGACATATACTTGGGAGGACAGAGGCAATTTTGAATATGATCGCCAAACTCTTTGGAGTTTTCCTTGTGCCACATTTGCTGTGGAGTAATTAGACTGGATTGATTTTTATATTTTTATAATTCGTCAACAACCTTGTTATCATGTGAATAGAATACTTGCTAATGGCCAGCATGGACACAGTGGGCTGAAGGGTCTTTTTCTGTATTTGAAAGTTATGATTCCATGGACAAAGGAGCTGAACTCCAGCGGTGAAGGTGAGAGTGACTTTCCTTGACATCAAGACAGCATTCAAGCGAGTTATGGCATCACAGAGCTCAGAGAACTGGTGTCAAGGGAACGGAGGAGAAAATTCTCCGCTGGTTGCAGTCACATAGCACAAGAAAGACAGTCAAGATTGTTGGAGGTCGGTCATCATAGCCCCAGGACATCACTGCATGAGTTTCTGAAGGCAATGTCCTAGGCCTAGCCACCTTTCCATCACAAGGTCAGAAATGGGATGTTCACTGACGATTGTGAAACATTCAACAACACCACAATTCCTCAGATACTGATATCCAGACAACACTGAAACATGGACTGATTAGTGGTGAGTAACATTCCTGTCACACAAGTGCCAGGCACTGACCAACTCCAACAAAACGGAATCTAACCATCATCCCTTGACATTCAATGGCATTACATTCACTGAAACCTGCATTAACAACATTCTGAGAGTTACCATAGACCAGAAACTGAGTTGAATTAGCCATGTAAATTCTGTGTTTATCAAGGCAAGCCAGAGGCTAGGAGTTCTGCAGCATGTAACTTATGTCCTGCTTCCGCAGTGCCCATACACCAACTACATGGCACAAGTCAGCAACGTGACGGAATATCTCAACTTATTTGGATGAATGCAGCTCCAAAAACACTCAAGAAACCATACATCATCCATGTCAAAGTAACCTGCTTGAGTAGAACCCCATCCACCACTTTCAACATTCACTCCCTTCACCATTCTAGCAGCAGTAGTGTGTACTATTTAAAAAATATAGCGCAGTAACTCAGAGATCTTCAAAACTATGTTCCAAATGCATGACCTCTGCCTATCCAGAAGGACAAAGGGCAGCTGATGCCTGGGATCACTACCACCGGCAAGTTTTCTCCATGTCACACACCACCCTGATTTGGAACTATATTACCTTTCCTTTGTCAACATTCTAGAACTCCCTAAATATTACTGTGGATGTCCCTACACCCTAGGGATGTAGTGATTCAAAAAGGTAGCACATCATTTTCTCCAGGGCAATTAGGGATGGGCAATAAATTCTGGCTACCAAATACCCATAGCCCATAAGTGAATGAAAAACATCCTTCCGAAAATGTGAACAGAATTGGATGTAATACTCTAACTGAAGCCAAATTGATGTTTTATAAAGGTTCAATATAACCTATGCCCGTGAAGTCTATCATTAGTCTCTTCATCATGCGCAATACTTCATGTTTATGCCATATGCAAATTTTGAAATTGTGACCTGCACAGCCAAATTTAGCTCACTAATATAGCTCAAGAAAAGCAGTGGTTCAAGTACTGACCCACAGGGAAACTCATTGAATGCCTTCCTCTAGACCAGAATGAAGCATTCACTAGTACCTGTAAACAATACACTGCTGTGAAAATTAGCTTAATCTGTAAAAGAGAAAGAATTTGGAGCTGAATATATGTAAATTCTGCCTTCAAAAATAAATAGCAGCCCCAGTTGGGAGTTGCAAGTACTGGTTTTCACAAATCTTTGAATGTAAAGTGGTTAATTTTTTCTAACCCCATCACCCCCATGGGTACTTGGATTATGTAACACCTATGACAACATCACGTTATCTATTGTAGTGCTAACTACTTGCAATTATGGTAAGCCTTAAACTGTGAGCAATGTTATGACCCATTCTCTTAAAGCATAAATACAATTACCTCATCTATTACTTTAATCAGAACATTAATCAATTTACAACAAACATTGAGCATTTTCGCAGAAACATTGTCCTTTCCGGCTAACAGTGTGGAGCTGGAGGATCACAGCAGGCCAGGCATCAGAGGAGCAGGAAAGTTGATGTTTTGGGTTGGGACCCTTCTTCCGAAGACCCTAAGTTCCCGCTCCTCTGTTGCTGCCTGGCCTGCTGTGCTCCTCCAGCTCCACACTCATCTCAGAGTCCAACATTAGCAGTTCTTACTATCGCCTTTCCGGGCTGCTTCTTTACAGTACTACATCAGCTAGACATGTTTCTTTCCTAGAGAACAGACAGAAAAGTTCAAAAAAAAAAACAAGGACCGATAGCTTTTGAAAATCCATCAAGCAACAATTGTTAAAATTATGAGAAGTACAATATGAAATGCAAATATTGTGACATATTAATGCACCCATAAATAGATTAGAGGAAATGATGGTTTATGTCGTACCTACAGCTGAAATTTAATCACTTTGTCCCTTTTTTTTAAAATTCCACATTTAGTTTAGTCTAACTCAGTCTGGTACATTAGTGGCACCTAACTTATTTTATGTAATAAAGTCTAGGATAAATCGATTTAAGACACAACAGAATACAACATGTTGCTTTTCAGTTAAAATCTAGTTTATTCCTGGTGCTGTCTGTGCTAGAGTTGGATGCTGTGTCCGTTGTATTTAAATCTAACTGCAACATTCTACTAGCTTTTGTCAGTGCTGTAGATAATCTTCACTGCTGAATTACAGCCCTTTATTAATTGATCCTTAAATCATTATTCCATAGAAAAGACTGAGCTTTTTACCATAGCATGCACATTCACATTAACTTTTGCTAATCATTTCAATTTGACATTGCATTAAATCAAAAGGAAAATCAAGCAGCCAATCAATGAGAAAAGAAAATAGAAGGATCATCCAATTCAGAACTTTTTTCATTTTAGGGTAACTGAGAAAGCTACCTTTCTCACTATTTGTTACTGACCTAATTGCTACTATTAATAGAGTAAGTAAACAAACATATGGAGCTACCTTCACTGTGCAACTTACCTCTATCCTTTGAACTTGCCGAGTTTCACTTCTCCCGGGTCGTGAATCACTGAGAGTTGTTTCATCAGCACCCATTCGATCAGCATCCAGCTCGAGCGCTTCTAATTTCTCTATCACAGTGGAACGCCTGCGAGATCAGATGTAAAAGCTATAAGCTCCAATTTGAAAATATTACTCCATAAATGCATCCCACAGTGTGTACCAGACATTACAAACAATAACAAAACAGCAGTTGCTGGAAAAGCTCAGGTCTGGCAGCATCTGTGAAGAAAAATCAGAGTTAATGTTTCGGAGCCAGTGAACCTTCTTCAGAACTGATTGTAGCTAGGAAATGTCAGGTTATATGTAGAAGATAGAATGGGGTGAGGGAGTAAGGAGTAAACAATAGGTGGGGTAAAGCCCAAAATCAGAGAAGAATAGGGCTGCACGGTGACACAGTAGTTAGCACAGGTGCCTCAGTGCCAGGGACACGGGTTCAATTCCACCCTCGGGTGACTGCCTGTGTGGATTTTGCACATTCTCCCCCATGTCTGCATGGGTTTCCTCCCACTGCCCAAAGATGTGCAGGCAAGGTGGATTGGCCATGCTAAATTGCCCGTGGTGTTCAGCGATGTGTCGATTTGGTGGATTATGCGGGATAGGTCTGGGTAGGATGCTCAGAGTTGGTGTGGACTTGTTGGGCCAAAACTACACTGTAGGGGATACGATGATGCTGATACTGACGAACAGTTGGACAGACAAAGGCGTTGATAACGATCTGGCTAGGAGGGTGGATAGCTGTTAATGGAGACTGTTAGTGGCTAACAATACGTACGTGTAATGGTAGGCTATGTGGCAACAAGGCCTGGTGTATGGGATAGGGGGCTAGGACATGAGAGAGTTCAAGGCCTAAAATTATTGAACTCGATATTATAGAGTCCAGAGAACTGCAGCGTCCACAAGTGTAAAACAAGGTTGTTCTTCCAGCTGGCACCAAGCTTCACTCAAACACTGCAGCAAGCCTGAGACAGATGTTGGCAAGAGAACAGGATTGTGTGTTAAAGTGGCAGGTAACTTGAAGCTCAGGGTCTGTTTTGTGGGCAGAAAGTATATGTTCTGTGAAGCAGTCACTGAGTCTACACTTTGTTTCCCCAGTGTACAGGAGACCACATTATGAGCAGTGAATGCAGTAGACTAGATTGTGTGAAGTGCAGGTAAAGTGCTACTTCACCTGGAAGTTATGTTTGCATCCTTGCATACTGGGGAAGGTGGTGTTACACCTTCGGCGGTGTGTGCGTGCGTGTGGTGTTGGGAGTGAAGGAAGAGTGGACCAGGTTGTGCCAGAATGAACAGTCCCTGTGGAAGGTGGACAAGGGAGGGGAGGGGAATGTGTCTAGTGGTGGCTGATGATCTTCTGGATGTGGTTGCTGGTGGGATAGTAGGCAAGGACAAAAGGGATCCCCTATCGCTGTTGTGGGAGGGAAAAGAAGGGGTGAGGCCAGAAGTGCGGGAGATGGGTTGGACCCAGTTGAGGGCCCGGTCGACAACGGTGCTGGGGAATCCTCGGTTGAGGAGGAAGGTGGACGTTGCAGAGGCTCCCTTGTCAAAGTTGGCCTCATCTGAACATATGTGATGGAGACGGAGGAACTGAGAGAATGGGATGGAGTCTTTACACGAAGCAGGGTGCAAGGATGTATGGTCCAGGCGGCTGTGGGACTCAGTAGGTTTATAGTGGATATCAGTGGCCAGTCTATCCCCAGAAATGGAAACAGAGATGTCGAGAAAGGGAAGGGAGGAGTGAGAGATAGATCAGGCAGACTGAGGGCAAGGTGGAAACTGGAAGCAAAATTAATGAACTTTTCCAATTCCGGATGACAGGGGCAAGCAGCACCTATGATATCATCGATATATCAGAGAAAGAGTTGTGGGTGGGGTCCGGAATAGGACTGGAACAAGGAATGTTCCACATACCCAATAAAGAGACAGACCTGAGGCCATGCAGGTACCCATGGCCACTCCTCTGACCTGATGAAAATGGGAGGAGTTAAAAGTGAAGTCGTTGAGGTGAGGACGAGCTTGGCCAAACGGAGGAGGGTAGTGGGTGGGGATGGTTCAGGCCTTTGCTCCAGAAAGAAGCAGAGAACCATGATACCATCCTGGAGGGAGGTGGACATATAATGGGATTACACGACCATTGTAGAGGTGGCGTCTACAGCCTACAAACTGGAAATTCTGAAATTGGTGTAAAGCATCAGAGGAATCACTTATGCACATGGGCAGGGACTGGACCAGGGGAGAAAAGACTGAACCAAGGTAGGAAGAGATGAGTTCTGTGGGACAGGAACAGGCTAAGCCAATGGGTCTGTTCAGGCAGTCCTGTTTGTGGATTTTTGGAAGGAGGTAGAAGCGAGCAGTGTGGGGTCGGGGGTTTATCAGCTTGGATGCAGTGAGGGGGTGATCACCGGATGAAATGAGGTCAGTTACCATGGCCTGATGTACCGTGATGGGGTCACGGTCCAGGAAGACGGGAGGAGGTATGAGAGCTGGCCAGTACGCCAGAATACAACAGCACCACAGTTATCGGCAGGCTTAATAACAAGGTCAGGGTTAGATCTAAGCATATGGAGTACAGTCAGTTCAGTGGGAGATAGGTTGAATTGGGGCGAGGGGTCAGAGAAATTGAAGCAACCAAGGTCACATTGACAGTTCTCAACTAACAGATCGAGTGAAGGTAAAAGGCCAGAGGGAGGGGTCCAGATGGAGGAAGAGTGCTGGAATTGGGCGAAGGGGTCAGAGACGGGGAGAGGACTGTTATCCAAAGAAATGGGCATGGAAGCGAAGACAGCGGAAAAAGAGATTAATGTTGCGTCATGCCCACATGGCCTACAGCTATGCCTGTCTCTTCGTGGAGTAAGTGGAAAATTCCTTGTTCTGGTCCTATTCTGACACCCACCCGCAACTCCTTCTCCGCTATAATCGATGACATCATCGCTGCTGCTTCCCCCTCTTGTCTGGAATTGGAAAAGTTCAATTTTGCTTCCAATTTCCACCATGCCCTCACTTTACTTGGTCTATCTCTAACTCCTCCCTTCCGTTCCTCGACATCTGTTTACATTTCTGGGGACAGACTGGCCATTAATATCCACTATAAACCCACTAACTCCCACAGCCACCTGGACCATACATCCTTGCATCCTGCTTCCTGCAAAGGCTCCATGCCATTCTCCCAGTTCCTCATTCTCCATCGCATACATTCAGATGAGGCCAACTTTGACACGGGAGCTTCCGAAATGTCCACCTTCTTCCTCAATCGAGGATTCCCCAGCACCATTGTCAACAGGGCCCTCAACTGGGTCAGACCCATCTCCCATAGTTCCACCCTCACCCCCTCTCTTCCCTCCCACAACAAGGACAAGGGGAACCCTATCGCTATCTACCATCCCACCAGCAACCACATCCAGAAGATCATCAGCCACCTCCAGTGAGATGCCACCACCAGACATATTCCCCTCCTTTGTCCGCCTCCCACAGGGATCGATCCCTCTGGGACACCCTGGTCCACTTTTCCTTCACTCCCAACAGTCCCTCACAGCATCTTCCCCTGCAACTGCCGAAAGTGTAACACCTGCCCATTTACTTCCTCCCTCCCCAGTATCCAAGGCCCCAAACATCTTCCGGGTGAAGGAGCATTTTACCTGTACGTTCCACAATCTAGTCAACTCCATTCACTGCTCACAACGTGGTCTCCTCTACATTGGGGAAACGAAGCATAGACTCTGATTGCTTCGCAGAACATCTATGCTCTGCTCACAAAAATGACCCGGAGCTTCCAGTTGCCTGTCACTTTAACACACCACCCTGTTTCCTGGGCAACACCTCTGTCTCAGGCTTGCTGCAGCGTTCCAGTGAAGCCCAGAGCAAGCTGGAAGAGTACCACCTTATTTTCTGCTTGGGGACCCTGCAGCCCTCCAGATTCAATATCGAGTTCAATAATTTTAGGGCCTGAATTCTCCCTTGTCCTAGGCCCCTGTCCCACGCACCAGGCCTTGTTGTCACACAGCCTGCTATTACACACTACTTATTGTTAGCTAATAACAGTCTCCATTAACAACTAATCACCCTCCTAGCCAGATCATTATCAACTCCTCTGTCTATCCAACTGTTCTTTTTCTTTGGGCTCTATCTCCACCTATCGCTTACTCCCTGCCCCCTTTCTTTTACATATAAACCCAAATTTTACTAGCTACCATCAATTCTAAGGCTCACCAGATCTGAAATGTTAACTGATTTTTCTTCAGATGCTGTCAGACTTGCTGAGCTTTTCCAGCAACTTCGGTTTTTGCTCCTGATTTACAGCATTTGCAGTTCTTTCGGTTTTTATTACAAGCAATAAACTTGACAACACAAAGTGTGACACAGTGATGGGCAAAAAAACCCACTATGTGTCTTGAGATAACAAGGTGTACAGCTGGATGACACAGCAGGCCAAGCAGCATCAGAGGAGCAGGAAAGCTGACGTTTCGGGTCTGGACCCTTCTTCAGAAATGGGGAGGGGAAGGAGATTCTGAAATATATAGGGAGAGGGGGAGGCGGATGGAAGATGGATAAAGGAGCAGATAGGTGGAGAGGAGACAGACAGGTCAAAGAGGCGGGGATGGAGCCAGTAAAGGGGAGTGTGGGTGGGGAGTGAGTGTGGGTGGGGAGTGTGGGTGGGGAGGTCAAGGAGGCGGGATGAGTCTGGTAGGTAGGAGATGGGGGTGGGGCTTCAGGTGGGAGGAACGGATAGGTGGGAGGAAGGACGGATAGGTTAGGGAGATGGAGACGAGCTGGGCCGATATTGGGATGCGGTCGGGGTTGGGGAGATTTTGAAGCTTGTGAAGTTCACATTGATACTATTGGGCTGCAGGGTTCCCAAGCGAAATATGAGGTGCTGTTCCTGCAACCTTCGGATGGCATCGTTGTGGCACTGGAGGCGGCCCAGGATGGACATGTCGTCCAAGGAGTGGGAGGGGGGGGCTGAAATGGTTCACGACTGGGAGGTGCAGTCGTTTGTTGCGAACAAAGCGTAGGTGTTCCACAAAGCTGTCTCCAAGCCTTCGCTTGGTTTCCCCCGATGTAGAGGAGACCACATCGGGAACAGCAGATACAGTATACCACATTAGCAAATGTGCAGGTGAACATCCGCTTGATGTGGAAGGTCTTCTTGGGGCCTGGGACGGAGGTTGGGGGGGTGCATAGGGGCAGGTGTAGCACTTCCTGTGGGGGGGGGGGGGGGACGGGGGGACAAGGGGGATTCTGTTTTGGTTGTTGTTGCGGGGAGGGGGTGTGAGGGATGAGTTGCGGGAAATGTGCGAGACACGGTCGAGGGTGTTTTCGACCACTGTGTAGGGGAGTTGCGGTCCTTGAAACACGATGACATCTTGGATTGCTTTGCGCCCCAGCGAAGTACATAAAGGGCCCTCAAAGATTGTTAAAGACTGTGGAACTGTTGAGCTGCAAGGAAATATCAAAAGCTTATGGAGGAAGACTTTAGGTTTCAGTTTATCTTGAGAGTTTTGAAACTTGAGAGGTCCTGTGAAGACCTCGGAATAAGTTGGCTATGGAGACTCGTGTTCCAGAGAATGGAAGGTTTCATAATGAACTAGGTTATGTTACAGTGAGGAGCTGGTGTTAGACCTAGACCAGGAGTGCTGGGATTAAACAATGAAACAAGGTTACTTAAAACTGGGTATAGTTAAACTCAGGTGTATAATAGCTCCACAGAGGCGGCACCTGTAGTTCCAGTCTAAACGTTGACATCACAAGTGACCTAAAATAGTGCAAGATAGAGGGACTCATGAGGGTATTAAGTGAGTAGTGGTGTTTTGGGTACCATACAAAAGCTGTTTTGTTTCTTTCCAATATATAAAGATATGTTTTGGAATTAATGGGACCATTCTGTTACTGTGTGTTTGAATAATGTTTGACTTATTGTAAGTGGATGGTTTGCTTTATTGTACTCTATCTTCATTTTTGTTAAAATAAACTTGCGTTTTATTGTTAAAGAAAAATCTGCAACATTGCATGTTCAACTTTTAGTAGGAGACTACTTAGTTAAAACAAAATGGAATATGATTCATAAAGCTAGGTTCTTCTCTGGGATCCCATTTGTTCAGTAATGACATCAGCTGGGACCATAACAGTGGTAAATCAAGCACGTGATGTGTACTAAGGCATATTTATTAGTTAGTCTAGGGTTTCAACCTCTGTGGGCTAAATTAAAAGACCTCAATCATGCAGCAGTACCTCAGTATTTCAGAATTTGGGAGGGTATAAAATAACCTGACATTTAAATGGTTTTATTTAAAAATACTTTATGTCAGACTGCAAGCACAGAAGCTAATTCATACAAGAAAGATCTTGCAAGTAGTGAGAAAAATGAACAGTTAGATCTGTCGTTTTGAAAGTTATTTTGGTGAGGGACATTGACCAAGACACAGAACTCGCTCTTTCTTGAAAATGGTCATGGTATTTTACATCTACCTAAGGAGGCAAATGTGGCATTCCCTGATGGATCACTTTAAAAGATGCCATCTAAAATAACACAGCAATTGCTCAAGAGATCAATGAAACATTAGCCTAGACTATCACATTAAGTACAGAGTATGCCATGAGCTTATAACACCCTGACTTGAAGCAGAGCTGGAAACATTTGGTTATAAAAGAGGTGAAGGCAAGGTAAGAAATAGGTCTCTTAGGGCTGTCATTATTGCTGGAGATATTTTCTAATCAACCCTTCCAGAGATGTTATTATACACCTCTGGAGAAGGTAGGACTTGAATCCAGGCATCCTGGCTCAGATGTAGGGACATGACCACTGCACCACAAGAGCCCCAGTAAATTCATCAGCTTCAGCTCGGAGTTAGAAGGCATACTTGCTGCACTGTTTGACTATGCTGTTGCTTTCAGAAGTTATTTTGGCTTTTTTTATATTGAGGTTTTAAGACGATAGGAGTAAGGCCTTGGAGGATTACTGTGCAGCGTGAAACATATTAACAACTGGAGAGACATCCGAGAGGAATACTGCATTATGGTGATGCTCATGGAGCATAATTTGTGACATTGATTAATGATTGCCGAGTGTTGCGGCTGGGACATAAACCTGCTTGGAGAGATCCAAGCATGGAGTGGCAGGAAATTTAGGCAAGTTTGAGAGGCAACAGCATTTTCAAGGGCTCGAGAGAAGATTATAGCTGGGTTTGCTAAATTAGAAATTGAAGAAGGCTGGCACAGGATGATGATGGTTTGAAAAAGGAGAAGTACAACACCAAACAAGAACAAATCATTTTCATGCTATTTGTTGCTGTCAGGATAGACACTGGAGCTCCAGATACAGCATGAATAAGCAACATCATTACAGAAAATAAACCTCAAAAATGACTGTGCTTTTGCAATACAGCAGAAATAGATGCCTAACATTTATGTTAGGAATTACTTTACATAGAATGCAACTCGATTATGCAATTCCATATTTAATTGATTTACTCTGATAATATTTTCCCAACATTCTCTACTGAATTCAAGGGAAAATAGTGACCTCAGGGCAGTCCCACGTCCTTTAAAAAGACTCTCTCTTTTCACATGCCCCATTTTCATGATCTTTTCTACACAAAAAAAAATCAAGCATTAGCAAATAGCCAACTAAAACTTAAATATCAGGGAACTACTCTCCAATCTTAAGAACACTTTTCAACAGAAAAAAACAGCACAAAGCTCTTTGAATAGAGAGAACTATTGTTGGTCACTCTGCTCATTGTACTTGGTTAACTCAATTCACTTTGAAATTTACAAACTGTAAACAATGGCAAACCTCTATGTAAGTGTCTTCAAAAAATGCTGATGGGAAGTAGGCTGATCAGCTGTTTAGCCTTGAACTATCTCGATGATGAGAAATAGAAATCAGTCAGAAAAGCAAAGACAACTGTATAAGAGACTCAGCACGTGCATCAACGGCCACAAACGCAGAAAGTACAGCAGAAGTTCAGATATTCTAGGTGGTGGTGGTGGGAGGGGGAAGGGTGATGTTGGAGAGAGGAAGTGAGGGAGCGAGAGGGGGAGGAATTGGGGGGGGGGGGGGGAAGACAGAGAGTGCAAGAGCGAGGAAAGGTAACATCATCATACTCTTCTTCAGAGTTCAATGGACTGCTTTGCTTGTGCTCAATCAGCCCCATTTCATAGAGCTTTAAAGATTTACAGCTTATTCTGGTCTGATTTGGAATGCAGAAACCTTTATTGGCTGAATTCTACGGCCATCAGACAATACGTCAACTATTTTCAGCTACCTGAATGCAAAAATTTCCATATCATGTCACTTACAGTTCACTGTACATAACAGATATTTAAATGTAGACATTCATCTCAGGTACCCTCTTCATTTGTTCATTAAATATAATATATACAAATAAATAGTGGCCAAGAAAAATTGCTTTATTACAGAAATCTGACTTTAAAGTACTGCCCCAATTAGAATTAGAATAAATCATTATCTACTGAGTAGATATTCCCATTCATACATTAGCTCCTGTTATAAGTTTGCACAGACAAGTGCACAATTGAGCTCTCAACCAATTTGTCCCGCAAATGTGAGATTGTAGTCTCTTCCCTGAATGCATCCAACAGTAATACTGAGACAAGCCATGTTTCTCATTGTTCCTGACACACACTACTTTCAAACTTCTTCAAAAACAAATACCCTTCTTGACTTATTTAGTAAAGACAGCATACCAGACAATGTTTCAAAATAGGATAGCACTCTTATCTATAGCCAAAGGGGTTTTATGATTGTAATAGTTACTCAAAACGATTTAACTTTTCAGAAGTAGTCTAATTATGCATGTCAACAAGGTGCAGGGCTGGATGAACACAGCAGGCCAAGCAGCAGGCCCGATGAAGGGTCTAGGCCCGAAACGTCAACCTCTCTGCTCCTATGATGCTGCTTGGCCTGCTGTGTTCATCCAGCCCTGCACCTTGTTGTCTCGGATTGTCCAGCATCTGCAGTTCCTACTATCTCTAATTATGCATGTCCCTTGACAACACATTTGTGCCTTGTTCCTTCCAATTCTATATATCGTCCACTTTGACATCTAGATACTTCAGTTTCTATTTTACTGTAATTAATGTATCGATATTGTAAACTTACAATCATTTGTACCAATGCCTTTTTCCTGTAATCCTCCACGCTATCTATAGAGACAATCATTTAATACCTCTTGATTGCCTCAATTGAACGTGTCCCCACTATATTGCCAGGCAGCGCATTTCAGACCATGACCATTCGCTGCGTAAAACAAAAATTTTTTTTTAAACAAAGCCTCATATTTGCTTTTTTTGCAAAACATTAAATCCATGGCCTCTTGTTCTCAATTCTCTTGAGTTTGAACAGTTTCTACCCATCTACTCTGTCCAGACCCCTTATGATTTTGAAAACTTCCATTAGATCTTAGCCTTCTCCCATCCAAGGAACACTTATTAACTTTTCCACTCTATCATCATAGTTGAAGCTTTTCACCCTGGAACCATTCTGACAAATCTCTTTTGCACCATCTCCAATGCATTCATTGCTACAAGTTGCTTTTACGTTTTCCCATTGATCTTTACATATTTTCTGCCCGATATATTTAAAACTGCACACGACAGATGTAGGCTCTTATTGCACTTTTCTCGATCAGTGGCAAAGTGGAGGGCCAGCTTCCATGTTCACTTTTCAAACAAGCTCTTTTAAGTTCATGGGGTACACGTGCAGACACACATTTTCATTCAGTAGGTGCACAATAACGACTTTAGTTGTAAACTACAGACGGTACCAGATTTTCTAACCCACTTCGGCAACAGCAGTGACATTCAAAAAAAGATATGAATAGATAGCAAACCTACACGGTCCAAGATGCAAAAGTTTATAAACCAATGATTGCACGGGACAAGCAGGTGGAAGATGGAGTAATATGGAAAAGTGTTCAATTATCCACTTCTGTTGGAAGGAGTGCAATAAAAGATTTTTTTTTTAATATAAATTATGGAAGGCTAGTAGATGTGTGGAGTTGGAGTGATTTGGAGGACATACAGAAATTACAGAGGTACAGATATGTAGACAGATTATGGAAAGATGTAGGAGCAACAGGATGGTGGTGGTGATGGGAGATTTTAATTTTCCCAACATTAAGTGAATCCCAGTCAATGTTAGGGGTTTAGATGGTGCAGAATTTGTAAGGAGCATCCAGGAGGGTTTTCTAGAGCAGTATGTAAATAGTCCAACTCGGGAAGGGACCATACTGGACCCGGTGTTGGGGAGTGAGCCCGGCCAGGTGGTTGAAGTTTCAGTAGGGGATTACTTTGGGAATAGTGATCACAATTCCGTAAGTTTTACAATACTCATTCACAAAGACGAGAGTGGTCCTAAAGGAAGAGTGCTAAACTGGGGAAAGGCCAACTACAGCAAAATTTGGCAGGAGCTGGGAATGTGGATTGGGAGCAGCTGTTTGAGCGTAAATCCACATTTGATATGTGGGAGGCTTTTAAAGAGAGGTTGATTAGAGTGCAGGACAGACATGTCCCTGTGAAAATGAGGGATAGAAAGGGCAAGATTAGGGAACCATGGATGACAGGTGAAATTGCGAGACAAGCAAAGAAGAAAAAGGAAGCATACATAAGGTCTAGGCAAGTGAAAACAGATGAAGCTTTGGAAGAATATCGGGAAAGTAGGACCAATCTGACACGAGGACCTGAGGGCTAAAAGGGGTCATGAAATATCTTTAGCAAACAGGGTTAAGGAAAATCCCAAAGCCTTTTATTCGTACGTAAGAAGCAAGAGGGTAACTAGAGAAAGGGTTGGTCCACTCAAGGACAAAGGAGGGAAGTTATGCGAGGAGTCAGATTCCTAACGAGTACTTTGCACCGGTATTCACCGAGGAGAGGGACATGACGGATGTTGAGGTTAGGGATAGATGTTTGATTACTCTAGGTCAAGTCAGCATGGCAGGGGGGCAGGGTGGGGGGAGAATGTTGGGTATTCTAAAAGGCATTAGGGTTGACAAGTCCCCAGGTCACTGAGGGAGGCAAGAGAGGAAATAGCTGGGGCCTTAACAGATATCTTTGCAGCATCCCTGAGCACGGGTGAGGTCCCGGAGAATTGCTAATGTTGTCCCCTTGTTTAAGAACTGTAGCAAGGATAATCCAGGTAATTATAGACCGGTGAGCCTGATGTCAGTGGTGAGGAAGCTGCTGAAGAAGATACTGAGGGATAGGATCTATTTACATTTGGAAGAAAATGGCCTTATTAGCGATAGGCAGCATGGTTTTGTGCAGGGAAGGTCACG
>NC_063354.1:40931213-41028378 GCF_021869965.1 Rhincodon typus | reverse complement strand
GGGCAACAGGAGACAGTTGTAGTGGAAGGGAGTTTCTCAAAATGGAGTACTAATGGATCAGAGTCTATCTAGTGAAAGTGGCATTTAATATGTTTGCCTTTGTTGGTCAGTGCATTGAGTATGGAGTTGGGAGGTCATGTTGCAGCTGTGCAGGACATTGGTTAGGCTACTATTGGAATACCGCGCGTTTTTCTGGCCTCCCTGCGATAGGAAGGATGCTGTGAAATTTGAAAGGATTCAGAAAAGATTTACAAGGATGTTGCTGGGTTGGAGGATTTGAGCTATAGGGAGAAGTTGAATAGGCTGGGGCTATTTTCCCTGGAGTGTCAGAGGCTGACGGGTGACCTTACAAAGGTTTATAAGATCATGAGGGGCATGGATAGGGTAAATAGACAAGTTCCTTTCCCTGGCAGGGGAGTCCAAAACTAGAGGGCATAGGTTTAAGGTGAGAGGGGAAGTATTTAGTAGCGATCTAAGGGGCAACTTTTTTACGCAGAGGGTGATGGGTGAATGGAATGAGCTGCCAGAGGAAGCGGAGGAGGCTGGTACAATAAAGGAAAAAAACTTTTTGCTACTTGTATTCATTTTGTATGTCTCCCACGTAGGTGAACTGAAGTCATTACAAGTATCTCCTATTCCCTGTTTCACATTAACATGTGTTACAATTGACATCGAATATTATACAACAACACTAGTTCTGGACAAAGGCCTAGTTTAACCTAATCCACTTTACAAAAGCATAATTCTATTCAGGTTAAAAATACACAGGACATGGTACAGAAACTGCCCTGTATGCCCTGTGACTAATAAAGATTAAATAATAAACGTCCACTTACAACATGCTTTATTGTAACTCAAAGCACTTTAAAAAGGTTTTTAAAAAATTAACTTCTGTAGGTAATTGCAGCTGCCATTCTGTGACAGAAACCTCTCAAACGCCATGAATTACTAATTTGTTTTTTGGTCATAATGATTGATATACAGAAGGACGTTGGTCAGGCCACCAGAAAAAGCACCCAGGCTTTTCTTTGGAAGACTGCAATATGTCTATTAAACAGGGCTCTAGTTCAACCTCAGTGTATGCCTATTAATGAAAAGGAGTGTGCAACTGGATCATGCACCAAAGCCCCACAATAGTATTTAAAGGATGAAGTCCTGACTTTGAGGTAGAGTACAACCAAACAAGTCAAGCTGACACACACACACACACACACACACACACACATATACTGGTTATGGATTTTCTTGTTCATGTTGGCAAATTGGCTTGTTCATACTGCAATTTATTTTTCTCAATCAGATCCAAGAGTAAAATAGTGACAGTCCCACAGGCCAACTTCCACATTGTACTTCAATTCACATGCGCAACCATCCAGCAATTATGATTGAAGCCTCAAATTCTTAGCAGTGAACATTCATTATAAAAGGTCAATTCCATTTACTGATTCATCCAAATTCACTAAACAAGCCAAATGTCAATTTTTGTGACTTTGCTGTTCTTTATAAATTTGAACAAGATTTAATTCAATTCAATTAAAACATTAAACTTTGGAGGTTATTTTAATTACTGAGCTTCAGCCTTTTGTACCAACCACTTGATTAGATTGCCACTTTTCCTTGGATAAATCAGTTTTAGAAATTCATGGTTGGTTTGCTTGCCAAGCTGGTTCGCTTGCCAAGCTGGTTCGTTAGTTTGCAGATGTTTCATTACCCTGCTGGGTAACATCATCAGTGCACCCACCAATGTTGTGTTTTCTTGCCTGGTATTTAAACTCTGGGGTCAGTTGGAATTGGTTACCTGATTTCCAGTTTTTCTTTGCTGTGATGCATATATAGGCTCTAATTCTACGTGTCTATTGATGGCCTTCTTGGAGAACCAAGCCTCGAGAAGTTCTTGTGCTTGTCTCCGTTTGGCCTGTCCTAGGATCTTGATGTTGTCCCAATCGAACTGGTGGTTCTCCTTATCCATGTGAATGCAGACGAGCGAGTACTGGTCATGCCTTTTTTCGCTAGTTGATATTCATGTATTCTTGTGGCCAGTTTCCTTCCTGTCTGTCCAATGTAAATGTTTGTGGCAGTCTTTGCATGGGATCTTGTATATCATGTTGGTTCTGTCCAGTGTGTGAGTAAGGGGTCTTTGGTTCGAGTCAGCAGTTGGTGTAGGGTTGACATAGGTTTGGGTGTGACACTGATGCCCAACGGTCGTAGGAGTCTTGTGGTCAGTTTGGATATGTTCTTGATGTATGGTAATGTGACAAGTGTGTCAGGGCATACTGTATCTTCCCGTAGTTGTTTGAGAGATAGACACAGTCAGACCCAGCTGTTTGGGTATCCATTGCCCTTAAATAGTCGGTAGAGATATTCTTCTGTTTTGGCATGGCACACAAACCTACATCAACCCTACACCAACTGCTGACTCGAACCTTACCTATTATGAAAAATACCAACCCTTTACTCTTCTGCCCCCACAAGCAACTGGACCATCTAAAGTTACATTGTGTGCCTGTATTTTCCATATCTATATACTTCAATATCTCAGATCAATTTTCCACGCTTTCACAATGCCTCTCATCAAAAAGTTTCAAATGATACATTCGACTGAAACAATAATAAACCTTTCCACATTATCCTTTTCAACCTGACTGCAATCTCCAATGTGACAGAGTCCACCTTTCTTTTACACGCTTGCGATTGCAATCGACTGGTTTGTTCGTCATCTGGTCAGTCATGACGAGAGGATCAACTGTGATAGCTTCTCTTCCCACTCCATTACCTCTGGTAAGCTCCAAAGATCTTACCTTCACCATTTTCTATATCACACTTACATTCTGACTTGCTACAGCAGTATCATCCAAAGCGCTGAAATTTCAGCCAACTAAATGTTGTTTTTGCTCTTACGCTCAAACTCTGCCATCAAGTCCAATTTTAATCATTCCACTGTTGGTGGCCACACATCAGCTGTCGAGGTCCTAAACGGTTGAAATCGCTCCCTAAACTTTATCCTTCTAGCTCTTTTTGTTCCTTTAAGGCACTTTACATGTGAGAGCGCTTTTGGCCATCTACTGTAATGTCTCCATGAGGATCAGTGTCAAACTTTGCTATAAATGGTCCTGTGAAATACTGGGATGTTTTACCAAATTAAACTTTCTAAAGAAATGCAAGTTACTGTTGTGGACTGGTGTTCATTGCGCAGAGGCCTTACTTATGATATTCATTGCTATTTTAACAATTATAAAGCATTCGAAAGATGACTGATGAGAGAATAATAAAATTATGTTCACTCAATTTTTATGTGGAGACCATACAGAGTCAAGATTTTACGCTATCACAGTAATCACTGTGAGAATATACAATTAACAAATTACTGCTCCGGACATTCCCAGACTGATTTTTTTTGTTATAGAAGTATTGTTGGGCTTAGGGAAATAAAACATCCTACTGTTCAACACATACTGTTTAAATGTGTGCAGTAAGCCTTAAATATGATTATAAACAGCATAATTCATCAAATTAGCACATATTTATATCATTCGACTTAAGAATGATTAGCCTCAGAAAACAGAAATTTTTTTTTCAATGTTAAACAGTGTTTCTTATAAGGGGTGAATGATTCTATTTGAGTCCAACATGCACAATTATATAAATGAAAATTCTCAAAATCTGATTGGCCTTTCTGAATAAAACATTTTTCCAAGGGAAACAGAAGACACTGGTCCAGTAACGAACACAGCAGAATATCTTTGCTTTATTCAACTGTCTGTTTCAAAGCACCTGAATCTCTACAGAGGTGTGCTGTAGATGGTAATTGCATAAACGTAGAAGTCAAGTACCAAAATAGACAGCAAATTAATCTTATTTTAAGAAATTTCTGCAAACAGCAGTCTGGCGCATCATTGCAAAGAAAGGAGCCAAGGATCAAATGTGCCACAGCAACACAGACACAACATAAAAATTAAAAAAGTGGTAATGTTATACAATATTAGGCAATAATTAGAATCTGTCTTTCTTGCAATGTTGTGCATTATTCATTAAGTTACAAGAAGGGATCACATTTTTCACCATGGAGAAAAATGGTGGTGTTGGGTCTTTTCAAAAGCGTGAAGGTCCCCAGGACCTGACGGGATCTATTCCAGAATGCTGAGGGAGGCAGCTGAGGAAATTGCTGGACCTTGTACAAAATCTTTTGATCCTTTTTAGTCATAGGAGAGATCCCAGAGGGCTGGAGAATAGCCAACATCGCTCCTTTGTTTAAGATGGGCAACAAGGATAATCGAGGAAATTGCAGGCCTGTAGGGAAATTATCGGAGAAGATTCTTAGGTGTAGGATTTATTCACATTTAGTAAAAATATGGACTTATTAGTGCCAGGCAGCGTGGCTGTTTGTGGGGAAGGTCATGTGTCTCAAACTCGATTGAGTTTTTGAGGAAGTGACAGAGATGGTTGATGAGGGCATGGTGGGAGATTTGCCTATATGGACCTTAGCAAAGCCTTTGACAAGGTCTCTCATGGCAGGCTGTGCAAAAGGTGAAGTCACATGAGATCCACAATGAGCTGGTAAGATGGATACAGGACTAGCTTAGTCACAGATGACTGAGTAGCAGCAGAAGGGTGTTTTTCAGATTGGGTGTTGTGACCAGTGGTGGAGGAGAATATGGAAATGTAGATGTTCTGATTATTAAGTTTGCAGATGACAAGAATAAATTGGGGAGGCTGCAGATAGTGAGGTGGATTGCCAGACTGTTACCTGTAGCACTTTGTATGGTATGATCTGCCTGTACAGCACATAAATCAACACTTTTCACTGTATCTCGGTACACCAAATCAGAGATGCAGCAGGAAATAGATAGGCTGGAGACTTGGGTGCAGAAATTGCAGATGGAGCTTAATCT
Source organism: Rhincodon typus (assembly GCF_021869965.1). Lineage (NCBI taxonomy): Eukaryota > Metazoa > Chordata > Chondrichthyes > Orectolobiformes > Rhincodontidae > Rhincodon > Rhincodon typus. The sequence goes on along the minus strand of NC_063354.1, from coordinate 41,023,489 downwards.
GAACAAATATGAGATGATGCATTTTGGGAGATCTAACGCAGGAGACTTGTATACAATAAATAGCAGAATCCTTAGGAACATCAACACAGAGGGATCTAGGCATACGGCTCCACAGTTCCGTGAAAGTGAATAAGGTGGTCAAGAAGGCATGTGGCAAGCATGCCTGCATCTGCTGGGGGACATAGAATAAATACTGGCAAGTCATGTTGCAGCTGAATAGAACTTTACTTAGGCCACATCTGAAATATTGTTTACAGTTCTGGTCCACACTATCAGGAGGACTTGGAGGTTTTGTAGAGGGTACAGAAATGGTATACCAGGATGTTGCCTGGTTTGGAAGGTATTAGTTATGAGGAGAGATTGGACAAACTAGTTTGTTTTCACATGAATGAAGGATGAGGGGTGACCTGATAGAATTTTACAATATTATGAGAGGCATCGATGGAATGGATAGTCTGAGCTTTCTCCCCAGGGTAGAAATGTTAATGATTTGGGGACATAGGTTTAAGGTAATAGGGGAAAGTTTAAAAGAGACGAGAAAGGGAAGTTTTATTTTTTAAAAAAGTGTGATAAGTGCCTGGAATGCACTGCCATAGGAGGTGGTGGAGGTGCATACAACAGCAACATTTAAGAGGCATCTTCACAGATATATGAATAGGCACAGAATACAGAGATACAAACAGTTGAGGCAAAAGTTTTTTTAGTTTAGAAAGGCATCATGCGTTGGCGCTGTCATGGTGGGTCAATGGATCTGTTCCTGTGCTGTACTGTTCTTAGTTTTTTTCTTTGAGTTAGATAAGTGGGCTTATGGCAGGTGTCAGATAGTAAAATCAGTTGAGAACTAAAGTTCAGAAGGCAGGTAAAAAAACAAATCAGAGAAACAAAGATGAATTAAGAAGACTGGCAGCTAAAGTAAAGGGAATGTCAAAGTCCTCCATAAGCACGGCAATAGTAACAACGATACCAAGAGGAGGAGTAGGGCCAATTACAGATGGAGGCAATAGGCTAAAGTTCTAAATAAATACTTTGCATCGTATTTACCTTGATACGGATACTGACCAGACCATGGTGACGGGAGGAAACTCAGCCACTAGAAGGGTTTCAAACTGTTAAGGAGGTAGTATTTATAAGTTGTCAGTACTTAAAATTGATAATGAATTGGGACTGGGAGTGATGTATCCAAGGATACTGAAGAAAGTGAGAGTAGAAATTACAGAGGCACTGGCAATTATCTCTCAATCTCTCTGGATTCAAGGTTAGTGCCAGACAATAACTGTCTTTAGGAGAAAACATACTAGTGAAACTCATGGGGCTAAAGGCCAATAAGTCCCCTGGACTGGAACGGCTACATCTTGGAGTGTTAAAGGCGTGCAAAGCTACTGGCTGTACTGGGTAGTATTCTTGCTGGAATTTCTAGACTCCACAGAAGTCCCAGATGATTTGAAGACCATAAACATAATATACTTATTCAAAAGGGAGGGAGGCAGAACTGTAAAACAGTCAGTCAGTCATTGAGAAAATGCTACAGTCTATTGTAAATGAGATATTGGCAGAGCCTTTAGAAGTACATACAAAAAAATCAAGCAAAGCCAACATAGTTTCAGGCTAATTAAATAATAATCCTTGGAGTTAGGAGCAGCAGATCACCATAGAGAGAGAACTGGCTAACTACTAGAAGTCAAAGTTTGGATAAAGGGGCCATTTTCAGGATGACAACCTGTAACTAGTACAGTGCCACAAAGATCAGTGCTGGGGTCATAATTATTTACAATATGTATTTTTGATTCAGATAAGGGAAGGGAATGTACTATTGTTAAGCTTGTGGATGACTCACAAATAGATGGGAAGGCAAGTAGTGAGGATGATGGAATGAATCTACAAATGGAAACAGATAGCGTGAGTGTACAAAAAAAAATGGAATATATTGTGAGAAAATGAGCTTGTGCACTTTGGCAGGAAGAACAGAAGAACTGAGTATTATTTAAATGGCCAAAGACGGCAGAAAACTGCAACACAAATGGATTTTGAATTTCTCATGCATGAATCATAAAAAGCTAGTGTACAAATTCAACAGATAATACGAAAGACAGATGGAATGTTGATCTTCATTTCTGAGGGAATGAAGTAAAACAAAAGGGAGGTCTTGCTAAAACTATACAAGACATTAGTCAGTCCACACCTGGAATACTGTGAATAGTTCTGGACCTTAATTCAAGTTAAGATATACTGGCATTGGAGGCAATCCAGAGAAGGTTTACTAAATTGATTCCAGATATAGAAGAATTTTCTGATGAGAGATTGAGTAGGCTGGGCTTGTACTGATTAGAGTATAGGAGAATTTATTGAAATGTACAAGATTCTTAGGGGTCTTGACAGATTGCAGCTGTGAGGCTGGTTCCCCTTGTGGGACAGTCAGAGCACATAATCTGAAACATGCAGTTTGCCTCAGGAGGTGAGGATGAATGTCTTCTCTCAGAGGCTAGTGCATCTGTGGAATTCTTAACCACAAAGTGCTGTTAAGGCTGGGTCAGTGTAAACAAGGCTGAAAGAAACAAAGTTCTAATCAGTAATGGGGATCAATAATTATAGGGAAAAAGGAGGAAAGTGGAATTGAGGATTCCGCACTTTAAGGATTCTATAGTTCTATTATCAGATCAGCCATGAACTCATTGAATGGCACAGTACATTCAACAGGCTGAATACTCTACCTCTGCTCCAGCATAATTTAAGGTTTTATGGGCTGGTATTGGGACCCTCGCTTTTCCTGATATTTATTAAGGATCTAAACCTTGGTGTGCAGGAGATAATTTTAATGATTGTGACACAAAATTTTAGAGAACTGTAAACTGTGAGAATGACAGTGTAGAATTTCAGAAGGATATTGATGTTGGAGGAATGGGCAGGGAGGTGGCAGGTGAAGTTCAATGCAAAGAATTAAAAAAAAGAGTTGATGGACTTTAGTACAAAAAACATGGAGGCAGCGTTAAATAACGGAGACTATTCTAAAGTGTATGCAGGAGCAGAGACCTGGATACATATGTACATTATTCATTAAACGTGGTAGAGAGGGCTGTTAAAAACATCATAGCGTATTCTAGGATTCATACAAAGAAGAATAAAGGAACACAGGGGGCAGGCAAGCAAAATGGAACTGAAGCCCAAGATGCACCACGATCAGTGAATGACAAGCAGAATTGACCAGTCACGCTGTCTTCTCCTGCTCCTGTGACTTAGTGCCATTTTTGAACATGACCTAAGGAGATGGCAGAATTTCCTGCCCTGCTAACTGAACAGTCTGCAGAGAATGGATCTTTGTCAATACAGGCTGCTTTGCAAACACTGAATGCTCAATGGAGATTTAACTGGCTTAAGTTGGGATTTCTGCTCCTCACCTGGGACCGAAGGGCATAACATATTCTCATATGATTCCTCCCCTTTTCATCAATTACCAAAGACTGAAAAACTCAATTTTTGTGACAACTCCAGGACAATGTCGATTTCATTTATAGTGTCTCCCCAGGCACCTGGGCATTCTAAAACGTTCTGCAGCCAATGAAATGTTCTCACTTTTCTAACATAAGAAACACAGCAGTCAACGTGTACCCTCACAAACCACAAGATCTGCTCTGACGACAAGCTGATAACTTGAAGTGTCAGTTCTGGTAGCCCTTTCCTTAGGTGCTATCTAACATGCTGAGTGTTTTTAGTATTAAATACTCATGATCACATATAAAAGCCGAAAATCTCAAGTTTCAATTCTGCTGGCTTAGGCTTAAGTGAGGACAAGGACAAGGCGGGGGGGAAACTGCCCTGCCCGCCTTTAAACTACAGCCTTGGGATCTTTACTTCCTCTCAAGAGGGCATACGGTCTGACGTTTTCATGCTATAGACCGCAACTCCAACAGTACTGCACGCTCTATAGGGCTCCCTTATGACTTCAAGGCGAGTGTACTCCCACTGAGCCACGGCTGACACTTAAAATACACGCTTGGAATGGCGCATACAGGTTCTTGCACTTCATTAATTACATATAAAATGATCCAAGTTCTTGATAAGCTAGTAAAAACATACAAAATTACAAACCTAGATGTTTACACAGTCAATGCTGCTGATATAGTTGGCTATTATAGTCTGGCCAATCGAAAAACAGCCACAACCTTTATTAATATGCAATGTCTCATTAGCTGGAAAAATAGGACACTCCTATTGTAGCATAAATTTTCGTATTTGTTTAGCTTCAGCTTAAACAAAGTCACTATAATAGGATTACACCCACTGTTAATAAAGGAATGCTGGCACAGTACTAACACAAGGTGGTTTTTAAACCATTTATGGGAAAAACAGACCTAATGCTCTGGCAGAAAGAAGCTAAAATTCCATTTATTGTCAGTTAAATCCTTTTGCAAGCATGCATGCATTCCATTGTATTCTCAACTGAAATCTTTTATGAATTGTTTCTAAAAATATTTCAGTGCATCATATTAAATTATTCAAATACTATTCTGTAGACAATTATGAACTTGTAAAAACTATATAGTTTTAAAAGGTCTACAGCTGTAAAACACACATTTTTGGTCACCAAATTTATCTATTCTTTTCCCCTCATCTCCCAAAAGCATGAGCTTTTGCCCAAGTGTGATCAAAGTTGACCTTCAGCACCTCAATCAAGTGGTCAATCTAGTTAGTGAATGCTTGTAGGCTATTTGACCTCCAACTTCACAATTGGTTCAATCCTGTCCTCACTGAATAACCAGGTATGTGTACTTATATTATGGAGTCACTGGATAATGATCAAAATTTTTGGATTTCGATTCTTCTAAGTCCTGATATCAAATTTGATCTGAATGGCATGGTGGCTCAGTGATTAGCACTGATGCCTGTTGCCTCACAGTGCCAGGGACTCGGGTTCAATTCCACCCTCAGGCAACTGTGTTTAGTTTGCACTTTCTCAGTGTCTGCGTGGGTTTCTTCTGCATGTTCTAGTTTCCTCAAAACAGTCCAAATATGCGTAGGTTAGGTGGATTGGCCATGCTAAATTGCCCACAGTATCTAGAGATGTGTAGATTAGGTTGATTAGCTATGGGAAGTGCAGGGTTGCAGGGACAGAGTAGGGGGATATGTCTGGGTGGGATGCTCTTTGGACAGTCAGTGTGGATTTGTTGGGCCAAATGGCCTGTTTCCACACTAGGGATTCTGAGAAAAAACATTTGGGGTACGAGTGGCGATATGGCGAAAAGAAGTAGCTGGGCTTTTCACTTGATTGCTACAAGTGACCTTTGCTAGATGTGAATGCCAAGTGATGAGAAGTCTCGGACGCAATGCTCCATGGATTAACAGCCGTTTATTTGGGGTCCACATGGAATTGCCACCTGAGTGAAATACAAGTAGTGAAAGCCAGCACCTGTCAAAGCACCTGTGTCTTCAGGCTAAGCATTTTCTTTTAAATAAAAAAGCGATAAAAGCTAGTTTAAAATCATTAATCTTTGGTTTTAATGCTGTACATTAAATCAAATTTTACAACATCAATTTCTAGAGGCTCAACTTCTGGCCCACACTTCAATTTCTCTTATGGCACAGCTTAGACATCGCTATGCTAACTTCCACTTTGTATTATTGTAAATGCTATACTGCCCCATCATCCCAAAAAAATTAATCTGATCTCAAAAAACAAGATTTTCTGTCTTTTCTTAAGAATTGTACAAAATTTGGTAGGAAAAGTTTCCACAAAGAAACCAATTAATTGAGTTTATTTTTAGCATTTTGTCTATTTAAATTCTTTAATGATGGCTTAAATAAACATAATTTTATTTATAATTTTAAAAAATTGTTGAAGCAGCTAAAATTACAGAAGAATCAGCAACAAGAAATAAAAAGGATCCTGAAAGGCTCACTGGATCCTGTTATGTTGGTTCAACTTGCAGGTCATAAACTGTTGCAAGTTTGAGCAACTATCGTGCAGTGGTTGGCGTTGAAGATGATCAAATCCAAATGACGTCAGATTTTCTCAATGCTTGAGGCAAGACATAATGGGCTTATTTATAATGAAAAATTAGGCCAACAGGTCTATAATGTTTCACGCACCAAAAGGACAACATGCCTTTCCTTAACACGAGGTAAACAAAATGCAGCAAACTGAACATTAGTGTTCAAGCCCTTATGATGGTTCATTTTGCAACACCAAATGAAATGTTGCATTTATATAGCATCGTTTTACCTTTTGTAGTAAATAATGTCTTCAGGTGTTTTACAGGAGTATTTTCAAACAAAATTTGACACTGAGCCACATAAAAGACACTGGGGTCAATTAACAATGGCATGGTCAAAGACATGCGCTTTAACAATTTTCTGAAGGGAAGAAAATGCAAAAAGGCAGAGAAGTGCATCAAAACAATCAGAGCTTTGGGCTACAACCAACGCTGCCAAAGGTAGAGCAATTTAAAAAAACAGATGCACAAGGAGCCAGAATTGGAGAATTGCAGATATCTTGATTGAGCTCAAACAGCTGAAAGGTTACAGGAGTTGGAATGAGCATGGTCATAAAAGGAATTTAATAACAAAGATGAAGCTTTTTTTTAAAAATGGAAGCATTGCTTAATGGGGAGCATAAGAATTGTGGGCAAATGGGATTTGGTGCAAGATAGGATACAGAATCGTAGCAGCGTAGAAGGCGGCTATTCAGCCAGTCAAGCCTGTTCTGGCTCTCCACTGGAGCCAATTACCCAGTACCACTCTTGCTTCCCCAAAAGAAGTCCAAACATCTTCAATCTAAGTGAGTGAAGCTCCTCATCCCTAAGACCGTTTTTGTGCATTCTCTTGAATGCCTTCATACCTATCACAGCACAGCACTCGGATTAGATGAAATACTTCATTTGAATTTGTTTACAAATTTAGAACAGCTTCCTCGCTTTTAGCACTGTGCCTATTAATAAAGCCTGTACAGTTTATTGAACATTCTCAACCTGTCCTGCTACCTCAATAATTTGACAGCCCAGTCCCCTCTGCTCCTGTACCCACTTCAGAATTTTGCCCTTAATTTAATATTCTCTCCTTGCACTTCCTAACAAAATAAATCACTTCATATGTCTCTGCATTAATCTTAATTGATCATGTGACCATTTCACAAATTAAGCCCTTTTGAAGCTCCACTGTATCCTCCTTAAGCCTCAATCTTTGGCATTGTTTCAGATTATCCACAAATTTTGAAATTACATGCTGTGCCCAAGATCTGTGGGGTTTAGGTCATTATATCAGGGATAACAGAGGTTTCAAGTCTGGGCCTTGAGGACTTTTACTTCCATCACCCTATCTTTAAGGCATACAATAACTACTTACTTACTCAGTTTTCTGTCCCTCAGTTACTTCGCATCCATGTTACCAGTATCTCTTTTATTGTATGGGATACAACTTTGGTCTCAAGTCTGTTGTGCTGCACCACATCAAATGCCTTCGAGAAATCCATGTGGACCACAGCAACAGCATTACCCTCACTAATGTTTTCCATTACCTCATCAAAAAAACTCGAATAAGTCAAAAGATTTTTTAAAAATTGCCTGTAGAATTTTAGAGCTGGCCTTCTCCTATTAACAAGCATTTGCTTAAATGACTTCTAGTTTCGTTCTAAATTATTTCTATAAAACTTCCCCACCTGAGTTGTCGTATAGTTGTTGGCTTTATCGTTACACCTCCCATCATTAAATGTGGGTGGAACATTTGTAATTTTCCAGTTATCTGGCACCACCAGAATCTAAGGAAGATTGTAAAACTATGGCCAATTCCTCTGCAACCTCCACTCACTTCTTCAGTATCCTTAGACGCATCATAGTCAGTCTTGGTGCCATGTCAACTCAAACTGCAGACAATGTATCACTTCCTCATTAATTTAAACCCGGGTGTCCAAATGACCTCCACTTTGACTGGAGCTGCATAGCAGAGTGCATCTATTCTTAATCAAAGAACAAAGTCAAAGGGAAAAATCAGAGTTTTACAGCATAGAAAGAGTATATTCAGCCCATGCGTCCCTGCCTATCATCAGGCATCTATCTATTCTAATCCTATTTTCCAGCACATGGCCCATAGTCTTGTATGATATTTCAAGTGCTCACCTAATACTTCTTCAATGCCTTGAAAGCTCTAACCTCTTTCAGAGTAGCGAGTTCCACAAACCCACCACCCTCTGGTAGGAAATCTCTCCTTAAATCCACTCTCTAACCTCTGCTCCTTACTTTAAAGCTGTGATCCCTGGTTATTGAACCCCTAGCCCTACCCCACACACACATACACACAAGGGGAAAGTTTTTCCCTCTCCATGCCCCTCAGTTTCTTCGCTCTAAGGACCACAACCCCAGCCTGTCTGGTCTCTTCATAGCTGAATCGCTCCAGTCAAAAAACATTCTGGTGAATCTTCTCTACACATTCTCAAGCACAATTACATTCTCCCTATAGTGTGGCAAGCAGAGCTGCATACATTATTCCAGTTAACCAACATTGTATGCAGCTCCATCATAATCTCTTCACACTCATATTTAATGCCTTGACTAATAAAGCCAAGTATTCCATATGCCTTCTTAACCACCTCATCTACACGTCCTGTTGTCTCAATCTATAGACATGCTCACGCACACCACGGCTCCTCTAATCCTCCTAGGGTCCAAACCTCATTAATCCTTCCAAAATGTATTAACTGCCACTTTTCAGGATTAAATTTCATTTGCCACCGTTAAGGCAGTCTGACCAGTTTATCTACATTACCCGGTTGTCTAAGGCTTTCCTCCTCACTATTTATCACACCACCAGTTCGTGTCACCTGCAAATATACTGACCATATCTCCTATATAAATATATATAAAACAGATCTGCAAATGCTGGAGATGTGAAACAAAAGCATGAACTGCTGGAGAAACTCAGCAATTTTTCCTCCCACAGTCCGAAGATGTGCAGGCTAGGTGGATTGGCCATGCCAAATTGCCCGTAGTGTTCAGGGATGTGTAGATTAGGTGGGTTATAGGGGGATGGGTTTGGGTGGGTGCTCTGAGGGTCGGTGTGGACTTGCTGGGCCGACGTAGGGATTCTATGGTCTATTCTATGATTTAGGGAGAGAAAACAGACAAAGTTTCGAATCCAGTGACCCCTCTTTAGAACAGGTCACTCCTACATTCATGTCTACATTATTAACGTAAGTAACAAACAAAAAGCACCTAGCACCAAAACCTGTGGTACGCCACTGGACACAGACTTCCAGCCACAAAAACAACTGCTGACTACCACCCTCTGCTTCCTGTGAGGAATTCCAGTTTGGATCTCATAGGTTTGTAGCTTCTTAACCACCCTGTCACACAAGACCTTGTCAAAAGCCTTACTCAATATGACAATATAAACTGCACGAGCCTCACCTATGCACCTGGTCATCTCCTTGAAAAATTTACAAACCGTGCTGGCTATTGTTGATAAATCTTTGTCTCTCAAGTGGAGATAATTTTGTCCCTCAAAGTTTTCCAGTAGTTTCCCCAGCACCGATGTTAGACTCACTGGCTGGTAGATTCCTGGTGCATCCCGACCACTCTTCTTGAATAATGGTGCCACATCAGTGGTGACAATAATGGTGCCAGTCCTCTGGCAACGTTCCTGTGATCAGACTGGGTTTGAAAACTCATGTCGGAGCCCCTGTAATCTCCTCCCTTGTCTCCCACAGGACTCTGAAATACATCTCATCTGGACCTGGAGATTTACTCACTTTCAAGCCTACTAAAACTGTTAGTACCTCTTCCTTTCAATGTTAACGTGTTCATTTGTTCACAGTCCCCCTTCCCAGATTTCTATACCTGCATCATTGGTCCCTACAGTAATTACAGATGCAATGTACTCGTTTAAGACCTTCCCAGTCTACGTTAATCCCTCTGATTTCATTTACGGTTGCATTAGGTCCACAACAAATGCCATTTCCCTGGCTCTACACTCATCCCTGGAACACCTGGAACACAAGGATACCCATGTCAGGCTCCTGCTTATTGACCACAGCTCCACCTTCAATGCTATAATTCTAACCAAACTAATCTCCAAACTCCAATACCTAGGTCTCTGCTCCATCCTCGTCAACTGGATCTTTGACTTCCTGGCCCACAATCCATAGTGAGGATAGGCAACAACACCTCCTCCACGTTAATACTCAACATCGGCAGTTCGCAACGCTGCATACTCAGCCCTACTAAACTCCCTACACATTCATGACTGTGTGGCCAAATTTCATCATAACTCCACCTACAAGTTCACTGACAACACCACCATTGTAGGCCGGATCTCAAACAATGACAAAACTAAATACAGGAAAGAGTGTATGCTTAGTGGCATGCTGTAAAGATAACAACCTCTCTTTCAACATCAGCAAAATAAAAGGGCTGGTCATTGACTTCAGTAATCAAGGTGGAGGGCACACCCTGTCTACATCAATGGTGCTGAGGTATTGAGATGGTGGCCAGTGTTAAGCTTCTAAGAGCGACAATGACTAACAATTTATCCTGGTCTACCCACGTTGATGCAACAGTCAAGAAAGCACAACAACACCTCTACTTCCTCAGGGGGCTAAGGAAATTCAGCATACCCGTAAAGACACTTACCAATTTTTAGAATGCTTTCTATGGTACATCTATATCTGGATGCATCACAGCCTGGTATGGCAACTTCCCAGGACTGCAAGAAACTACAGAGAGTTGTGAATGCACCCCAATCCGTCACGCAAGCAAAGCTTCCATTCATGGATTCTGTCTATACTTCTCGTTGTCTCCGGCAGGCAGCCAACATAATCAAAGTACCCTCCCACCGCAGTAATAATCTCTTTCAATCTCTTCTGTCAGGCAGAAGATAGAAAAGCTAAAACACACACACCAATGAATTCAGACCTCTCAAATTTTAAATTTAATTTGGATCTCACTCTGTGTACCTTCTCTCCAGCCGTAACATTGTATTCTTTGCTCTGTTCTATTACCCCTCATACACATTTTATAGTATTATTTGCCTGCATTGCACGCAAAACAAAAACTTTTCACTGTACCTAGGTTCGAGTGACAATATTAAGTCAAATCAAACAGCTGTGTTTTCCAGCTCCACACACTTTGATCCAGACAGGGCCCTACTCTTTACTTGGTTATTCTCTTGCCCCTCATACACTTATTGAACATCTTTATATTTTCCCTAATGTTAACTGCCAGTATTTCTTCATGTTGTCTCCTTACTTTCAATTTTTTTTAAAATGTTATCCCTTGCACTTTCTATACAGCTGTAATGCATCTGCTGTTTTCAACACTTGGTACATGCCATAAAAGCTTAGTTTCTTTCCTCCTTTATCTTTTCCTGTGCGTTCCTTAACGACCTCCAGCGTCCTCTGGTCTTATTGGTCCCACTCTTCACCTTTATGGAAGAAGTTGATCCAGAACACTCATTATATCATTATTTGAATAGCTCCTACTGCCCTGATGTGGGTTTTCCTGCAAGTAGCTGCTCCCACTTTGGCCATTCCCATCTTATCACATTAAAAATCAACCTTCCTCCAATTTAAAACCTTTATTTCCAGTTCATCTTTATCCTTAACCATAATCACCCTAAGTCTTATTGAATTATGGTCACTATCACCATAATACACCCCACCTGATGTCTACCACTTGCCTGGCTTCGTTCTCTAAAACGAAGTCTGGCACCTTCCCCTCTATTTAAAAGCTGTGTGTGTTGGCTTAAAAAGCTCTCCTGGGTGCATTTTAAGAATTCTGCTCCCTCTGAGCCATTCACACTTTGTCTTTCCCAGTGAATATTGGGGAAGTTGAAATTCCTTATTATTTTTACACCTCTAAGATTTGCCTACATATCTTTGTTGCTCCCTGATTGTTTAGTCTATCGTACACCTTCAGCAAAGCAATTGCCCCTTTTTCGCTTTCAATATTGCCTCATTTGAGGACCCTTCTAACATATCATCCCTCCTTACTACAGTAATTGATTCCTTCATGAATAGTCAAAACTCAAAACTGAATTAACATGATTGATACAGTAGATGTGGTCTGTCTTTTGATTCCTCCTAAGGTATAAGGACCCCACTATTTCCTACATTAATCTCCACCTGCCAGGCTTTTACCCATTCACAATCTATATCCACCTGCAGATTTATGTTCTCATTACAATATGCCCTCCCACCTATTGTGGGGTCAGCAAATTTGGATACATTACACTCTGACCTGCATACCCTCCCGCCCCTTGAAGTCTTTAATAAAGATGGTAAGTACTTGACTACCTAGGACTGATCCTTGTGGCAATCCACAGGTTAAATGTCTTTCCAACCTGAAATAGATCCATTAATCCTGACTCTGTCTACTGTGGTTAACCAATCTTCAATCCACACTAATACAGTTCCTGTAATACTGAGCTCCTAACTTGTAAAATAACCTTTTATATGGCACCTTATCGAACACCTTCTGAAAATCCAAAAACAGTGCAGCTCCCCTTTATCAACTCTGCATATTATATCCTTAAAGAACTCCAGCAAATTTGTCAAACCTGATCTCCGTTTCATCAAACCATGCTGACGCTGTTTGATCGCATTAAGCTCTTCTAAATGTCCTTCTATTTCTTCCTTAATAGGACTTGAGCATTTTACCAAACAACAGATGCGAGGTTGACTGGCCTCTAGTTTCCTGCTTTGACTCCTTCCTTTCTTGAACAGGCGTATCATATTAGCAGATCTTGAATTTTAAATATTTAAACACCATCACCATATTTATAATTCTTAAAACATCCAGTTCTGCTCACAACATCCACTTGCCAACCAATCAATACTATTTTCCCCCCTTTAATTTGTACTCTTGTGAATTGTCCTAATGAGTGCTAGAATGTAAAGCTTCAATAAAATGTCTTTCTTCAGCAATATTCATTCTCATCTTCAATAAAATCTTTCTTTTGATCTACAAAATAGATTCCTCAATTTTGGACGTGTGAACCTGCAGAAATTCACCAAAGGTCTTTCAGCAGTACCTCCCAAAAGCATGATCACTACCATCTAGAAGTACAACGGCAGCAGATACTTGGGAAAATCACAATCTCCAAGTTCCCTTCCCAGTAACATGTCCTCTATCATGGGAATATCACTATATAGTCACTATCACTATTCTTTCAGCATCACTGGATCAAAACCCTTGAACTTCCTCCCCAACAGAATTGTAGGTGAACATATAGCAAATGGACTGTAGCGATTCAACAAAGCAGCTCATCACCAACTTCTCAATGGCGTGTAGGGTTGGGTAATAAATTCATAGAATCCCTACAGTGTGGAAACAGGTCCTTCGGCCCAACAAGTCCACACCAACCCAGAGAACATTCCACACAGACCCATCCCCCTATAACCCACCTCATCTACACATCCATGAACACTATGGGCAATTTAGCATGGCCAATCCACCTAACCTGCACATCTTTGGACTGTGGGAGGAAACCCACGCAGACACGGGGAGAATGGGCAAACTCCACACAGACAGTCGCCAGAGGGTGGAATCGAACCCGGGTCCCTGGCGCTATGAGGCAGCAGTGCTAACCACTGAGCCACCGTGCCGCCCCTCAAATGCTGGGCCAGCCAACAATGCCCACGTCTTGTGAATGAATATTTTTTCAAGAACGCTCCTAGATTTAGCTGAATCTGTCCCACTCAAGCTTAAGTGCAAATTCCAGTCAAAATTTCATTTTTAAAGAGACCAAACAGCTTTATGAGCAAGTTGTGGCCTTTTATCATTTGCACAATGTTTAGTATAGATCAGAAGATCAACCTATCCAATCAGTGCTATCTGAAAGAAAAATCAAGCTAGGCCCAACTAGCCCACCCAATCTGTGTCCATTCCCCACACATCACATCACATGGTATGTGCGAGGCTTTCAAGTGTAAGTTGCTGGGAACTCAGGACTGGCACGTTCCTTTGTGGAGGAGGGGGGATAGATATGGCAGGTTGAGGGAGCCTTTGATGACAAGAGATATCATGAGCCTAATCAAAAAGAAAAAGGAAGCATTTGTCAAGGCTAGGAGGCTAGGAGGCTGGGAACACATGAAGCAAGGGTGGAATACAAAGAAAGTCAGAAGAAACTTAAGCAAGGAGTCAGGAGGGCTAAAAGGGGTCATGAAAAGTCATTGGCCGACAGGATTAAGAAAAACCCCAAGGCTTTCTATACATATATAAAGAGCAAGAGGGTAGCTACGGAGAGGGTTGGCTCACTCAAGGACAGGGAATGGAATTTGTGTGAAGCCAGAGGAAATGGGAGAGGTATTAAGCGAGTAACTTTGCGTCAGTATTCACCATGGAGAAGGACTTGGTGGATGATGACCCTGGGAAGGGTATAGATAGTTTGTTTCATGCTGAGATCAAAAGGGAGGTGGTATTGGGGGTCTTGAAAAACATTAAGGTAGACAAGTCCCGAGGACCTGATGAGATATACCCCAGAATACTGAAAGAGGTAAGGGAGCAAATTGCTGGGGCCTTGAGGGAAAAATCTGTATCCTCACTGGCAAAAAGGAGAGGTCCCAGAGGGCTGGAGAATAGCCAATGTTGTGTCTTTGTTTAAGAAGGGTGGCAAGGATAATCCAGCTAATTATAGGCGGTGAGCCTTACGTCAGTTGTAGGGAAATTGGAGAGGATTCTTCGAGACAGGATTTACACCCACCTGGAAATCAGTGGGGACATTAGCGAGAGGCACCATGGTTTTGTGAAGGGAGGTCGTGTCGTGTCTCACTAACTTGGTTGAGTTTTTTGAGGAATTGACGAAGATGATCGATGAGGGTAGGGCAGTGGATGTTGTCTACATGGAGTTCAGTAAAGCCTTTCACAAAATCCCTCATGGGATGCTGATACAGAAGATAAAAATCGCACGGGGTCAGAAGTGAGCTTGCAAGATGGATAAAAATCTGGCTTGATCATAGTAGACAGAGGGTAGCAGTGGAAGGGTGCGTTTCTTAATGGAGGACTGTGACTAGTGGGGTTCCTCAGGAGATCAGTACTGGGAGCTTTGCTGTTTCTAATTTATATACATGATATACATTACTTGGAGGAGAACGTAACTGGTCTGATCAGCAAGTTTGCCGATGACACAGATTGGTGGAATTGCAGATAGCGATGAGGACCATCAAAGGACACAGCTGGACATAGATCGGTTTGTGACTTGGGCAGAGAGATGGCAGATGGAGTTTAATCTGGAAAAATGTGAGATAATGCATTTTGGAAGGTCAAATCCAGATGGAAAATGTACAGTAAATGGCAGAACCCTTAAAAGTACTGATAGGCAGAGGGGTCTGGGTGTACAGGTCACTGAAAGTGGCAATGCAGGTGGAAAAGGTAGTCAACAAGGCATACGGCATGCTTACCTTCGTTAGCTGGGACACTGAGTTTAAAAATTGGCAGGTAATGTTACACCTTTATAGAATCTTTGTTAGGCCGCATTTGAAATACGGTGTTCAATTCCGGTTGCCACACTACCAGAAAGATGTGGTGGCTTTGGACAGGGTACAGAAAAGATTTATCAGGATGTTGCTTGGTATGCAGGGCATTTGCTATGAGGAGAGGTTGGAGAAACTTGGGTTGTTCTCACTGGAACAATGGAGGTTGAGGGGCAACCTGATAGAGGTCTACAAGATTATGAACAACATGGACAAACTGGACAATCAGAAGCTTTTTCCGAGGGTGGAAGAGTCAGTAACCAGGGGTTTAAGGTGCGAAGGGCAAGGTTTAAAGGTAATGTATGAGGCAAGTTTTTTTTTTTAAAAACAGAGGGTGGTGAGTGCTTGAAACTTGCTGCCGGGTGGGGTATTGGAAGCAGATACTATAGTGACTTCTTTAAAGGGTGTCTTGACAAATACATGACTAGGATGGGAATACAGGGATACAGTCCCCGGAAGGGTAGGGGGTTTTAGTTGTGACGGGCAGCATGTCGGTGCAGGCTTGGAGGGCCGAAGGGCCTGTTCCTGTCCTGTAATTTTCTTTGTTCTTTTGTTCTTATCAGCAGCTTGCTATTCTTCCACTGCTTGTCCAATTCCTTTTTGAAGGCTACAAGTAGGTCTGTGTGCCACAATGCTATCAAGTGTTGTGATCCTAATCCTAACTGCTCATTACATTAAAAAAAATTGTCACCTATGGCCATTTACCCAATTACCTTAAGATGTGCTACATGGAGACTGATCTCCATCTGTTAGGAATAGTTTCTCTTTATCCCAAATAATTGCCTCAAAATTTTAAATACCTCTATCAAATCTTCTCTTCTACTCAAAAGGAGTACAACACACCTTTTCTAGGATAACCACAATCATACTCCCTGATTTTTGGATCTTCTGTAATAAATCTCATGACCTATGCAAATCTTTCATGTCCTTTCTCAAGTGAAGTACCCTTTCTAAAAAAAAATCCTTTCATTAATAGTAGCATATCTAATCATATTGCTCATCACAGTTCTTCATCTCTACCCATTAAAAAATATTTATTTGCCTTTTGACATCATGAATGCATGATTTCACTTATACATATTAGCCAATTCTCTCAACTGCAAACTTGGGTATACAACTTTCTATTTCTTCATCCAAGTTATTAACCTACAGTGAAATACATTCCTAAAAACAATTGGTACTGCAACTTCTCACGACTCCATCAGGAGCATCTAGGAAAAAAGGAGACCACACTGCATCTCTCACCTACAGCAGCTAAGCAGAGTCTCCCATGATCATAAACGTTGAAGCAATCTCTTTTTCGTTCCATGAAATATCTGGAATAAAAAGGCATTCCTCCTCAGAGGTCAACTCTTCTAACGTGGCAAGATTAGGCATTTCATATTGTAAGCAGTCATTTCAAAAGCCCTATTATGGACTGCAGATGCAAGAAAAACAAGATTCGAGACTTTTTATGGAAGATCCGAATGAACCAATAACCCTTGTATCTCTCAAAGACATGATCTTTCTCATTTCGCAATGCCCACACAAAATGCCCAGGCATCAAAAGTAGTCTAGTCAAAGTGATGCTGCTTTTTTTATGAATGCCTGATATATATAGGCAAATGCAACACGAGCAGAAACACAGATCACATTCAAGTCCAAGGCACCAAGTGTTTGCTTGGCAATGGTCATTTAGTCTTTGATGAGCAGCACGGATTGGCAGGCTGCTTTAGCATCATAACTGCACAGACCTGGTGAATAAACTCTGCTCATTGGGCTTTACTGGAAGCATCCTTACCTCAATTATATTCTTGCAAGTATAATTCTTGACTAAATAATTATATATGAGATCAAGATCAACTACATCATAAAATTTCTATAACCAGGAAAGAAGTCAGCTTAAATATTAAACCTGAAGCTGGAGTATCCTGAAAGTTTGGTCTATTTTAGGATTTTAGCCCAACAACGTGCATTGTGAGATTCCCCTATTTTGCCAAATATTGAAAATTCTAGCAGAAGATAGTGCCAACAGATCTACCGTATGACAGCCAGTTGGCACAAATATTGGGGGGCAGGGGGTGGAGAAAGCATGTGAGACCATGAGGCACTGTGAGAAACACAGTTGGGCAGACCAACGGACTGGGCAGAGGTCAGCCTGGGAGAATGATCAGCTGCTACTGGGGACCATTAGTCGCTGATAATGGGTTGTTTGTGGTAGCAATCCATATGATGATAGGCCTGGTGTGTGGTGGTTGGGGTAAGGAGTTGGAAGAATATCATTTACTCCTTCCCCCACCAACCTCACCCCATCTTCAGCGTACATATCAACCTTTTCCTAACCACAATCAGTTCTGAAGGGTTGCTGGACCAGAGATATTAATTCTGCTTTCTCTCCACAGATACTGCCTGACCTGCGGAGTTTGCCAGCAATTTTGATACGGTTTCTGATTTCCTCGGTTTTTTTTTATTGAAGGTACATTTGCAATATAAATCTGAAACCATAAAAACAGAATTTAACTGTTTGGACTTTCCTCTAGCTACAAAGAATTTTCAAGTGGTATTTGCAAGGGAATAAAGAAAGGCTAAAATAAGCTGAATGAACCACTTAGACATTTAAGTAATGAGCTCAGGATATCCCAAAGCACTTCACAACCAAGTAGTATAGTGCCATGTCTCCCAACCACTAACCCCAGAACTAACTCGAATTCAAATCTTACAAGTTTTTGTGTTCAGTTGTTTGGGCTAGAATGTGTTGGTTGGATTGGCCCAGACTGGGTCAAGTAGGGTCAAGCATAGCTTTGATCATGGTGAAAGAGTGGAGCAAAAAGCTGATCACTAGTCAAAACACCAATGCAGCAAGCCAGTAAATTATTTTACTTACCTAATAATAATAATTAAAATCTGTGCAAAGGGGGTTTAAAAAATGGTTTCTGACAGCACTAGTTTGCAGATAGCTGGATGAGGCACCATACCTACAGTTTTAATAATGCACTCACTACTATAATGGGAAGAAACCTGGCACAAAAATTTTACACAGCACAGTTCCACAAATTGCAATGAGATAAATGATGTTTGCTGAGACATAAATATTGGCTAGATTATCAGGCAAACCATCTTGCTGTTCAAAATAATGCCACAGCAGTGTTACAGCTGAATTAAAGATTAAAAAAAAGTAGCAATGTGAATTATTAGTATCGGGCATTCTTACAATAAACTTTCATAAGCTTAATTAACTGATAAGGACTGGATTAAAACATGTTATGAAGTCATTTTTCTTCTAAATTTACTAGAAAGGGATATGTTGTTTCTATCCTTATTTTTGAAGTGACTTGGCCCTTTTGATATACAAGTAAAAAGTTGAAGTAAATTATAAATTTGTAATGTACAAATTTATTACAGTCAATTTACTTTTCTTTTTTAGAGTGACAAGGATGGGGAAATTATGTCAACAACCAGAGGATAAATGTTGTAAGGAAAATTACAACAATTATGGCATTCTTTATGATGTAATCACATAGATATTACCAATTCATGTTTTTAATATGTATTGTTTTTTTTAAAACACAGAGCCATGTATATATAAATTCCAAGATTTTTGTTTCTGTTTTACAAAAATCCAAACTGTGCAAGAGTTCCAAATGCTCAGCATTTTCTTGCATTACGTATTCAAAGCAACAGATGGAAATTGTCATGTGCACTGTGCCAAGCAACCTCAAGTCAAATAACTAGCAGGAACTAGTTACCTACTGAGGGAAAGCTGGTAACTCAATTGCTGCAGCAAATTTTCATTCATAACCTTTTAAGGAAAATTCCCAATCCACTGTTATTACCCTAAAAGGTCAAAACAAGAAAGCCTAATACTACTATTTTGGATAGGTTAAAAGGCAATATTGCATAATGTTTCTTCTATGCACATATGATTTTCAGACAGCAGTGACACCATCTTCTTTAACCCAAAAACAAAATTAATTATCTCCCATTATGAAAATAAAGCTTTGACCTGTTTTACTAAAAGAATAATCAGCCCTCTTGCTGGCCTCTCAGTCTCAATTTTAAACTTTTCAGACTTGATTTAATCATCTGAACCAAATGATAAACTTCAAGGCACTTCAACATAATTTAAGAACAGTACAGAAGCATTGCTTTTGACATTAATGAACTAGTTAAATTCAGAAAAAAGCTACAGAACGGTGAACTGCTGAGGTAGTTATCAGACTGGCGTATGGATCAGTGCAGAAAGTTTAAAAACAAACAGTATATAGCCGTGTGTAGCTTATGCAGCTGGTAACTCATGTCTGATTGCCCATTTACTTATACATACGATACACAAACAAATTCTCTACTTCCTTTTTTTTCTTTCTTCTCAGTTCCAAAACAATGACTAGCATTCTGCCAAGAATAAAATAACTAGATTTGACAAAGATGGTAATAAAAGACAGTTAGATAAAAGTTGTTCAAGACAGAATTTCACAATATGCATCTCACATGGTGATGGGTGGGGGGCGGGGGGGGGGGGGGGGTGGGGGGGGGGGGGTTTGGTGGGGGAGCAAAATTACAATAAAATAACTCTGACATTTGAACCAATGCATTTCGGCAAACTTATTTGGTACAGTTACATGGGTAAGAGAATAACTAGTGTACATTCCCAGTGGCATACTGCATTTAACAGGGTTTAAGAATACAACTTTACTTTCATTAAATAATATTTTTATCTCAATTAGACTTTGCTAACATTTTCAATAAAAATTAAAATTACTACTTTTCTACTATTCATTCGCAGACGTAAAGCAGCAAAAACTAGGTTGCAACCTTTTGTATTGCCATTAACAACTTCAAACTGAAATGGCAGGCCCTTCTCACAAAATGAGTAAATAATATTTTTATTTACAATGCTTGTAAGGGGATTAATCTGAAAATAAAAAGGGCTCAGTTATTAATTTTTGTAACTAGGAAATTTTGTAACCAAGTAAGGAAAAAATGGTCCTGCATCATTTTTACCACTACTTTCAAGAATTGATAATTTAGTGTCAAAGTATAGACATTGGTCATTGCCAGCTGTCCCTCACTTTAAGGAAGGTGTCTACTTAAGGTCATGAGTTTCCATCACAGGTTTTCATATGGTTGAGTAAAGTGATTTTTCAGCCAACAGATCTTTCAGCAGATTTCCCGCAAACTAGTGAGATCCAGGGAGATCAGCAACTGAATAGAGACCAAGGTCCATCCAGTTTGTTGATGGATCCTGGTAACTCAAATAGCTTTGCCCTTCTTCCCAAATCGTGTGCCAGTGCACTTCAGATCAGCTGGTTATCACCAATACACTATGCCACCAAAAAGGCAAGTTCAAGACTTCTTGGAAGGCATCTGTGATCAAAGTACTGGCTCACGATCAACCACGCCATCATTTGATCCCGAGACCAAAAGGACATCCTCATTATGAAAGAGATGATCAATGCAGAGGAATGCTGGACAAACTACTATCTCATCCGCTCTTCAATGTCCATCAAATGCCAGAAGCAGCTGAAGATGAAGAAACAGAAAAAAAGCTCAACACTGAACGGCTTCAAGAGCTGAGTAGATTCGCAAATGTCCAACAATGCCTTCACCAAAATCTCCAGAGTTAATTTTAATGGAATGGAAGAAATCCAGAAAGAAATGAAGACAGTACTTATCTCATGTTTTGAAGGAGCCATCAGCTATAAGACCAGGAAACACCAAGACTGGTGCAACAAGAATGTGACCATCATCCAAGACCTCATTGACAAGAGGAAAGTTCTCCATGCCTGGCAAGACATCATAAGTGAGACAGAGAGGAGAACTCAAACAGCAAAAGTAGAGTTATAAAGAAGAACAAGGGAAATCAAGAATCAACGTTAGACTGAAAAAACTAAGGAGCTGCAACTTCTTCTTGACAAGCTCAACACTCAAGGTTTCTTTCGTGCCACCAAAGCAACAACACTCTTGCCCTCAAATTGGTACACAGCAAGGATGCAATCTTTTTAAAAAGGCAGAGGAAACATCATCTGGTGAGGAGAACACTTCATAGAACTCCTAAACCACGATAATATCATTGACAAGGACGCATTTGAGAAAATCTCCCCAACTCTCCAAAGATGATCCTGGACCCTCATCTAGTCTGGCGGACACTGAAGCTGCCATTAGACACATTAAGAATGGGGAAGCTGCCATTAAAACATGAAGAATGGAAAATCCTCAGGTGTAGACAGGATTCCAGTGTCGATTTCCAAACTTGGAGAAACAGAGCTTGTCTATCATTGCCATCAACTATTCCAGAAAATCTGGGACAAAGAAGAAATCCCTGTCGATCTCAGGGATGTTGTCAATGCCACCGTCTTCAAGAAAGGAGTCGAAGTGAACCATGGAAACTACCAAGCAATCTTCCTACTCTGTCACCAGGAAGATCACTGCCTGAATCCTTGCTAGGCACCATCTCAGAGACTCGAGAAAACCCTTTCTGAAAGCCAGTATGACTTCTGACCAAATTGTGCAATTATCAACAAGATTTTCAGTTTGACAACTCCAAGAGAAATGTCAGGAACAACACCAACTACTTTATGCGGCCTTCATCGATTTGACAGAGATTGTCGATTTGGTCCATGAGGAAGTGCTATGGAAAACCCTGTCAAAAACCAGATGTTCAGGGCATCAACATCCCACGTCTTCTCCACACAGACATGGCCCTCACAATGGTAATATGAAAATCTTTTGAGGTCAAGCGGAGTTGTGTCCTCACACCCACCCTTTTCTCCACCACTATTCACTGCCACTATTCTTCATCTTGTCAAGAACAAGCTTCCAAGTGCTCTACAAGAAAAAAAATGACACCTTGCTTACGGATGACAACGTCATCTCTGCTCTCTGAGGAGATTCTTCAAGCCTGACTTAAATGCCTTCAAAAGAAGTATACCAAAGAATTTTCCTCAGTCTCAACTTCAAGACAACTCAAATACTTTTCCAAACCATCACAGGCCCCTAAGTTCCAGTTCATCTCTTTAAGATCAACACAGAAATTCCTAGACGTGGAACCCTTACGTTAGAAGCTCTCTCATCTAAGGCTAATATCAGGGAGATTCAACATCGCATCCAATATGCGAGTGCCTCCTTCAGATACTCAAAGATGAAAGTCTTCAACGACCATGACATTCATGCCGATACTATGATTGTTGTGCATAACACAGTCAGTTTGCCCATTCTTTTGTATGGCTCCGAGACATGGACTAGATACAGATGCCACCTCAAAACACTCGAGAAGTATCGCCAATTCCGAGACAGATTCCCCACATCATCTGGGAGGACATGCGTACTAATGTTAGCATCCTTGAAGTGGCTAATAGCACCAGCATGAAAGCCAATCATCCAAAACCAACTCCGCTGGTCTGGCTGCATTTTAGGATGTCAGAGTTCCAACTGCCAAAACAAATCTGCTTTGCCTAACTCAATAACAGAATCCCTACAGTGTAGAAACAGGCCCTTTGGCTCAACAAGTCCACACCGACCCTCAGAGCATCCCACCCAGACCCATCCCACTATAACCCACCTAATCTACACCTCCCTGAACACTATGGGCAATTTCGCATAGCCAATCCACCTGGCCTGCACATCTTTGGACTGTGGGAGGAAACCGGAGCACCTGGAGGAAACCCACACAGACATGGAGAGAATGTGCAAACTCCACACAGACAGTTGCCCAAGCGTGGAATCGAACTCGGGTTCCTGGTGCTCTGAGGTAGCAGTTCTAGCCACTGAGCCACCATGCCGCTCTAAGGCACTCAAATGAGAGGAAGTCAAATGAAACATCTGAAAGACTCCTGAAGGCTTCCCTCAAGAAATGTACATGGGAAACCCTCATAAGAAACTCCCATATGACGGGAATAATTCTTTGAGAAAATCCGTAGATGAAAAATATAGAAAAGAAACCGGAGAAAGGAGAAACCTGCCTCAGAGCACCAGGAACCAGAGTTCGATTCCACGCTTGGGCAACTGTCTGTGTGCCATATCATTTACCTGTAAAGACTGACCATTTCAACATTATACATACATTGAAATGTTGAAATAATCAGTTATCCTAATTCTCAGGAGAACTACTAGATGGGATTAAGCCATTTTAAACCAAGCATACCTACTGCCTTAACAGAACAGCACAGCTGCCACAACAAAGTCTGTACAACAATATGATGTTAAATAAATAGGGAAAATAATATATTGTACTCTGAAAAACAGAATACAGTTTGCATGCTTAATGGTTTATTTGCCTTTACTACAAAAAAGTCTAATAAGGGGAACATTTCAATATTCCAGAAAAAGTCTTTCCAACATACCAATAGACAACCTGTTTGTGAAGGCAATGGCCTACTGATATTATCGCTGGACTGCTAATCCACAGACCCAGGTAATGTTCTGGGGACCTGGGTTCAAATCCCGCCAAAGCAGATGGTGGAATTTGAATTCAATATCTGGAATTAAGAGTCTAATAATGACTCTGAATCCATTGCCAATTGTCAGAAAAATCCATGTGGCTCACTAAGGTCCTGCCATCCTTATCTTGTCTGGTCTACATGTGACTCCAGACCCCACAGCAATGTGGGTGACTCAACTGTCCTCTGGGCAATTGATGCTGGCCTAGCCAGCCAAGCCCTTGTCACGTGAATGGATAAAGAACAAGCTAATTAATTAAAAACAGGGTAAAAAAATAATTTGCAATTAAGGGAGTCCTTAGGGAGGCTTCCTGTTACTGGAAATGATCCAGAAAGGGGGAGGTATGGCTTAGTGATAATTTCACTGGACTAGCCAAAACCCCAAGCCAAACTTCTGGGGACACGGGTTCAAATTCCACAATGGTAGACGGTGAAATCTGAATTCACTAAAATCTGGAATAGAGAGCTGACCTAATGATGACCAATTAACCTTTATCAATTGTCATATAATTTATGGATGCAAACCTGCTGCCCTTAGCCGGTCTGGCCCACATGTGACTCCAGACCCACAGCAAAGTGCTCCTCTGGGTAATTAGGGATGCCCACATCTCATGAATGAATTAAAAAATAAGAATTCTGACTACTTAAGATTCTCCCAAACAGGCATTTTAAAAAGTGGGCTTCATTGAAATTTATGTTATCTAATAAGAATCCACAAAATGTTTTAGACATTACATTCTTAAGTGTTAATGTAACGATCATTGCTCTAATGACATTATGCTGAAGTGCCTGTTTCCCTCATTCTGAATTAAAATGGGTAGAGTGATTAAGGGTTGCCAACATTTAAGGGTGAAAGTAGAAATGCTAGCCTGATGATAGGAAAATAATTTGATGGTCAAACTTCTTAGCTGGTGCTTTAGAGAAATTCTGTCCACTCACCCGCTTCCCTCAGTCCTAGATTAGGTTGTAGACTTGCTCGTCGAGCCAGTGTATTTAGTTGCAGGCATTTCGTCACCTTACTAAGTAACATTGTCAGTGCGCCTCCAGTGAAACTTTGGTATTCTGTCCCACTTGTTATTTACACGCCTCGGTTTGCTGGGTGGTTGGCATTACTTCCGGTTCTGCTTTGCAGTGGTTTGTATATCAGGTCCAGTTCAATGGGTTTGTTGATGGACTTCCAGTTGGAATGCCAGGCCTCCAGGAATTCCATGGCTTTGTCTTTATTTGGCTTGTGCTATTATGGATATGTTCTCCCAGTTGAATTTGTGTCCTCCTTTGTCCGTGTGTATTCAGACCAGTGAGAATTGGTAGTGTCTCTTAGTGGCTAGTTGGTGTTCATGTATCCAGTTTGCTTCCAGTTTGGCCTATGTAATGTTTTTCACAGTACTTGGATGGTTATTTTGTATATTAAAAACTTTATACTCCAACACAACAGACCAAGAATGGACAACCACACTGAAACAAGCCATTCACCATACAACAAAAGACTAGAACAAAGAACAGCCCTACAAGAAAAACTATCCAAACTTACCCAAAAAGAGGACACAGCCAACACAGAAACATGGATCAAGAATATCTCAGGCCAGCCACTTACAGACACTGAGAAGACCATTCTAGTACCCAGACTGAATTATAACGACAGAGACGCCAAACAAACAGACTTCCTGGCTGCACTGGAATCAACACTTAACAACGGACTCAGAGGAAATTCAACATACCATCATACAGACAATAATCTCAACACTGAACAGAAAAGGTAAGTGGAACACATTCAACACAGAAGAGAAGAAAGCCCTGGAAAGACTCAAGAAAGAAAGACAGAAACATAGTAATCTTACTGGCGGACAAAAGGATGCATGACAGTAATCCTTAATAGCGCCCAATACGTTGAGAAAACTAACACACTAATAACAGATAGACACTACCAACAGATGGCGATACATCCAATGCCACAGTTAGAGAACTGGATCAAAACAACCCTGAAGAAATTACACAACTCAGGAGATATCAGCAAGACAGACTACCAAAAACATGAAGCCAGAGGGATCCAACACATCCCACTTCTATGGACTCTCCAAGGTACACAAGCCAGGGGACCCCCTCAGACCAAATGTCTCACTACCAAGTACGCTAACATCTAGACTAGCCAAAGAACTATAACAGAAATTGAAATACTTACTTGACAACACTACCCACTCCATCCACTCCTCCCAAGGACTCCTCAACATCACCATGGACACCAGAAAAGAAGAGGACGAGATAGTGATACCGTTCGACGTAACAGCACTATTCACATCCATAAACATCGACCTAGCCAAAGAGACAATTGCCACACTGCTGGATGAATCAGGAAGGCAGGCACCCCATGACATCAACATCTGAGAAGCCCATAAGACTACTCAGACCCCTAGGTATCAGGGTAGCCCATAAACCAACAACCACCCTATGACAGCTACTGACAAACAAAGGATCTCATACCCACAACCAATAAAACTAACGTAATATAAAAATACCATGCAAGGACAATGAAAAACATTACATAGGCCAAACTGGGGGCAAACTGACAATAAGGATACACGAAAACCAACTAGCCACCAAGAGACACGACCAATTCTCACTGGTCTCCATACACACAGACAAAGGAGGACACGAATTCGACTGGGACAACACATCCATAATAGCACGAGCCAAACAGAGACATGCCAGGGAATTTCTGGAGGCCTGGCATTCTAACTGGAACTCCATCAACACACACACTGAACTGGACCCAATATACCAACCACCCCAGCAGACAGAGGCATATAAATTAGAAGCCGGACAGAACACCAACGCTTCACCAGATGTGCACTGGCGATGTTACCTAGCAGGGTGCCGAAACATCTGCAACCAAATACACCAGCTTGGCAAGTCTACAACCTCATCCACAACCTGAGCTACAAATCTTCTGAAAACCTTTGAACTCCTGGATTAAGTAGCAAATCATAAAGCTCAATTATAGTCTCAGCTGTCTATTTATGTATATACCCAGCAGGTTCCCATTAAGTTTAAACACAGTCTGTACTGCCATATGTCTCATACAATTTTTACTTGCGTGAATCAAGTCTTCTTCAGATCTTGGTTCCAGTTGGCTGCTAAGAAAATGGGTAAATGACCTGCTCCTAGACTGCTACCGTCCCACATAGCCAACTACCAAGATGCAATTGATCTTAACTCACGTATACTGTCACTTCAGCCTCTGCTCAGCAATTTCCCAGTCTGCTCAAATCAAAACTAAACACGGATTGGATTTAATCAATACTTAGCCCAAACCAATGGCACTTAACGTTAACACTAAACATGCAATATCACAATGCTAAGTCAACATGTCTGTTTATAATGAAGGAAGCACCTGCAGAAAGGAACAAGCAAATAAAAAGAAAGATGAAGTTAACAAACAAAAGGACCCAAAATTAAAAGCCAAAATAATACTTTGGCTTGATAAATCTGCACAGTTAAAATTACTCGCCAAAGAGTTCAGTGCATAAATACACCACTTGCTTTTTTTTTAAATTCATTCACGAAATGAGGGCGTCACTAGCTAGGCAGCATTTATTGCCCATCCCTAATTACCCAGAAGGCAGTTAAGAGTCCAACTATTGTCAGTCTGGAGTCACACATAGGCCAGGCCAGGTTAAGATGGCAGTTTCTTACCCTAAAGGACACCAGTGAACCAGATAGGTTTTCCTGACAATCAACAATGGCTTCATGGTCATCATCAGACTCTTCATTCAAAATTTTTTTTTATTGAATTCAAATTCCACCATCTGCCTTGGTGGGATTTAACACAGGTCCCCCACAACATTCTGGGTCTCTCGGGTATCACCTGCCCTGTTACTAAGTACTTAAGTACTAATAAGAGTAGCTTGTATTTACACAGCATTTCATGACAGAAAAAAAAAGTCCCAAGGCATTTCACAGAAGTGTAAAATATAAATTGACACTGAGGCAAGGATGAAGGCAAAGGGATGATTAAAAGCTTGGTCAAAGTGAGAAGTTTTAGGAGGGTCTTGAAATAGAGAAAGAGGTTGAGAATCAGAGACGTTTAAGGGTAGAATCGCAGAGATCAGAGCTTAGTCAGCTAACTGCACGGGAATCAGAGTCAGAGCATGCAAATAGGCCCTTCGGTCCAACTAGTCCACGCTGACCATGCTCCCAAACTAAAATAGACCCACTTGTCTGCGTTTGGTCCATATCCCTTCACATCTTTCCTATTTACGTACTTATCCAAATGTCTTTTAAAATGCAACTGTACCTGCATCCATCACTTTCTCTGGAAGTTCATTCCACACACAAACCACCTTGACAGAAAGTTGCCCCCTCATGTCTTTTTTTTAAATCTTTCTTCTCTCACCTTAAAAATATGTCCCTTAGTTTTGAACCTCCTCACCCTAGGAAAAAGCCCTTGCCATTCACCTTATCTATGCCCCTCGTGATTTAATAAACCTCTAAAGGTCACCCCTCAACCTTCAACACTCCAGTGAAAAAAGTGCCAGCTTATTTTTATAATTCAAACCCTCCATTACTGACAACATTCGGGTAAATCATATCTGAATCCTCTCCAATTTAATAATATCCTTCATTTAGTAAGGCAAGCAGAACTGCACACAGTACTCCAGAAGAGGTCTCACCAATGTCCTGTACAACTTCAACATGACATCCAAACTCCCATACTCAACGGTCTGCGCAATGAAGGCAAGCACGCTAAACGCCTTAACCACACTATCTGTACGTGATACAAACTTCAAAAGAATTATGAACATGAACCCCGATAATTCTCTCTTCTACATCACTACCCAGGAGGCCCTACCATTAACTGTGTAAGCCCTGCCCCTTGTCTGTTTTACCAAAATGCAATATCTTGCATTTATCCAAATTAAACTCCATCATTCAAAAGCCACAGGCAAAGCTCACCTACTCACGACAACTTCCACTTAAGCAGCATTCTCACTTTCCTTCTCCGACCTGTTCTGGCACAAAGCTCTTCCTCTCAACCCTCCATAAGCAAAGATGTAGTACTCAGGAGGATGAAGGAGGTTGAGGACATCTGCTCTTGGAGGTGAAGGATGAGAAGGGCGCAGAGTGGCTGGGAGAGATGCAGGTCTACACTGTACTGCCCCTTCCACAGCTAGTACTCACTCATTTATTTCAGCCCATAAAATAATTGTGGGGTCCGGGAATGTAGCCCTATATTTAACACAAGTTATTGTGCTCCACACTTGTGAATTCATCATTTGCAGGAGTTTTCAGGAAATGAACCCTCACAGATACGGAGGAATGACTAATTAGGAGGGAGAAATTCTGAGGCAGGTTCCATGCAGAAAATAATATTTAGGCTATGCTGAAAAATGTGATTTAGGATCACTGGTTCCTTAGCGCTGTGAGGCAGTAGTGCTAACTAATGAGCCACCATGCCACCCCACCATCTTTACATTGTAGGAATGGGACAGGAGTAAATTCATTCAAACTTTGGTCGTAACAATGTGTCAAATAAACAGCCTTCCTTCAGGCCAAAAAGAAAAGAAAAGAAAAGAAAGGAAGATACAGTGTAGTAATCCCTTAGTATTGCATAGAAGTATCAGCCACGATTACTGTCCCAGGTCTTTGGAGTTCAACTCAATCCCACATCCGCAAATCAGACTCTGCCTGTACAAATGGGAAAGAGCAGAAGATGCTAAAAAATTAGTGAATACAATGCCCAAAATTTGTTAGGATTCTTGCTTTCAATTTCACTACGATGATATTTAAGAAATATTTAGATGTGCACTTGCAGTGAAGGGATACAAGGTTTGGTTCAAGTGCTGGAAAATGGGATTAGTGGTGGTATTTGGTGTCCTTGCCCTTTTCTGTGCTGTAGTGCTCTATGACTTTACCGTGATCCCTATGGAAGCATAAGTTTGAATGCTATGAGGAAACAACAGTCTTTGCACTTCTGTGTCCACTTGTGCAAAGGTTAAAAGTTGCCAGAGATGAATTCTTTGCTTTGAAAGTGGGGTGGACAAGGAATATTTTACACTCTGAAGAATAATGATCTAGTAATATTATTGTTACTAGCACATGGCCCCTTTTGTTATTTTCAGAGCACCACTTAAATACATCTAAGCGATGCAGTTCCTATATGTCCTTTCTCAGCAGCGTATGGATGCTTAATTGCAGAAGAATGAACAAGAAACTTCACAAAAATCTTAATGAGAGGAAAGAAAGTGGGCTAAATTACATTTACAAATACATGATTTTTTTTAATCTGAAAAACTAAAGGTGGCAGAATAAAAAGGAACAAAACAAGATCAGTGCTCATTTTTCAATGCAGTTTGGTTTGGCAACAAAACAGCATGGCTATTTTGACAAAGATTTGCCAGAAGAAATAAAAATACTATATATTCTATTGCTTGCAATCAAAAATAAGGTAATCATATGTCAGCTTGTAAATGCATTTGAGAATGATAGAAGATTTTAAAAAGTATTTTTAGAACACTAATCCACTGAACATTGGATATGTTTACAAAGAATATTTATCTGATCAATTATTTTGTCAACATACTGACACAAACCATATCACCAATTCCAAAAGGCTAAATAGAAAAATAAATCTTCTCTACACCTCACTTAGTCAGCTTCTCTTAACTAGTACTGTACAAAATTAAAGGAAGCAACATGATACAAATTAAGAAAAAAATCATCATTACCTTCCATCTTGCCCAATCACTTGGTCTGCTTCACCTCTCTCTGGACTTCTTATTCGTGTCCGTTTTCCCACTTTTCTCATGTCAGCCTCACAAAATTCTCTATTGGCTCGTGAATGGTCAGCTCTTCTGGCCATCGCTTCAGCATGGTGACTATCTGTGCTCGTTACTGTGCTTCCACTTGCTTCAGAATCCAAAGAGCTCATTGACCCACTGATATGCGATCCATTGGATAACAAGCTACTGGCTGACGGAAAAGGATCACTATACACTGGTGATGGGCAACGGGGAATACCACCAGGTTCTGTACTGTGCTTGCTTGAAGAACTGCTGGCAGGCGAAAGGATGCATATTTCTTGCCTCTGCTGGTCAAGAGACTGCACCCTTCCTCTATCCACTTCATCTCCATTAACAGAACTATGATCAGACACAACATCAAGGGGATGGACATCACCTGCTTGAAAAAAAGTTAAAATACATACTGAGATAACACAGTGTGGAGCTGGAGGAACACAGCAGTCCAGCAGCAGAGGAGGAAAGCTGACGTTTTGGGTCGGGACCCTTCTTCAGTAATACATACTACCTTGAAATAAATGACCATGTGTAAACAGGTAACCCATCCGTTGAAAATCTGGAACTTTAACAGCCTAAAAAGATTCACCTAAACCTGCTCTGAATCTAGTCCCTCTTGCTAATAGCGAGACGGTTTATGTAACATTCATGCAGCAATTGATGTACCAATTTTCAAAACATTACACTTAAAATTTCAAAATACTAGATACACTGGATAGCTTGGACATTAAAGATTATTTTGCATTTTCGATATTAGGGAAATTATTCTGAAATGTTGCATGGGATAAGGGTAGGAGATGAGTGCTTCAAATTTTATAAGCAACTATCCCAAAACAGAATACACAAACATTACGGCACCAATCCCAGAAAACATCCTCTGTAAATTATGTATATTTCATTTTGGAATACTAATATAAGTAACCCTGGAGGCTCAGATGGGAAGGAATCAATGATTGTTTCAGGAAATAATCATTTGAACCACATCATATGATCTCACATCTGCCTAAGATATTTTTTATTGGTGAGAAATGATGCAGTTCCAGGACATTGGGAGTATTTTATGCATCATGTAAGTAATTACCGAGCATTCATTCTAATTAAATTTTTTGGAGATGATTTGAATAGTGTTCGTGAGCAGAAACCGTGGTGGTGGTGGTGGGGGTTCTGTGTCTGTGTGTGAGAGAGAGTGACATATTACACGTGAAATAATGGGCAGTACGCATAATGTGGGGATGTACAATCTCTCCTTGATTATGAACTTGTATGTGCATGAGCACACTGAGTCTCTAATACTCTGATATGTGGAAATATCAATCCATTAATAAAGGGCAGCTACAAAGAAATATTTAATAATTAAATATTGACGTATCTGATTTTTTGAATTATTGCAACAAGTATATAAAAGAACTGTACAGTTAGTTTGTTTCAGTGATCAGTTAAAATTTTTAAATTAATTAGTTTTCTGCAAAATGTCAAAAGGATAGAGGAGTAATGAAGCCTTGTGGATACAGCAGGCCAACATAAACGTTTACGCTGGTTGCACTGAACCGCATCAAGACTTAACTGCAATTAATTTGGAACAGGCTCAGTTGACCAAAATGTCGAAGGCCTTTTGGGCTATTCAACAGCAAATTGGAAATAAAGAGATTAATAATTGCAATTATAACTGGAGCATAAGTATAGATTATTCAAAATGCTGAAGAGAAAGCAAACGTAGAGTTTAAAAATTCCAAGCCATGTGAGTACCAACCTGGAATACAATAATGGGAAAAAACATATGTAAACAAATTGAAATTAAACTGTACAGTTTACATTTGCAGCACTGAGGACTTTAATGTAGATACCTGAAAAGACACTCACTCCACTTACCCTCTCTCAGGGAAAACAATCCTCCATGACAGCCACCATCAGGAGGAGGCCAATTTTGAGTTGTCTCCACGTCTCTACCATGAAACTCCTCCTGCCACAGGCTGGACCGTGAATCTGGAACCTTTTCTGGATCAGGGATCCCTGAACCGGTCACTGCC
This sequence comes from Rhincodon typus, assembly GCF_021869965.1. Classification (NCBI taxonomy): domain Eukaryota; kingdom Metazoa; phylum Chordata; class Chondrichthyes; order Orectolobiformes; family Rhincodontidae; genus Rhincodon; species Rhincodon typus. The sequence goes on along the minus strand of NC_063354.1, from coordinate 40,990,809 downwards.
ACTTTAGCTGGCCCAGGTTCCTGGAGTCACAGAAGGACAGGGGAGGAAATTGTTAGAAAGAATACATGCGAGTTACATGGTTTACTGGCTCTGTTACTCTGTTTTACTCTATTTTTAGTGCAGGCAACCAACTGCTTTATGGAACAAGCAGACTTCTGATCCTGTAGAGAATGTCAATTATTAAAACAAATCAAAGCAAATCCAGAAGCTATCCATCTCTATCATCCAGGTTTCAAGAAAGGCCTCTCGAGACAGAGAGCATTGCATATTAGATAACTATTTGTGCACAAAATATTTTCCCACAAATGTGCCTCAGAAGACATCGTTCAAAATCAGATCCATTATTTGAAATAAATGCCTATGTTCAAGGCACTCCAGTAGCATCCAGGCAGAGCATGTTCTTCTTGGGTTTGACTGTAGCTCAGTGGTTAGCAATGCTGCCTCACAACACGAGACCTACATTTGATTCCGACCTTGGGCAAATATGTGGAGTTTGCAGATTCTCCCCGTCTGTGTGGGTTTCCTCCAAGTGCTCCGGTTCCCACCTACAGTCCAAAGATGTGCAGGTTAGATGGATTGGCCATGCTGATTTGCCCATGTATCCAGGGATGCGCAGGCTAGGTGGATTAGTCAAGGAAATGCAGGGTTACAGGTGGCGGGAGGGGGTTCTGTGTGGACTGCTGGGCCAAATATCCTGCTTCATTCCACACTGTGGGGATTTGATGAAAACGATCAAATTCAGACAATTCCAGCACCAGATTAAATTTACCAGATTGATATTTGCACCAAGTTGTTTCTGTGGGCAGAATTTCCAATTCTGCAGATATCAGAAAAAAGGCTGCTTCTCTCCTTCAACCATTTGCATTTTCGATGCTTCCTGAATTTTGGCATTTTATCTATCAAGATGAATTAGCTTTTACCAGGAATCTAGGTCCAGGAACATCAAAGAACCAATACTCTCCCGGTTCCAGGGAGGGAGGAAGATTTGGGTGAGAGCAAACTCAGACATTCTCGTCATATGATTTCATGCCTCTGTCTGTCCTTCATATTCCCATTGTAATACATCCACTGGTATTTCCAAATCAAATAGGAAATGAACAAAGTTCTTGCTAACTGGACTCACCATAATCTGATATTTATGATTCTTGGCTCAAACATTTTTTTTTTTAAAATATCCCCAATAAAAACTTTTCTTCAGGTCATTTACAGCAGTTTCCAGGTTATTAATTTTTTTTAAAGAGACAACCATTTTTAAATATATAAACCAAGTTTCTTGTGCAAATAGGCAACTTGTTTTTCAATACATGATATGCCTGATTTCTTTTGTACATAACAAAAGAATAAGATCACTGTTCAGCAGAGAGTTCTATAATGCCCTAAGCTTGTACATCAATTAAAGCAAAGCTTTGTAATCAATTTCTGGGTTATTCCATGATATAAGCTTTTAAAAAATATTACCATGAATGGAATAAAACAGACTGCAATTTATACAGTAGCGAAATGGGTCTATGTTTGCAGGTCTATGTCTGGCAGATGTCACTTAGTTTCATGCACATGACTATCATGGTGCAACCATATGTCAAAGCTCGAACCTAATTTGGTTCTGGACAGACAAAACTATACAAAATCTGAAAGAGGAATCAAATTACCCAAACTCACCAACTTCTAATTTTACCAGAAGCAGGTTAATGGCTGGTAATTAATCTGTCATCATGAGATGAGTTGGCTATTGAAGCCTTTTTAAGGCATGTGCCATACCTTTATTTTAACAGGTTTTCTCGTTTCAAACCATTTTAATTTAGGACATCTGACAGTTAAAAACATGAGAAGAACTGAAGTCATCAGACAAGTACCTTCACAGCACTCTTTCTGGGCCAAGAGTAGCTGGAGTGTTTTCTCCGGGTCCAACGAGCTAACTTGTATACCAAATACCATTACAAACACTCTCCAAAACCCATCCGAACAGAGACTTCCCCATCTCCAACTCAACACCATGCTCTCACCAAATCTGTCCTGAACCCCCTTCCACCACACTCAAATCTCTCAACCAACCTAAGCACACCCCATTCCCCAGTCCTTCATTGCTGTCTGGAGGTAAACCACAAAGCTGCAGCCATTTTTGAATGTTTTGCCTTTCAAAAGCCAGTCTGACCCCAGACTCTGTTTAATACCCATCGCTATCACGACAGGTTTTTTTTTGAAAACACAGACTCGCTGGTGATTTAATTCAAGGGTCTAAAATACTGAATGCAACAGACAGCATCTGTGTGGATTGAATTGATTGGGTTAGGAAAAAATGAGAAATCATGTATATTAAGCTAATCAATCATTAAAAGTAGGTTAAATGCAAGGTGGCTTTACTTACACAGATAATTGCTGAATCTTGGTAATGACTGCAGATTCACCGAGCTTGTCAGGTTCTTTTGCTGCCACAAATGAAAAGGTAGGTGGAAAGATATGTGACCACCTAATGTTTACTATGATCACCTGAAGTAGTTTGTAATTGGCAGGAAAAGGTCTTGCAAATCTGACTGGTGAAGCCAATGAACAAGCTTAAGATTTAAAAACAAATCTGCACTACCATTCTTTTCAGGTTCTAACTTGATAGATAGTGAGCAAGGAGTGGAAACGAAGTCGGTGTTAGAGAAAACAACACGAGTAATATAGCACGTGAGCTGTGTTAGTGCTATTTGAAACAGGCTTGACAAACCTGTCAGTCTTCACTTGTCATTTCTTTTCTTGCACACTGAAAGAATCACACATGCTGAAAATCAGAAATAAAAACAGAAATTGCTAGAAAAGTTGAGCAGGTTTGGCAGCATCTGGGAAGAAAAATCAGAGTTAATGTTTCAGGTCGAGTGATCCTTCCCATCACTTCTGAGGAAGGGTCACTTGACCCAACATGATTACTCTGATTTCTCTCCATAGATGCTGCCAGACCTGCTGAGCCTTTCCAACAATTTCTATTTTTGTTTCTTTTCCTACTTTTGTATACTTCTCTTTTGTTAAAGCTACATGACATGTGCAATTTATGAATTTCAAAGTACTTTTCAAAACAGTCCTCACTTGAGAGGCTTTCAGTTTTAATGCAATCATCTCAGTCATGCCAAGTGTTTTGCATTTATTCTTCTCCAGAATGAAACATCAGTTCACCTATTATGGGGACCAATGCCTGCGGCCATCATGATATTCATTGGTTTGGACGACCTACCTGAATAACTAAAGATAGTAGGGAGAAAAATAAAGACGAGAAAGGAGGCATAAGGCATTCGTGTAGTTTGGCGTTTGTTGGTAGCACAGACACAGTGGGCCAAAGGGCCTGTTTCTACATGGTATGACTCTTACTTTAAGTCTTCATTTACCTAATCTTTTTTGTCCTTTCCTCTTCAAACTTAGTTGCATCGTACTGTACTGTGGTCCTCAGCCATTTAGTTTCAGAAACAAAATAAAATTCAAAGTTCAATGGCTCAATAATTACTGGGAACTACATGATGTTGTTCTTTGCTGTAAATATCTAAATTAAACTAGCCTGGGAGGTTGTTTGGAATGACAAAGATCAGTAGTACTATGCAGGTTTAATTATCAGATAATATTACTGAATCACTGTCATTCTCTCTGCAAAATTCATCATCTTACAGGCTATTAAAATTAATGATCAGAATAATCAACAATATTGTGAATAAAACATGCTTCATTTTAAAATGGGAGAATCCAGTCATCATTATCTTTTCACGTTAGTATAATAGCATCATCATGCTCATGTATTAGGGCATAAATGTCATAAGCAATTTTGTTTCACTTTATTTATTCGAAAAAGCCTGAAATGTTTTGTAATCTAAAATAACAAAGAATAAGATGAACAAACAAGGTGAGCATAACAAAGTTAAATATTTTTACTTTTGTTGGAAAAAACAGTGCTTCAAGAAGAGACAAAAGAGCCACTTCACCTATGATTCATCCACTTAAACAACTTAGATGATTAGACATATGACGAAGGAGCTGGGTTCATTCCCCAGGTAAATTAAATTTGCAGCTTGGTGGGAAGTGAACAGAAAGTTGACACACAGTTAAATTTCCTGATTGCTATCTCTAGAGGTCAGTGTTGGTAAAATTCTGCTGCATATTGATAGCCGTGGTGATGGCAACACCCTGGAGTTTTCTACGGGTCTTCAAATCCAGCAACTGCCTGTACCTTTTGTCCACAGAAATCAGCATAGTCAAGGCATCAGGCTCACCACATCATCGCACATCTCAGACTAACTTGTAATACAGCTCAGCACTCAATGGCACCTTACATTGCAAAACTGCTGCAAGGTCACTTTGTACATCAAGACAGGCATCCACCTCATTCGCTGTAAATGGGTGCATCTCAGGACTCCTACCTTTCTTTATTAAGCGCTCATTTAGACGCTCACAGCATCTCAACCTCACCTGGCCTTTATGTGCATTGCCATTTCATTCAGAACACAAAAGCTCACAGTACTTTTGTTCTACCTTGTCTTTTAGCACAGAGAAACCCAGGCAGCTTATCTTCATTGGCAGCAGTGAATAGACAAGGGAGCGGATATGATGCAGTATCACTTACATTACCTCAATGTCATGTCTACGGCATGTGGGTGAGCTGTTTTTTGGGTGGGGAGGGGGGGAAAAGAGGTACTAGTATTCATTTCGCATTTAAAATCTCCTAGTATACTCCGGCAACATTCAAATATATGTAGCACAAGCCATAAGGTTTTTGTCAGATGTCAATGTAGAGGATCCCACAGCCGTCCTTATCAGAGGTCTCTACGTCCTACTGGTAAGTCTTATTTGTGTCTTCTGTGACTGCTATAAGGTTACATAACTAAAAAAAAGGTGTTTTGTTTCTGATATTCACAAGTTCACTGCCACCGCCTTGAATGCAGCCAGACACAGCAGTTATCATTGCTGTGGGCAAAGAAACTGACCTAGCATAAAGTGTCAGCTAGCCAAGATCCAGCAGTAATCTCACAGAGGGGTCGCAGTAGAAGCTCTCCTCAGTTTGCAGAGGTGTTTGAGAAGACTGTCTCCAGATGAACTATGCTAAGTGCTGCTAGTGAATGAGGAAGATCCAGGACACTAACAGAATTGTACCATCTACTGGAGCAGGAACTGTGATCTCAAAGGCTGGATGGCTATCCTATACTAGTGGTTGTTAAAGGTGAGAGCTCCACTTAGACATTTTTTGACTGGCTGCTTCCATGGGTCCACTGGGAACCTGTGTGGAATCTCACAATCATTAACCTATTAATGCTGTCACTGATGCAATTGTGAATGATCACTTTGTCTTGTTTTCATGTGATGGGGTCAGTGCTACAACCTAGGCAGTGGTTTTGACAACTTAGTTGGCTTTCTCCAGGTGCATGGTACTACAGAGCATGCACAATTCGTCGACAAAAAAGGATTCCTTTTGGTCAATGTATAAGTCACGTGATCATTGGTGCCACGTTAGGAGGTCTGCGCCAGGTACTCTGAAAGCTGCCACGATTCCTATATTCTTGATAACTTCTGGGCTCCTGTTTCATTCAAAGGGCCAGATATTTTATCAAGGATGGCTGCTGGAAGACAAGCTCTACCTTCTCCAACTGTGGCTGATAAAACTTTTACACAAAATGCTGAAGGCAGATACAATACAACATATACAATCCATCGTGGAGCAGAAGATGGGCCTTCTCAAGGTTCCGACATTTAGAATGATCCATGTAAACTTTATAGTACACTCCAAACAGAGCGTGCTGCATTATCCTAGTATGTTGACCTCTGTACAACTGCAGCATACAAAGATGGGATGCGATGAATGATGTGACTTGATAAAAGTTAATAACAATCGTTTGAAGGCTGTAAAACATTGGATGCACCCACATTCAACAATTTGTTGTGTGCCAATAGACATTAAAGAAAGACATTTCAGTCAGGCTTCTAATGTCATTTGGAGCTAGTGGCAGTTGATCAGAGAGGTGATGATTTAAAACATAGAACAGTACAGCACAGCACAGGCCCTTCGGCCCACCATGTTGTGCCAACATATTATCCTAAGATCAAACTACCCTGCATACCCTACATTATGCTATCATCCATGTGTCTAGCCAAGAGTCGCTTAAAAGTCTCTAAAGCATCTGACTCCACTACCACTGCCGGCAGTGCATTCCACACGCCCACCACTCTGTAAAAAACCTACTTCTGACATCTCCCCTATACATTCCACCAATCACCTTAAAAACTTATGCTCCCTCCTAATAGTCATTTCTGCCCTGGGAAAAAGTCTCTGGCTAGCCACTCTATCCATACCTCTCATCTTGTACACCTCTATCAAGTCACCTCTCATCCTTCTTCGCTCCGATGAGAAAAGTCCTAGCTCCTTCAAACTTTTCTCGTAAGATCTGCTCTCCTGTCCAGGCAGCATCCTGGTAAATCTCCTCTGCACCCTCTCTAAAGCTTCCACATCTTTCGTATAATGAGGCAACCAGAATGGAACACAATGTTCCAAGTGTGGTCTATACAGGGTTTTATAGAGCTGTAGCGTAACCTCTCAGCTCTCAACTCATTTCCCATGCCAATGAAAGCCAACACAACATACGCCTTCTTTACAACCTTATCAACTTGGCTAGCAACTTTGAGGGATCTATGGACGTGGACCCCAAGATCCTTCTGTTCCTCCACACTGCCAAGAATCCTGCCATCAGCCCTGTATTCTGCATTCAAATTCTACCTTCCAAAATGAATCACTTCACACTTTTCCAGGTTGAATTCCATCTGCCACTTCTTTGCCCAGCTCTGCATCCTATCAATGTCCCATTGCAATCTACAACAGCCCTCCACGCTATTCACAACTCCACCAACCTTCGTGTCATCGGCAAACTTACTAACCCACCCTTCCACTTCCTCATCCAAGTCATTTATAAAAGATCACAAAGAAGAGGTCCCAGAAGAGATCCCTGTGGAACACCACTGGTCACTGAGCTCCAGGCTGAATACTTTCCATCTACTACCACCCTCCATCTTCCATTGGACAGCCAGTTTTGTATTCAGACAGCCAAATTTCCCCGAATCCCATGCCTCCTTACTTTCTGAATGAGCCTACCATGGGGAATCTTATCAAATGCCTTGCTAAAATCCATAGGTACACCACATCCACTGCTCTGCCTTCATCAATGTGTTTTGTCACATCCTCAAAGAGTTCAGTAAGGCTTGTGAGGCATGACCTGCCCCTCTCAAAGCCATGCTGACCATTTCTAATCAAACTGTGCTTTTCCAAATAATCATAAATACTATCTTACAGAATCCGCTCCAATAATTTGCCCACCACTGATGTAAGACTGCCTGGTCTGTAATTTCCAGGATTAACCCAATTCCTTTTCTTGAACAAAGCAATGACATTTGCCACCCTCAATCATCTGGTACTACTCCAGTGGACAGCGAGGAGACAAAGATCACCACCAAAGGGGCAGCAATCTCTTCCCTTGCTTGGCTATATTCCGTCTGGCCCAGGGGACTTATCTGTCCTCATGATTTTTGAAACTTCTAGCACATCCTCCTTCCATCAACCTGTTCGAGCATATCTGCCTATTTCATGCTGTCCTCACAAACGTCAAGGTCCCTCTCGCTGGTGAATACTGAAGCAAAGTATTCATTAAGGACCTCCCCTAAAATTTAAAGAGCAAATATATTTACACGTATGATGCTGTATTTACAAAGTGCCACCTGTGAGTCTTCAGGTGTTTTTCTTTTACCTTGCTGTCCCAATACACATGGGTTCTACCCGGAGGTCTTCAGCTCAGGTGGAAGGAGACTGATGACTGAAGTCTGATGACCTTGAAGGTTCAAATGGATGGCCCCAAGACTGGGATAAAGGGCTCAGATATAATGAGTGCCCTGCCCAGAAGCAAGATCATTCTCCTAAACTTCAACTTCCGTCAGGTTGAGGTCACAGGCAGGGTTAAGGGGACAGGCACCTCTGGAGTGTCCAGGTGAGGGAAGGCTTCAAGGGATTTGCACATGGTTCCTCCTCAGTCTAGGTGTTACAGTCATGGAGACACACAGCATGAAAACAGACCCTTGGGTCCAACTAGTTGGCACTAACCATGTTCCCAAACTAAACGAGTCCCACTTCCCTGCTACTGACCGAGATCCCTCCCAACCTTTCTGCTGACACCACCTCTCTCCTTGACAGGAAGAATCACCTGGAGTTACAAAGGCATGGATTTGCATCAGTAAGCTTTGCACATTCAGGAAGGAGAGATTACACCTGAATGAGACTCAGCCAAAGTGAGTATATAGTTTGGGGGCGTTGTCAGAATTTGGTACAGAGAGGAAGAGTTTCATTTTGATTGCTTTTTCAGGCTCATAGCTTGTAAGGTTTTTTTCCAACATGAAATTGCTAGGAAAACTTTGCATCCGGTGACCTGAAACATTAACTTTTGATTTTTCTTCACAGATGCTGCCAAGCCTGTTGAGCTTTTCCAGCAACTTCTGTTTTTGTTCCTGGTTTACAGCATCCACAGTTCTTTTGGTTTTTACCCAGGATCAAGGGCCCAGCACAAAAGGATGTCTTGACAGATAAACTTAAGTTTATTGGTTGGTGCTAGTTACTTATTTGACTATCTATTATTGGCTACTTTCAGACTGAAAGTAAATATGGAAAATATTTACAGGATATGAACTAAAATATCAGAACAAAATGTTTAAAAATCAAATTAAGAAATATGTAATTAAAATTGAGATGCCAGGCCAGGCGATGCGTTGTAGCTGCATGAAATGGGAGCTAGTGGACCCATTGTAATTGTAACTGTAACAAGTGTTGGTTGCTTGAGGAACTCCAGCTCAGAGTTGATGAGCTAGAGTCTGAGCTTTGAACACTGACATCAGGGAGCGGGGAGCTATCTGGACACAGTTTCAGGAGACAACCACATCCCTTAGCTTAACTACCTCAAATATGGTCAGCGATCAGGTAACAGCAGAGTGTAACCATGAGTCAGGCAGGTAGAGGGATCAAGAGGTAGCACTGAACAAGTCTCAGCCCTCGAGCCCATCTAACAGGTTTCAGATTCTTGCTTCGTGGCGGTGAGAGCAGGGTTTTAGATAGGATAAGCAAACTGACCAAGAGATCTGTGGTACAGGGAGCCATTCAAGAGGGGCGAGAAAAGACAAAGGTCGCTGTAACTGGGCTGTCAGAGGAATAGAAAACCATTTTGTGGCCAGGATCAAGAGTCCTGAAGACTGCGTTGCCTGCCTCTTGCCAGGATCTGGACCGCAGAGGAACACGGAGCAGGAGGGGAAGAAGTCATTATCATGGTCCATGAAGGTACCGATGATATAGTCAGAAAGAGGGAATTGTGCTGAGGGAATGTAAGCATCCAGGGGCTAAATATGAAAGCAGAACTAAAAAGGTAATAATGCCCAGATTACTACATAAGCATAAGCAAATTGCCATAGGGTCAATAAGATTTAAGAGGTAAATGTGTGGCTCAGAAGACTGGTGTGGGAGAAATGGGTTTGAATTTGGCACAAGTACTGGCAAATTGTATAACTAAGGTTTTGGATAGGGCTTTAAACAAAATATTGGGAATGGATAAGTTCAGTGCATTGAAAACTATGGAAAAAGTTAAAAAGAAAGAGAGAGGTCTCAGCAGAGGTTATTAAAAAGTTTCCAGAACAAGTAATAGGACAAAGAGGATGGAAAGAGCCAGCCAGAAATCTAACCCCAAGCACAGCAGATGACGGGACAATTATGACAAGGAGTCAGGGGCAGTCAATGCAGGACTGAGGATCTTGTACTTATACGCATACAGAAAACAAACCAAGGTAAATAAGCTTGTACTGCAAACTGAAATTGGCAGATATGATGTTGTGGGTATCACAGAGATGACTGCAAGAGGATCAGGGTTGGGAACTAAACATCTGAGGATACAAGCCCTATCAAAAGGGCAGGCAGGGGAGCAGGGTGCAGGGTTTCCTTATTAAAAAATGAAATTAAATTGATAACAAGTAGTGATATGTACGCCTTCAGTGTTTAATTTGCACGGGTAGCGTTGAGGAACTGCAAAAAGGGGAGAAAAAAAATCCAGATGAGAATTGTGTAAAGGACTCCTAGCAGTAGTCAGGATGTGGGGAAGAAAATAAATCAGGAGATAGAAAAGGCATGTAAGAAAGGCACTATTACAATATTACTGGGGACTTCAACATGCAGGTGGACTGGGAAAATCAGGTTGGTTCTAGATCTCAAGAAAAGGAATTCATGGAATGTCTGAGTTTTTTTGGGGCAGCTTGCAGTAGAGCCCACTACAGAACAGGCAATCCTGGAATTGGCGATGTGTAACGAGGCAGATTTGATTAAGGAGCTTAAGGTGAAGGGACTCCCTAAGGGCCAGTGACCATAATATAACAGAATTCACCGAGCAGTTAAAAGGGGAGAGGCTTGAATCTGCGCGCAAACACTATTTAAAATGGCCATAACACACTGCAGCAACACAGAACTGCGCCAAGAGGAAGAGGAGTACCTCTTCCAGGTTTTCAAGGATAATGGTTATCCAAAAAAACTGGGTCAGAAGACGCCTACACGAACAACATCAGGAACACATCGGAACTAACCACTCGACTCCTACGACCGCTGGGCATCACAGTGGCACACCAGCCCACGTCAACCCTATGACAACTGCTCACCCGAACTAAAGACCCACTCCCCGCTATGGACAGGACCAATGTCATCTACAAGATCCCCTGCAGAGACTGTGAGAAACACTACGTCAAACAAACAGGAAGGAAACTAAACAAGGGTACAAATGTCATGGTATTACAATTGAGTAAAAGGTAACTACAAAGGCATGAGGGTGGAGTTGGCCAGAGTTGACTGGATGGGGAGCCTAGCATATTACCTGACCTCCATCATTGATAAGATCTGAGAGTCCATTAAGGAGGATGAGATTGCGGAATACTTAGAAGAACACAGCAAAGTACGGCTGAGTCTGCATGGCTTCAATAGGGGACGTCATGCCTGGCAAATCTGTTGGTATTCTTTGAGATGGTAAACAGCAAGTTAGACAAAGGAGAGACACTGGGCGTAACCTATTTGGATTTCCAGAAGGCCTTTGACAAGGTGCCACACAGGAGGCTATTTAATAAAGTCAGAGTTATGGTGTCTGGGGCAAGGTTATAGGAGCATGCAGAGAGGATTGGCTGTCTGGCAGAAGGCAGGGAGTATGGATAAAGGGATCTTTTTCCGGATGGCATCTGGTGACTCATGGAGTGCTGCAGGGGTGCGCATCGGAACCACAGCTATTCACATTATACGTTAACGATCAAGATGAAGGAAATGGCAGCACTTTTGCCAAGTTCACAGATGACACAAAGATAGGTGAAGGGGCAGCTAGTGTTGAGGAAGCAGGGAGGCTGCACAAGAACTTGGACAGGCCAGACAGTGGGCAAAGAAGTGGAAGATGGAATAAAATGTTGGGAAGTGAGAGGTTATGAACATTCGTAGAAGAGGAGGTGCAGACTATTCTCTAAACGGGGAAAGGCTTCAGAAATCTGAAGCACAAAAGGGAATTGGGATTCCTAGTTCAGGGTTCTCTAAAGGTTAACAAGCAGGTTTAGTTGGCAGTTGGGAAGGCATATGCAATGTTGGCATTAGAGCAGAAATGTACTGCAGAGGCTGTACAAGGCACTGGTCAGATGCATTTGGAATATTGAGGGGTATTTTGGGCTCCATACTTAAGGATGAATGTGCTGGTGTTGGAGGGGGGAGTATGTTCTAATGCCTGCAGGCATTAGAACACACACAGGGACTGTATAGTGCCTGATAGCTGGCTCCAGCTGATGGCTATGACTAAACTCTCAAACACCCGATGTGGAGGGGAACTTCTGTTTGCATAGCTATAAACAAGTTAAAAGAAACCAACTGAATGGTGGTGACAGACAGGAACTATAATGGTAGGGATGGTGGAAATGAAAAGGGTGGTGCTCCCCAAAGTGGTCAAAAGATCAAATGATAAGAATGATCAAAAAGATCAAATGTGCTTTCGCTAACACTTGAAAAGGGAGGCTGCTGGGAGGGTTGCATCTTTAGTAAACATTTGTACAAAGAATATCACATCAAGACGTGAAGCTTGGGAGAAACCAATATTGTCAAATAAAATAACAGCAACAGCAATTTAGGAATTACTGGAGTGCTAGTGTATACCATTAAATTATTTTCTTTCTGTAGCTCACCTCTGCCCCCTCTCACAGCCCCATCACTCACCACCACAGCAAACAAGTTTGTCTCTCCTTATTTTGGTACAGGTTTAAAACATTTACTGTACTCTTGAATACAAATCCCAATATATTTATTCTGATTAAGACAGAATATATTAAAACTTTTAAACCACACTCCATATTTTATTTATAATTGTTGGCAACTGTAAAGGTATACCACCAGAAATTAAGGAAAGTTAATATTCACACATAGGAATATCTCATCTCAGAAAAACAGCTGCAACTAATATTCAAATAAATCCTCATACAACGTACATTGGTCTGTGGCAAAAATAAATTAACATTTTACAAATTTTGCCTTTTAAAAGCTTATGTATAAATTCTGGGTTAGGAAGAGGAAAAAATAAACACAACATGACTGGACTGTCAGAAAGCAATATCTCATTTTAATTTAAAAACAAAGTGCCAGAGAAACTCAGCCGGTCTGGCAGCACACGTGGAGAGACAGAAAGAGCCAAGTCCAATACGATACTTCCTCAGAAATCATTTTAAATTTAATTGGCCATCTGCACAAAAATGGATGTGGAACTGTTTTGGATTGGTTCAGTTCAACTTCCCTGGTGAGGATTATTAACAATCTCCAACCCTAGTGATGAAAGCTTTGGTTTTGCCATTTGCTAGCAGGCCCAAACAAATTGAAATGCTGACGTCAGCTCAAAACATCACAGTTGGCGTACATATAAATGTGTGGCCATCTGGATCATTAAAAAGGTTGATTGAAAGACTCTACAATTACTGGTAGTGAAAACTTGGGTGACAGCAGTATTGTAAATTCAGTAAAATGTAGTTTAGAAAATTAACAAAATAAATTAAGTGTATCAATAAAAATATTTTATTTTATTTTTAAAAAAAAGGTACTCACTCAACAGGTCTGTTCCCAGTCCTACCACTGACCAGAGTTTCCAATTATCCACTACCTTGGTTCTCTTTCCAGTCCAACTCCCGCGCACTATGAATTATCAATAATCTGTCCTTTTCTAAGTATTACTACTAGATAGTAAGTGAATGAAAGGATCAAGCAACCATAGCCCAGAGCCAGGAACTCTGCACAAGGTGCTAACTCATCAGCAAAATGGCAGCTTCGCAGCACTGTCGCAACCACAGAGAATGCAAATGTTTAACAGAGAAATCAGATCACAAACAGAAATGAAAACAAAAAGTTCTAACAGAAAATCTAGAACATGTGGTAGTTTGTAGGTTTACATGAGAGAATCAAACCAGTTTGAAGGACATTTCATCAAGTTGTGCAGAAACCTAGAAATAAATTCCAGTCATTCACTAGTAATTTTAAAAAATGGATTTAATTTTAATATCGTTTTCACCACAAAGATTCTAAGTAAAATTCTCAGCTTTTTAAAATTATGTTTAGAGTCAATAGCCGAGCAATCAATGGAATGGTGTCTGACACCTCCACTTTGGGATAAAACATCAAGAGTACAGGTTAATTAACGTTCATGTTCACGTTCAGATTAGCTGAAAACACAATTGTATAAGTTATCTACAGAAGCTGCATCTTGTTAGAAACGAAGATGGTGAAAGCATGCTTATGATAGCACATACAGAAGTCAAAATTACATCAGAAGTCCACATGTAATAAAGATTTTATCCAAGTATGAAAACAGATTCTTACAAATAGCTATGCAGTCAGGAGGTACTGTAAAAGGGCACTTTTTTATTTTTGAATTGTGAACTAAGACATGAAAAGGACACTACTTTAAACGAAGGAAACTGAAAGGAAGCGGGGCAGATTTAAAATGATTTGCTGGAACTCTGCCAACTATACTTACTCCGTTGCTTTAGTCAAAAGAGAGAGAGATATTGTGGATTGGCACCGTGGCAATGTGGATTAACAGCCTCGTGATAATACTACTAGGTCATTTCCACCCCACTGATGAGAGATTTTAAAAAATTGGTTCCAGGAATGAGAAACTTCATTTATTAGGATAGACTGAAGAGGTTGGGGCTATTCAAAGTGTGACATCGTGGAGCTCTAGCAAAACTAGAGTCAAAGAGAACTGGGGAAACTCTACGCAGGTTGCTGTGGCTGGAGTTCAGTCATCTTAACTCCAAGACATCTGTGCAGGTGTTTCACAGGCCCAACAATCTTCAGCTACTTCATCAATGGCCTTCCCTCCATCAGGAGGTCACAAGTGGAGATGTTTGCTGATAGCTGCACAAAAGTTCAGCATCATCTGTGGCTCTTCAGATACTGAAGCAGTCCATGCCCAATGGTCAATATGACTGCAAAAGTACTGCACACTATTTTAATTTCCATCTCCTTTTCCATCCAGCATGCTCTAGATTTACCTGTCCTACCTTTCACTTTTTAGGGAATATACCTGAACCATCTCCTCATTGACAAGTAGCCCAGCACTCAGCTACAGATTTTCCCATCCACATTTTGTTCCACTCTACCTGGCTCAGTTTTGTTCTTGCTCCATTGCAGTTAGTTCGTCTCCAACAAATTAATCTTACCCTGGATTGCCTATTGTCTTTTCTACCATCAACTGACACTTGATGTTCTTGGCCCACCTTGCATCCAAGAACCAGGTCAAACAGCATGTCTTTTTTTGTTGGGCAGTCAATAGAAAAAGTTTCTTGAACACAATCTATAAATGTTTGCCCCTCTGTTTACCACTGTCTCTGTCTCTGTCTATATTTGGCAATTAAAGTCTCCAATAATAACTACAGTGTAATTTTGACAGCTCTAATTTCTGTGCAGATTTGCTCCTTGAAACCTCTGGTACATTGTATTTCTCCAGCACTGCAATGCTGTCCTAAACTAATACAACCTCTCTTCCTCCTTTGTACCCAGGAATATTCAACAGCCAGCCCTGCTCTCCCATGTGCAAAGGTCTCTTATCACCATAACATATTTCCACATGGCAATCTGTGCCTCTAACTCCCCAATCTTATTTACTACATTCCATGTATTCACATACATGCACAGGGATCCTGACACGGAGTTCATTACCCTTCCCTACTTCGACTTCATAAATTGACTTCCTATTCTCTATTCTGCTGCTATCCATTTCTAGAAGTACATTGTACAAACTGATATTCTTCTCTAATATACTCTGTTGGGGCCCCTAGCCTCTTTACTTAAGGAAGGCTGCAAGGAAAAGCCTGGGAACTATAGACCAGTCAGTCTGACATCAGTGGTGGGTAAGTTGTTGGACGGGACTCAGAATTTGTATGCATTTGGAGAAGCAAGGACTGATTAGCAATAATCAGCATGGTTTTGTGCATGGGAAATCGTGTCTCACAAACTTGGAGTTTTTCAAGGATGTGACCAAGAATATAGATAAGGACAGAGCATTGGAGGTTGCATACATGGACTTTAGAAAAATATTTGATGAGGTTCCACATGGTAGACTGGTTAGTAAAGTTAGATCACACTGGATTCAAAACTGGCTTGACAGTACGAGGGTGGTACAGAGTTGATTTTCAGACTAGAGCCCTGTGACGCAGGAATCGGTAGTGGGTCCACTATGTGCCATTTATATAAACAATTTGAATGAGAATTTAGGAAGCATGATTAATAGGTTTGCGGATGACGCCAAAATTGGTGGTACAGTGGACAGTGAAGAAGGTTGTCTAGGATTACAAAGTGATTTGATCGATTGGGTCAATGGGCTGAGGAATGGCAGATGGAAAATAAAAATCAAAAGAACTGCGGATGCTGTAAATCAGGAACAAAAACAAAGTTGCTGGAAAAGCTCAGCAGGTCTGGCGGCATACGTGGAGAAGAAAACAGTTAACTTTTCGGGTCCGGTGACCCTTCCTTAGAACTGATTGTTTGTAGTTGTGAATGGCAGATGAAGTTTAATTTGATAAACGCAAGGTATTGCATTTTGGTGAGACTTACACAGTTAATTGTAGGGCCCCAAGAGGTGTTGTCGAATAGAGAGGGGGCTCAGGTACATTGTTCTTTGAAAATTGCATCACAGGTAGACAGGGTGGTAAAGGCGGCATTTGACATGCTTGCCTTCATTGCTTAGACCACTGAGTATAGGAGTTGGGACGTTACATCGTACAGGATGTTGGTGAGGCCACTTTTGGAGTACTGTGGAGGGGCGTTCAAAACTAGAGGGCATATTTTAGGGCGAGAGGAGAAAGATTTAAAAGAGACCTGAAGGGCAGATTTTTCCACACAGGATGGTTCATATGTGGAATGAACTGCCAGCGGAAGTGGTAGATGCAGTTACAAAATTTAAAAGACATTTGTCCAGGTATAAGAAGAGGAAAGATTTAGAGGGATATGGGCTAAACACAGGCAAGAGAGAGACTAGTTTAGTTTGGGAAACTTGGTTGGCATGGACAAGATGAACCAAAGGATCTGCTTCTATGCTATATGACTCTTGACTCTACAATCCACCCCCGTCACATATCTCCTCCATTCTTTTTCATCCCATTTATACAGCTGAGCCACATGCAGTGCCACAAACCTGACAATGAATGCACTACCTTGAGAAGCCAAGGCCTGCAGCAGCTTCCAAAATAAGTAAATAATTTATGACCACAACCTCCGACAACTCCAACTACCTGCTTGTTTCTCTTGGACAGCCTGGCAGTCATCATTCCCTTTTTGCTTCAACCCCCTAAAGTGTGATGCATCAAATTCTCCGAGCATGCTATTAATGTAGCTTTCAGATTTACCGTGACTCCAGCCAACTGCTCGAGCTCTGAAAGCCAGTGCTCAACTCTTTACAGTTAGCAGCATTTCCTACACATAATGCAATTTAGGACACTGGTAGAGTCGTGACTTCCAAAGCTTCAGGTTTCATTTGACCAAGGTAATCTTCCAGGTTTTAAAATTATTTCCCTTATGTTAAAAATCAAATGCTTTATGTACATGAACAGTGAAACACTACAGAGGGACTAAAAATCTTCCAGGACTTAACACTGTTCCATTTCATTTTTACTCAAAGCTAACATTATAATGAATAGTTAGTAACATTCTATCCTTCAAAATGAGGTGAAATTTGGATGAGACTGCCACATAAAATGCATATACAGCGCATGAAGAAGTAACCAGAAGGTAAGTAACCCATTCAGAACAACAGGTGGCTACAGAAGAACCACAATTGTGACTATTGAGGCTTAACAGTCAAATCTAATCATTTCAATGCCAAGTCTATCAGCAAGGACTGTAACTTTACATACGCGAAACAGCAAGGGACATCAATGACCAGCTTCTCGAATTCAGTATTTAACTATACATGCAGACACAAAAAGTTGCTGTCTAATCTCTGTAGCTATTTCTTTCAAACCTGAAGGTTGTAGTACTTTGGGTACTGAGGATTTTCAAATTTAGTCCCTTAAATTTTTCCAATACTTTCTCTCTGCTGATATTTATTTCTTCAACTTCTTCACTCATAGCAGACCCTTAATACCCACATTCTTTGGCATGCAACTGTATATTCTAGAAGATAAACAGAAAATCTCTGTTCAATGTCTCAACCATTTCATCATCTGCCCAACTCCCCGCAATGCCCGACCCTCAACTCACACCCGATTTCTCCACTTCGGTTGCTAACGAAGCAGTATTTGCTTTAGGTACTCTCCTGATTATACACTGAAAAACTCTTACAAAATTTGGTTATATTATTTCTGGCTAGCTTTCTCCCATATTTCAAATAGCAGGCAGTAGAATGACAGCATTGCAGAGCTGTTGGAGCAAAAGAAGCTGCTTTTTACTCCATCATGGGTACACTACCTCTCCAAATAAGCAATTTAGCAAGGGCTATTCCTGACTTTCCCTCCATAACCATGCACACTCTCTCTCAGACATGCTCCAGCTAAAGCGGGAAATGACACAATGGATGAATGGCCTAGCTTTGTGCTTCAAAATATCTAAATTTCTACTCTGAATAAGAAAGTTATATAGGGAAGGCACAAACCAGTAAACGCTGCCAAGGACAAAAATGTCTCATGAATCAGGTAGAGTTACTTCAGGACAAGTGCCATTCTATATTAGAAATGTTAACTGTTTCTTTCTTCATAGATACTATCAGACCTGCTGAGTTACTCCAGCACTCGGTTTGTGTTTCAGATTTCCAGCTTTTGCAGTATTTTGCATTTATATAAGCAGAGTTACTATACTTTTGCTTCACTGGGACTCAGGAACCCTGCAGAGGAGGCATTTGTGGCACAAACTTGGTGAGCAGATATTTGCTAGGGTGTTACATCAAATAACTGAGCTTGTTGGATGTCACTAGAAATGCAGTTGATATTTCTTGCAAACGACTAAAATCTAGTTGCTTGCTGAACCTGCTACATGGCTATGAGACTGCACTCGAGATGTGAGGTTCTAACAAGATAAATATTTACAACAAAGTTGTTGCATCTTGAAATTAAAAATAAAATCACAGACAGTTTATAAAACTGCAACTGCTGAGAAAAATGGCAGCAATAGGATCTGATAGAATTGCACCTTGAAACTGAACTCAAGAATTATTTGATTATACTCCTGCATTCAGAAATGTAAACAGATTTGCAACAGCTGCTAAACAATATTTACGGCAGTGAGATCATCTTGAACTGTTCTTCAAAGTGTTATTTTAGAACCATGAAGACTAGTATTAAAAGAAGGATTAAATAGCTGTCACATAACAGTACCTTCACCTACAAAGAACCCTCTTAACTGAATAAGTTGTTCATCAGATGCAAATTGGAAATGATGACAAGATAATAAGCCATCAGGTTGCTCCACTTCACAAAGACTGCACCATTTTATCTGGGGAATTAAGTGAATGGCTCTCACCAATGGTCTCAAACATGCAGGTCCTACAGCAATTCCCCCCTTTCTGCAGTAGTTCCACCTTGTACACGAGTA
The DNA here is from genome assembly GCF_021869965.1 of Rhincodon typus. Taxonomy (NCBI): domain Eukaryota; kingdom Metazoa; phylum Chordata; class Chondrichthyes; order Orectolobiformes; family Rhincodontidae; genus Rhincodon; species Rhincodon typus. The sequence goes on along the minus strand of NC_063354.1, from coordinate 40,971,704 downwards.
GATGGGATGTCACCATCAAATCCCATGCGAAACCAACAGAAGTCAAGATGGGTGAAGTCTGCAGAGTGCTTCTTGGTACGAATGCTTTCTCGGATTAATACTACTACTGAGGTGGAACCTCATTGGTGCTGAAAAAGACATGGTTTCCTGGAACTGATAATGGCCTGTCAGCACGAAGCAGGAATTGTATTTCGTATTTTTACTACTAAAATTGATCGACAACTTTGATTTTGCTTCTTTGAAGCTTCCTTTCTCTATCCATAAATTAAAATTATCCTTTCAGATCAGAGAAGTTTGCATTTGACTGACTATCATCAAGAAACCCTAGCAAAACTGGTGACAACGAGAACTCGGGGAGGCTCTCCACTAGTTGGAGTCACACCTGGCACAAAAGGAGGATGGTTGTGGTTGCTGGAGGTCAGTCATCTCAGATTCAGGGAATCTCTGCAGGAGCTCTACAGCGTCCTAGGCCAAACCATCTTCAGTTGCTTCAAAAGACTTTCCCTCTATCATAAAGGTCAAAAGTCTCAGAATATTTGCCAATTGCTTGAATGGTTGCAGCTCCAACAGCACACAAGAAGCTCAACACCACCCAGGGCAAAGCAGCAGCTTGATTGGTACCCAATTTATCATATTTAATAGACAATCCCTTCTCATAAATGGAGCAGCATGTCCTACCAACAAAATGCATTGCAGTAACTCACTAAGGTTCCTTTTACAGACCTTTGAAACCTTCAATCTCTACCACCTCAAAAGGATAAGGGCAGCAGACACATTGGAACACCATCAGCTGAAATTCCTTTTCCAAGCCACTCACCATCCTGATGTGGAAATATTACTGTTTCTTCAAGGTCGCCAAATGAAAATCCTGGAAGTTCCTAACAGCAAACACAGATAGAGTGTCCCTACCACCAAGAACTACAGCAGTTCAAAAAGGCAGCTCACCACAACCTTTTCCAGGTCAATAAATACTGGCCTATGCAACAAGGTCCACATCTCATGAACAAAAAAAGTAGTATAACGTAATCCCCATCTTAAGACCATGGGAATTTATAAAACAAAATACCAAAAGCCATGAACTCCACCTCAAAGATGAGGACTTAATTAATGCTTGCTGCTTTAGCCCAATAGCTGGAATGTGGCCTTTGATGAGATGGAGAGGCTGTGCTAGACAATAAAGTTAATAGCAGTTTATTTTACAGTATATGTTTGCAACTGTGGTCATTCTGGTTGGCAAACTAGAATAGTTTATCATGCCATCCAAATATGGTTGAAAACATTCATACTGTGACTCATTTATTTATTTGTGATTTGTCAGCTGTGACTGCAGTTGATAAACACTATTGTCTGAATGACAGGCTCCTGGATTCAAGGGCTGGAGTCTAAAACAATCAAAGCTGATTCTCCAGTATATCACTTCAGTTTCTAAAGTATCATACTGGACTCAAAATGTTAACTGTCTCTGTCAACTGATGTTGCCAAACCTGCTGAGTTTCTTCAGCATTCGCGGTGTTTTTCTGGGACTTCCAACATCCACAGTATTTTGATTTTATGAGTTTAGGACAGTATGAATGTATAATTGCTCCAATTGTTGTATTCACTTTCTCTGGCCTAGCAGTAGAACCAAAAACCCTTGCAAATTCATTGATTAAACATTCACATCTTGAAATGACAATAAAGTTCTAATTTACAATATCTGAAAGGTCGACTGAAGTGGTCAATGATTTATCATATGCAAGTCCAGTAGCTACCCAGGGAATCCTGCACACTGAAACCATGATCGCAATAACTCTCAATAACCTATAAAAGTCACTCCGTACACCTGTAGTTGCCCACAGGGACGCTGCAGATGGGAGCCCTATGCAAGATCATGAAACTGGGTTCTACTGCACGGTCAAAGAGTGGATGCAACAAGACTTGGAGCTACGAACACATTCACTGTCCTAAATGGAGAAAAAAAATTAAAGCAAAATAACATGGATGCTGGAACTCTGAAACAGAGTTGACACTGAAGTAGTACTGTGCAGGACTCGGTCTGAAGTAAATGTACTGGAGTATCAGCCTTGATTTTTTACATTCAAGCTCTGTAATCCAGGACCTTGTGACTCAGAGGCAAAAGGTGTTATCAACCGAGACACAGCTGACAAATGACAAATAATTTAATCAATCACAGTATGAATATATTTATTGCGCTGAAATCCAATCAGATGCTTTTCAATAGAAATGAATGGACCGAAATGCAAATGGATTCTGAAGACTAGCCATGTGAGAATGTGAAACATTGGAAGTTAAGTACAATGGGAGTGGTTATTGTACGTATACTATTCTTGCAAGTGTATTATCCAAAAAGCACATAGTATGATACACCATCATGGCCCATGTCCAAGAGAATCTGCATTGCTAAAGCAACACTTGTCTCCTAGGAGACATGAAGTATGTTTTATTTTCGGATGAGAAGTGCATGAAGCAGTCTGTAGCAACTATCATAGCAAGTCCCTATTACTCATATCAGAGCCCTAGCAGAAGATTAGATAGATAGAAGCTACCAACTCTTGATTCATAAGTTACCTTATATATACACACTGTCTGTTTTCAATTTTGTCCTGAATAATATGGAACATGCTGTTCAGTTGTTCATTTAAAAGGATTTCTTTCGAAGTAGACAAACGTAGCAGTCAGCTGAAACAACATATTGGAAACACACATTTTTGCATTGAAAGTGAATGGATTACTTCCACTCATTTCTTATTTTCTCAGAATCATTAAATATGACCTGAGAAACATTAAAATTAAAGCAGGATTTCTCTCCTCTGAAGTGAGCACCTTAATTACAAAATTGACAAAATATGAATGAAAAATTCTCAGTATTCCACGAAAGCAAGGAACAGACTTATTTGATCACCAGAATCTATTCAGCCTAGACATTGCGATTCATGCCATAATGTTCTACAGAAAAAGTTTTGTTAATACACTATTACAGCAATTGAACTGCTGAGTATGCCTTGATGCAAGCACTACAGAGATGTTGGGGTCAGCTTTACTTTTTCAGGCTGACTAAATTTTAATCAATGTGCCAGAAGGTATTTCTTAACCCAAGGAAAGCAGATCAGAATAATCTGTCACTATTTTTTCACTTTATTTTTGAAAAAAAATTATCAAACAAGCTGACAGCAAAAAGTAATCTTGCATTTATGATCTCATTACATCCCAAAGTGTATTAGAACTGAAAGTATCACAGCATCAAACAGACAGAGCAGTGTATTTATACAGCAGCAAGAATAATCCCACTTTTTTCTGCTATATTAATAAGCAAGTTTGAAGTTTACTCTATACGGTCACTGGTCAATGAATTAGCACCAATTTCAACTGTGGTCCCCTACATCACACATGCCAGTCTTCAGCCAATTTGACTCACTCCACATGATAAAGAAACAGTTGGAGGCACTGGACGCCGCAAAGGTTACGGGCCCTGAAAACACTCTGGCAATAGTACCGGATACTTGTGCTCTAGAACCTGCCGCTCCCCTAGACAACCTGTTTCAACATAATTACTTCATTGGTATCTACCCACCAACATGAAAAATTGTTCAAGTATGTCCTGTAGACAAAAAGCAGGACAAATCCAACTCGGCCAATTACCACACCAACAGTCTACTCTCCATCACCAGTAAAAGGTATGGAAGTGGTCATTAATAGTGCAACTAAGCAGCACCTACTCAGTAATCACTTGCTGACTGATGCCCAGTTTGTGTTCCGCCAGGGCCACACAGCTCCTGATCTCAATACAGCCTTAGTTCAAAAGTGGACAAAAGCACTGAATTCCACAACCAAACACCCAACCACGTTCAGCTGCTTCATCAATGACCTTCCCTCTATCATACAGTCAGAAATGGGAATGTTTGCCAATGAGTACACAATATTCAGCACCATCTGCGACGACTCAGACTCTGATGCAGTCCATCCTCAATTGCAACAAGATCTGAGCAAGACCCCAGCTTGAGCTGACAGGTGGCAAGTTACATTCACACCACACAAATGCCAGGCAATGACCATCTCCACCAAGAGATAATCTAACGAACGTCTCAGAGCAAATTACTGCAAGAGCTGGAAGCTGTATTGAAAACGTAAAATGCTGGAGATCAGAGGGTCAGGCTGCATCTATGGAAAAAAAGCAAGCTATGTCTTGAGTCTAGATGACACTTAAATCAGAGCTGATGTCAAGTGTGATGCTTCATGTCAGCTCAGATGACAAGACATCTAGACTCGAAACATTAGCTTGCTTTCTCTCCATGGATGCTGCCTGATCCGCTGCGATCTCCAGCATTTTTTGTTTTCAGTTCATCTAACTACTGTCCCTTGACATTCAATGGTATTACCATCACTGAATCCTCCGCTTCTATCCTGGGGATTACCATTAACTAGAAACTCAACTCCCCATATAGAGTCATACAGCATGTAAATAGACCCTCTGGTTCAACTCACCCAAGCCAACCAAGTTTCACAAACTAAACTAGTCCCATTTGCCTGCATTTGGCCCATATCCCTCTAAATCTTTCCTATTCATGTACCTATCCAAATGTCTTTTCAATGTTTCAACTGTACCTGCATCGATGACTTCCTCTGGCAGTTCATTCCACATACGAACCACCGTGCGTGAGAAAAAGTTGCCCCTTAATGCTGGCTCTTTTTGCTCTCTCCACAGATGTTGCCAGACCTGCTTAATTTCTCCAATGCTTTGGCTGTTTCAGATTTCCAGCACCCACAGTTCTCACATCATCCAATTCACCCCTGTACGCTACCTTGTTCCTTCCACCTCTCCTTACCCCACAGTTATCCTCATTAATCAACTGTTCATTCTCCAACTTCATCCTGATGAGAGCTCATCCAACAAACTTCATCTTCTCTCTCCCTAGACGTTGTTTGACCAAAGCAATTTCAGCATTTCCTATTTTATTTCAAGTTTACAGTATGTGCAGTACTTAGTTTTTCTTGTTATTTTTCCTTATTCAGCAACACACAGAAAGGAAAAGTCGAAAAGAGTGAAAGGTTCTGAAGAAGGGTCCCGACCCGAAGCATCAACTTTCCTGCTCCTCTGATGCTGCCTGGCCTGCTGTGCTCCTCCAGCTCCACACTTATCTCCGACTCCAGTATCAGCAGTTCTTACTATCTCTGAAAGGTTTAAAAAAACTCCCTTTGGAGATTCAGCAACAGTTTAACACTAGAGAGATATGATTTTAGCCTAGTGCTTCCTGACAAATTTCCTTAGCTTACAGTTCCAAAAGAAGTGTTGAGAGCTCTGATCTTAATCTGCACATTTCAATAGATTTTCACATGCCATCTAACGAAATACATTTAGCAAAAAAGCGCGGAGCTAATTAATGAATTTCCAAAATATTAGGATAAACATTGAATATTACAGTTTCACAATTTTTCGTTTTTACAAATATTCTAAAGTCGACCAACAAAATTAAGGTAAAGACTTATGATTTAAAACAAAATCCACTAAAAGATGTAATTATTTTTTGTCTCAAAATAACAGTAATTTCCCAAAATGTTGGTAACAAGTTTAGAGATCATAAGATTGTCTGTTCAAGTGCAGCAATAAATTCAGCTTAGTCAAATGTTAACTTGAAAAGGAACACATGTCCCAGAGGGAAAATTACAAGTCTAATATTCTTAAGTAGATTTGTAGTTTGGGTCGTGGATGCTGTGGTTGGTTCGCTCACCGAGCTGGTTCATTAGTTTGTAGGCTTTTCATTACCCTGCTGGGTAACATCATCAGTGCAGCCTCCAATGAGGCATTTTTGTATTTTCCCACTTGTTATTTAAACTCTGGGTCCGTTAGAGTTGATTACCTCATTTCTGGTTCTTCTTTGCAGTGGTTTGCATATAGGGTCTAGTTGTGTTTATTGATGGCCTTCTTGGTGGAGAACCAGGCCTCTAGGAATTCCCATGCTGGTCTCTGTTTGGCTTGTCCTAGGATCCTGATGTTGTCCCAACCGAACTGGTCCTTGTCTGTGTGTATGGAGAGGAGTGAGTATTGGTCGTGTTTTTTGCTGCTAGTTGGTGTTCATGTATTCTCGTAGTCAGTTTGTTTCCTGTCTGTCCAATGTAATGCCTGTCGCAGACCTTGCATGGCAACTTGTATACTACGTTGGTTCTGTCCAGCAACAAAAAGACACGACCAATACTCACTCATCTCCATACACACAGACAAGGAGGACTGGCACAACGCCAGGATCCTAGGACAAGCCAGAGACAAGCACAGGAATTCCTAGAGGCCTGGTTCTCCATCAAGAAGGCCATCAATAAACACAGAACCGGAAATGAGGTAATCAACTCCAATGGACCACAGAGTTTAAATAGCAAGCAGGAAAATACAACAACGCTTCATCGGAGGCTGCACTGATGTTACCCAGCAGGGTAACGAAATGTCTGCAAACTAATGAACCAGCTCAGCGAGTGAACCACAGGAAAATTACAAGCTCAGTTCAAATTTCCAACAAGGATATTGATGCATTTGCCAAGCAGGATGGCACAAGGGCTTGAATACCGAGGACGATATTAAAAAATCCAACTTGGGAGTCGGGGGGGGGGGGGGGGAGAGGAGAGAAGAACACAACGCTACATCTTCTGCGTTCTCTCAACCTCCTCCAAAAAAGTGCTTCACATATAATCAGTGGCTACAAAAGCAAGTCAGAGCCTAGGACTACTGCAGCAAGTAACTCACCACCTGACTCCCCAAAGCTTGTCCACTATCTACAAGACAAAAGTCAGGAGTGAATATGCACCAATGCCTGGAAAGGTACAACTGCAACAACACTCAAGAAATTTGACACCATGCAAGGCAAAGCAGCCTACTTGATTAGAACCGCATCCTCAAGCATCCAATCCCTCCACCAGCAAAGCTCAATAGCAGCAGTGTGTATTATCTACAAGATGCGCTGCAGAAATTCAAAAGATTCTTAGACAGCATCTCCCAACATCATGACCACTTCAATTTAGGAGGACAAGAGCAGTAGGTATATGGGGACACCACACCATGTAAGCTCCCCTCCAACCCACTCACCGCCATGACTTGGAAATATATCAGCTTCCCTTCACTTCACTATCAATGGGTCAAAATCCTGGAATCCCCTCCTTAAGGGCATTGTGGATCTACCTCCAGCACAGATTGCAGCACTTTAAGGAGGCGCTCACCACCACCTTCTCAAGGGCAACTCAAAGGGCAAACAATGCTGGACAGCCACTGATGCTCACATCCCACAAGTGAATAAAAATAAGAATGTAAATCTGCTGCATCTTACACAATTTACTCCATGCATATGAAAACATTTTAGTTTGTAAGAAATGCAGGTTTTCCGAGAATGTTGAAATTAAAGTAGAAGCTGGAGGGCCCTTTTCATCTTAGGAGTGCAACTCAGGGATACAGTGGTGACACCGTCTTTAATTATATTATCATTCATAACAAAACTGAGTTTCTGCTTTTAGATGACAACGGCAGAAATGATGTTCAATTCTGGCAAAACTATCATTAATTAATCTGCTCATAATAATTGTTAATGACGCGCCAGGAAGCAAAATGTCTGCTCATGAACTGTTCAGACCTGATTTGTCCAACTGGCAGCAAAGGAACCATGATGTGGTCAGCAATGGCTACACATGGTATCCACCAGGTCTTGTCCAAGACACACAAAAGAACAGGTTTTGGGGATTTGAAACTTGTGTACAACTGCTCGTCCAATCACAGGCCATTCCTCCAAGGCAGCCTTCAAGGTACATAACAATATAGAATCACTGAGCAGAAACTGACTGCCAAGTTTCAAACCCATCAGGACAGCCTCAACTGTGATCTTGCGTTCATGGTGCACTACATATAACCCCACCATACTGTTCTGTTCTGTAAAATCTTCCTTCCTGTCCTGTTTTGACACCATCACTTTGATAACTTGTTATGATCTCTCTACCTTAATTAGTTTGTACAGTTTTGGATTACTTGTTACTGTGTTAGACCCTTGCATGCAACTCCTACCTAAAGGCTTGTGATTTCAAATAAACCGATTGGACTATAACCTGCTGTCCTGTATCTTCTGACTGTGTCAGTTAACCCCAATGACTTAGCTCAGCCCCAGCCTGACTCACTTCCCTGGTGATCAAGACACGGGGCTTAGTCTGTCTCTTTCTCTCTAGCTCTGCATCTTAAATGAAAAGCTAAAAATGGTACTTATTTAGCTATACTGCTTGGCATTTTTAAAAAAAAAATGGTAACTTGAATTAATTCATTCTTTAAACAAAGAAGTTTTTGTTTTTAAAATTCATGGTTAATACCGTGCTAAACATCTTTCTGAAATTTGCTCATCAGCCCCTTGAGGGATTGAAACAAAAAAGGAGAAACAAGTTGAATGTGGCACATGAAAGCTTAGATGTTTTAAACTAATTGAAACAAAGTGCTGGATTTACTTAGGTCTGGCAGTATCTGAAAAGAGAAAGAGAGTTAAAGTTTCGGATTGATGATTTATTACTTCCCTAATGGAGAAAGGGCAGCATAGTTGCAATGTCACTGTACTAGTAATCCAGAGGTCCAGACTGATAACCCGAGGAGTCAGGTAAAACCATCACAGCAGCAGGTGGAATTTAAATCCAACAATGTCCACATCCAAAGAAATAAAAACACAACTTATTCCAATTTTGAAGAAAGGATACTGAGCGAAATGTTAAACCTCTCTCTCCACAGATGCTGAAAGATCGACTAAATACCAGCATTTGTTTATATTTCATATTACCACCACTGTCTTTTAGTTTAAAGTAGTTAACTCTGATGAGATATTAACCTGAACCTTCTTCAGGTATTAATCTGAAGCTGCATTTCTATCAAACAGCTGCTAATATATTGTCAAAAATATTTGAGCAAACAAACATTTGTCCCCATATCCACAATACACAACAAAATGGTTTTTGGTATTCTACCTAAGCAGTTACTATAACATTGCGGTGTAGACATTGGGGGAAAAAAAAACAACTTATGCTTCAAGGAGGATAGGAGGCCGAAGTGTTTAAAGCTCCTGCTGTTATTACATTGGCATTCATTCTGCAGGAAGCTTGATTGAGCGGTTTCCCTCCAAAAAAAGAACTATTAACAGCATGATGTTATGTGATCAGACTCAAAGTGACAGACCAACATAAATAAATACACAACATTAGAGGTTTCTACAATGGAAACATTTACAATGATATATACAACAATCAACAGGTAAGATGTTCCAGGGGATGTCGATTCCTGTGTGGCTACTGATGCACCTCAGACTTCTGTTTAATTTTTTCTCCTCGTTTCCTAGCCATTTCCTTTGCTCCAAAAAAATCTTGTGTTGGCTGCTCCCTTTCACATTTAAAAATTGCAGTTTCTTTCCCTTCAGTTTATGTTGCACAGTTCTTTGGTAAATTGGTTTACCATCTCAGTTACATGACAGAGGTTCTGGTTTTAGAAGTCTGTTTCACATACATTTTCTTCCAAGTCTTTTGTCGTGACTTAATAATCTATCAATTTCTTTAGTTCCTCACTGAGATATTTCATATGTATGAATTTAATTCTTTTGTTATCCTTAAACTTCACTGAAGAATCAGTCTTACAGGTTTCAGAGTTCAGCACAAATTCTTCACCTACTATTGCCATCAAGTTCTTAAATTGTTTTTCTGCTGGTTCCTTTTTCACTATCAAGGAGGCTTTTGAGCTGAAATTTCACACATGGAAAATTACTTGTCCAGCATCTGAAACAGATATCTCCTTAAGGTTAAAGGCACTAATGTTAAAACTATATTTTCAGCCAGTATTAAATGCCGCAAATTGTTCATTGCCTCTCACTAACAGACCATTTACACCCCAGTAATATTCATCAATAATTTCATAAACATGATTCATTTTTGCCTTTAATCTCTATGCTCTTTAGCTATTTTGTGATTCCAATGTTCAGATCTCAGATTGTGACCTAAGCACTTGCTTTGTCAGTGCCCATGTCACAAGCATACAATCCAGCACAACTTTTATTCAGGTCGTGTACTATAACACAAAGCTTTTTTCTAGCATGCAAAAGCTCATTTATCATTTGAGCAAGAACCAACTGATCATTTTCCCCAGATAATTTTGGGCTTCAATATTTCAGACTCCTGGGTGATCATTCCTCTCTCTTTCCCAATGTCATCCAAGGATTTCATGAAGACTACTGGTTCTTCTTTCACTTTCAAGGGAAAGTGTAATCCAGTGATCTCATGAATCACAGTTATATTCTCCCACATTCTTGTTTCAAATTGTAGATTGAAAGTTCAGCAACAGAACCCACTTTCTTTATTTCATACTTGTCAGTGGGATGAAATATCACAGTTCCTTTTCTCCATTCTATCTGAGCATCAGGCTTAGTAAACTCAGCAGTGTGGTGATGCTACCTTCATCAGCTTTTTGGTTCTGAAGAGCTTGCTTGAAAAGCACTTTCAAGGAAGCACAGATTTGTTGGTCTTCAATGTTGCAGGTGTATCTTTCACTATCAAAAACAGAAGTTGCTGGAAAAGCTCAGCAGGTCTGGCCGCATCTGTGAAGAAAAATCGGAGTTAACATTTTGGGTCCGGAGACCCTTCCTCAGAATGGGATCTGGACCTGGAACGTTAACACTGATTTTTCTTCAGAGATGCTGCCTGCCCTTCTGAGCTTTTCCAGCAACTTTTGCTTTCGTTCCTGATTTACTGTATCCGCAGTTATTCTGGTTTCTATCTTTCACTACCCTCTGACTTAAGTTTGTGAATAACCAGCTCAACGAACGGATCTTTCTTGCTTCATTTCACATTTGGCTGAATTAGAGTAAATTATTTTGTCCATAGTACTATTGTATCTCATTTCCTAATTTCAAAACACAGGATGGCAGGATCATCCTCTTGAGCTTCTTCAACCTTTAGCTTTGCCCGAAGGTCATATGCAAAGCCACAATTGTCAGGTGAACTCTTGATTGTGCAATACCAACATTACAGGCGTAGTGGTCACTTTTGTTCTTCTCAAGCAAAACTGCAACATTTAGTAAAGCCTGGTTCAATTCATACTTGTTTGGTTGGATTTTTGCCTCTGCCTTTGGTCTCAATGGATAAGACACAGAAGGCACAAGACAAATCTCTACCACGTTTCCTACATCTTCATTGAAAACAATGGCATGTTTCTTTAGAACTTGAAACAAATCAGTCTCCAAATCTGACAAGTAGTTACTTCAGCCCAGTTACATTTGATTTTTTCCAACTATGTTCTTCTAACAAAGCTGCAAAATTTCCTTGGTAACATGCAAGGATACATCTTCAGACTGACCACATAACTAAACATTCACTTTAATACATCCACTTAAAAGGCACCACTTTGCAGGTGTGCGGTCTTAGTATAATTTTGGAGGGTTGCAATGTGACTCAACTGCTCTGGATACATTTTCCAGCAATCAAATGAAACCACCACTCTGATATCCACCCCTAAATTCTTACCAGTTTGCCATTCAGTGAAGAAACAACCCAATATCGGTTGGTGTCGCTAGCAATGGCCAGTATGTTTCATAACAGCTCCTCTTCAGACAAAGTCTAAGCTATCCCCATGCTATTTTTGTACAAATGTAGATTTCTTAGAACTCTTCAGTTTTTGCTGTATGTCGCCTTGCTGCTTCCTCAAGCAGCTTTGTTGTACCAGCAATTTGCTGCTGCGTGATTCGTCTTTCCACACCAACGGCAGTTTTGAGTCTGAACGTTCTATCGAGACTACTATTTCTAATATATTCTTTAAGTCTAGACTCCTTGTTGTCAGAAACCTCGTCTGGATTGCTTCACATCTTGAACCAGGCAACATCATTTAATTTGTCTCCAAATTTGCAGAATTTTGCTAACGTCTTTAAAACTGCTGTGAACTGAAAGATAAATTCACCATGCTGGTTGCTTTTGTAGAATATGAACCTTTCAGCAATTACTAATGCTTTGTAGATTGCATTAGGAAACAGCAATTTCTCTTTTTTTTAAAACAAAAAAATGGAATTTTAATTTTTTTTTCCCCTGCGGCTCCACTATGATAGAAACGTTTTTGTAGGATTCATACTATTTCTTCAAAAGATTTGGGACATGGCTTCTCTGGTTGTACTAAACTCCTCAGAAGTTAAAGGTTTTACCCCATAATACTTAAAGTAGGGACAACTATATCTGCTTCAATTTTGTTAGCTTGAACAAAATATTGGAATCTGTGGAGTTCCAGTTCTGTCTTTTCATCATACAGTCCTACAGTGCCAATATTTCTGTTTTATTATCTTTTAAAATGTAAATGACACGTGCACCACGATGTACCACAAAAACTTTAGATCTACCTTGCTTTCTCCCCCCATTTACAAGGTATTCCTGAGGCTGCCTTTCTTTTTCCACACCACCCCCCCACCCAAAACATTTTATTTCCCATAGGGTACTTAGTTCTCACATTCCTTCAAGGTGGACCATGTGTCAAGCATCTTCTGCATCATTCACCACTTCCCTGGGTGCATTCTTATTTTTCCACTGATTGAGTCTGCTTCAGTGCAACGATGGTGGTTTGTTTTTTAAAAATACATTCAAGATTTGTAGTGAGAATCACGATTTTCCCCCCCTCCCCCATCTGTGGATTGAACCAGTAGACCTTGAAGTTAGGTTTGATCCTCATCATATGTTTCCTTCTTGCATTACATTTCAAGGAGGATAGGAGGCCAAAGTGCTTAACCAACAACAGGAGCTTTATTACGTAGGTGTTCCCCTTGCAGGCAAACTAGTCTGAGCTGTTTCCCTCCGAAATGGCAAATGACAATGACATCATGTGATTAAATTCAAAGCAACAGTCCAAAGTACTTGCCATATATACTAGCGTAAAAATTGACCTCATATTTTTGGCCAAATAATCTGGAATTTTCCATATACCTCCTGTAAAAGTGGACCCTAGTTCTTCACAGATAACAGATCAACCTTTGCGAGTACATATTATCCTGTACACAAATGTCACAATGAGGAGATGAATTTTTTTGTGCTATTATGTGTTTTGATGTACAATTCACACCAATTTGGCACGCAAGTTCAACACGCAGAATCAGGTGACAACCTCCCTTTGTGTGCAGCTCATCTAAGCTCAATTCCCCTGTACCACTCGTGGAATACAGTCATATACCTAGTTGAGGTTTTGAAATTTCATCATTTTGTGTAAAAATGCCCTCCAGAAAAAGACAAAAAAAATACAGCAACATTTAAACTGAAAGTTATTGAAGTTGAGGAGAAAACAAATAACTTTGTAGCAGCAAGAGAATTGCGTGTTTCACAGAAACTGGAGAAAGATATCAAATCCACTTCAGACAATGCCAAAACAAAAAAGTGTGCCAGAGGTAAACCTAGCAAGCCGCCACAACTGGAGGAAAAAGTTGCTGACTGGGTACTTGAAAATCGTCAAAGTGGAAAAAGTGTGCTAGTCGTGAAGCAATCTGAATCCACGTACAAAACAAATCAAAGAATTTTGGATTTTAAGGCAAGTGCTGAATGGTGCAAAAGGTTCACGAGAAGGCATGACTTAGCACTTTGGCAGAAAACTAAGACTGCACAAAAGCTTCCTGCTGAACTAGAAGATAAGGTATTAGTTTCACCAGTTTGTAATCAGAAATTGGCAGAAGACAGGCTAATTTTAATTTATTTAAATTACGATGTACCATGTAATTGTAATTTAAAGCTGTATTATATTTCAATTTCACTATGTATAAATAAAAGCTTACTAATTCATTTTTGTTTCATTGTCTATATACGGTACATAAATCCACAACGAAATGACCATCTAAATAGAAAACTCAAATCATTATTCCAGTATATACTTAACATATACACTTTATCATACACCTTGCTACAAATTGTATTCAAAGTCTTGCCAAGACAGAATTGCCTAGTTTTTACAGTCAGCAGCAAATAAACAATGTTCACCACACGTTAACAACTTGAACAATTTGCTCAAGTGTAAGCCTAAAAGTTTATCACAAAATTGTTATAGCATTTTGCACTGCAATCGGCAGTTTATCAGAGAGCAAAAGTAATGTGGCACCTTCAATATGGATTCTGGGACCAGTCTGAACAGGATAAGAAACAACTAGACTAAGACATGCAGAGTCTAAAAATCACAAAATGCAAGTTCATGTTAAATCAATTACAGAAGAAAATAAAAGGAGGCAGAAGATGGGGTGGAGAGAGATGCAACAAACACGAAATAAAAATTTAACTTTTTTAAAAAATCTCCAGATTTTTAATTTTTTTGAAGGAATAACTCAATACCTACATAATAAATAGAAACAGGAAATGCTAGGAGAAACTCAGGAGGTCCGGCAGCATCTGTGGAGAGAGCGAGAGGGGAGCTATGGGGAGGTGGAGGGAGCGAGACAGGAGCAAGGGAGTGAGAGACGAGCGAGAGAGAGGCGGAGCGGGAGGGGGAGGAGATGGGGGTAGGGAGTAAACAAAAAAAGTTAACATTTTTAGTCCAATATGACACTTCTTCAGAAGGTTAACTCTGTCCCTCACTCCACAGATGCTCTCAGACCAGACATTCTCCAGCATTTTCTTTATTTCACATTTCCAGCATCTCACTTTTACCTACATAATTTAATTTCTAGTGTGAAATGGGTTGTCTGGCAATAATTATGAAATCACATTAATTAAATTTCATTTATGCTTGAACAAACAGGCTCTAACACTTTAGGATATGTTCAGTAGCTAAGTCAGGAGAGAGATGGAATACTACCCAATTGCCTGGATAAGTGCAGCTCCAACACTACCCAACAAGCTTGACACCACCTAGGAAAAAGCAGCCCACTTGAATGGTACAACATCGACAAATCAGCTCCACCATTGATGCACTATCCATAACATGCACGAAGAAATTCACTGACGTTCCTTAGGCAGCACCCTCCCAACTCATGACCACTACCATCTCATAGGAAGAGGACAGCAAGTATATTGGAACACCACCACCTACAAGTTCCCTTCCCAGCCACTTACTATCTAGAAATATACTGCCATTACTTTAGGTGTTGTTGGATCAAAATCCTGGAACTCAATCCCTAATAGCATTGTGGGCCTACCTACAGCAAATGGACTGCAGCAGTTCAAGGCTGCAGCCTTTCACACCTTCTCAAGGGCCAACGAGGGATGGGAAATCAATGATGGCCAAATACCCACAGCCTGTGAATGAATTTAAAAATACAGTAGCTTCACACCCTTCATTTGTTTGAATACAGATCCTTCAGCGAGGCAGAGGTGTAGCATGCAGATTGGACAGAAACTTCCTGATTTTTGATAATGTGCAGGTGCAAGACATTACTGACCAACTCACTTCTCTACAATGGTGTTCATCAACAGAATTATCCTTACCTGTACACACACACACACTATTTTGTTTAATATTAAAAAAATCATTTCAGGACACAAACAAACTTTACCATCAAAAATGCAAATACTTTTCACTCCTCTAAACCGTCATTGAAAAAAAATGGTGGTTCTGACCCAATAAAAACTATTTGTCACTTCCATGTTGGAAATTCTTAGAGTTCAGTTTTGTAAAGCTTTAATTGCACACTGTACCTGCGCAGTTGTAGGTTCCACCTTCCTTTTCTTCTTCTGATTTTGCTTATTAGTTCTGGGATATACCATCAGTTGCTCAAGCCATCTGGAAAATTAAATTATTTGCTTAGCAACTTGAGAGATTCTACAATGTGAGAATAATCTAAACCACATTAAACACAATGTTTTCCTAAAAAAAAATATACTGACAAGTTATAAGACAACTTTTGACTTAAAAGACATCCTTTAGACAGCAGCTAAGGAAAAGAAGGTCAGATTTCCTTCCACTTCTAATTAAGTTCCTGCACACAGGGTAATACATGACACTTGCTCAAATCTCTGGTGAGCATTCCATTTTAAACTCCAATGTCTACACTTACTCGTTTCATGCATATGTGTCATGTTGTAATTGCACCCTCCCCTCTATTGGGGTTGCTGGGGGAGGGGGGTGGGGTGTGCAGGGTGGTCTGTAGTGTGACAGCTGACAGGGGGCTACAAAAAGTTTAAATAGGCTATTTGCATTAGAATTACAGATATTCACAGGAAAAGACAGAGTAAACAAAGATGACCTATTTACACTGATTGGGGATTCTACTTCTAGAATCAGGGTGCAGTGTCGAAAAAGTCTAGCAGTCATTTATAGGAGAGATGCTTGGAAGCATTTCTACACATTTGGTTTGGAACTCATTTCCATAACTGGTAGTTGATGTCAGATCAGTTGTTCATTTTACATGAGATATATAAATTTTTGTTTAGACGTATTCAGGGATATGCGCCAAAGACAAATATAAGCAGTAAGATCACAGATCAGCCGTAGTTTCATTGAATGGTGGTTCGCTGTGGCGAACACAGTAACAGCATATGCATAAAAACTTGAATTGGTTACCTCAAGGAGTTGGGAAAGTCAATATAGCACGGAAACACACCCTTTAGTCCAACCGGTCTATGCCAACGATAATCCCAAACTAAACTAGTCTCACCTGCCTGCTCCTGGCCCATATCCCTCCAAACCTTTCCTATTTATATATCCATCCAAATGTCTTTTAAACGTAATCGTGCCTGCATCCACCAATTCACTCCACACACGAACCACTGTGTAAAACTTTGCCCCTCAAGTCTTTTATAAATCTCTGACTCTCACCTTAAAAATGAGCCTTCTAGTCTTGAAATCCCCCATTTCTAGGCAAAAGACAACCACCATTAACTCTATCTATCCTTCTCATGATTTGATAAACTTATCAGGTCACCTCGCAACCTCCTACACTCCAATGAAAAAAGTCCCAGCCTATTCAGCCTTTCTTTATAACTTAAACCTTCCACACCCAGTGACATCCTGGTGAATCTCTTCTGAATCCTCTCCAGCTTAATGATATCCTTCCTATAACTGGACGATCAGAACAGGACACAGTATTCCAGAAGAGGCTTCACCAATGTCCTGTACAACCTCGACATAATGTCCCAACTCCAATACTCAAAGGATCGAGCAACGAAGGCAAGTGTACCAAACACCTATTTAACCACCCTGTTTATATGTGGCACCTACACCCCATGTCCCTCTGTTCTACAACGCTACCAAAGGCCTACCATTAATTGCAGAAGCCATACCCTTGTTTGTTGTACCAAAATGCAATACCTCGTATTTATCCATATAGAACTCCACGTGCCATTTTTCAGCCCATCGACACTTTTGAACAAGATCCCTCTGTAATCTTAGAAAACCTTCTTCACTGTCTATTAGGTTACCAATTTTGGTGTTGTCTGCAAAATTACTAACCATGCCTTCTATATTCTCATCCAAATCATTTTTATAAATGACAAACAAAAGAACCCAGAATCGATCCCTGTGGAACACCACTGGTCACAGGCCTCCTGTCCGAAAAGCAACCCTCCACCATTACGGTCTTCTGCCATTAAGCCAATTATGTATCCAATTGGCAAGCTCACCCTGAATCTAACGTGACCTAACTTTACTAGTTAGTCTACCATGCAGAATGTTGTTAAAGGCTTTATTAAAATCCAAATAAACAACGTCTACTGCTCTGCCATCATCAATTTTTTGCCAACTTCCTTGAAAACTCAATCAAGCTTGTGCAGCATGATTTTCCTCGCACAAAACCATGCTGACTATCCCTAATCAATTTGTGCCTCTCTAAACATCCATAAGTCCTATCTTTTGTAATCACCTCCAACAACTTACCCACAACCGAAGTCAGACTCACTGGTCTATAGTTCCCCAGTTTCTCCTCACAACCTTTCTTAAACAAAAAGTACAACATTAGCCATCAGGCACCTCACCCGTACTTATAGATGATGCAAATATTTCTGCAAGGGTTCTGGTAATTTCCTTCCTTACTTCCCACAATGTTCTGGAATACATTAGATCAGGTCCTGGAGGTTTATCCACCTTTATATTCTCTAAGGCCTCCTGAACTTCCTCTTCTGTAGTGTGAACTGTTTTTAAAACAATGTCTATTTCTCTGCATTCTCTGGACTCCATTTCTTTCTCCACAGTAAAAAGCAACACAAAATATCCATCTAGTATCTCTCCCATCTCCTGGGGTTCAACACAAAGACAACCTCTTTGATCTTTAAGAGTCCCTACCCTCTCGCTCTCAATGTATTTGTAGAATCTCTTTGGATTATCCATAACCTTATCAGTCAATGCTATCTCCTCAGCACTTGCAGTGTTTGCCTCCAAATATGGGTTTTGAAGGATTTTTTTTTTTTTTTTTTTCCGGGGTGTAGTTGTCTGCAAGTCTGGGGTAGGCCTTACAAGCAAGCTGATCTTTTCCTGACCACCATTTAAAATAACTACGTAGGACCAACTGTTCAATCTTTCAATTCTTACCAACACCCAAATATAATTTCAAGTTGGAATAGTTTTATAATTTGTACATGTAATACAATGAAAACTTCACAGCCCATTCTTAATTTTAAAAAATCTAATAAATCAATTCTCAAGTAGTGATATTCCATGTCCACAATTTAATTCAGAATCTTTTCCTTTAGTAAAATAATTTTCCTTTACTAGGACAGCATACTAAAGGCCTTACTTGTATACACACTATGTAACATTAGTTGAACTCAATGCAATTGTTTTACGCTGAAAATCAGCTCAAATTCCTATACCACTTTATAGCAAAAAAAAAAGCCATTCCATAATAAGAAAAAAAAACCCTTTATTTAGGAACTAACAGGAACAAAATCATAGGGAATACCTTTCAATTATCTGCTTTTTTTAAAGTTACTAATTCAGACTTTTCTCATCAAATCAATATTCCAATCGTCAGGAAAAAAACTCCAAGCGCGATTTACTTTAATTAGAACAATCTTTGGAAAATAAACAACTTACGTGTTGCAAAAAGCAGTATTTTGTGGCTTTCCAACACTGCCAATAAAACCCCAACCTTAAGATCTTTTTAGCATCCATACTTCTGAAGGAAAAGAGAACAGGTTTGGGGATAGGGGCTTCAGAACTTTGATAAGAGGAATGGAAATTTTTTTCTTAAAAGGTATTGATTAATTAAATGAATTGAAGGTTGGAGAGGTGGTGTCATATTTCAAAAGTGACATTAAGGTAAAGTTAGCAATTCAGAAAGTTTAAAAGTACACGTTGGTCTTTATTACAAGGGGGTTACAGTATAACAGTAATTTGGTTTAGCTGTTGGGTTTTGGTGAACCCACTCCTTATGTACTTATGGTCTCCTACTCCAAAAGAAAGATGTTCCAGCCTCAGGAGTCTGACAAAGGTTCACTTAGCTAATTACTGGAAGGACAGGATTGACTGGAGTACAGGTTGAGAAAAATATACTCTCTTGGAGCTTGGAAGAGCAGGAGCTCAAATGAACCACATCGCATTCTTGCGGGCTTGACAGGATTAATTTTGAGGGTTGTTTCTCCTGCAGGGTAAGGGGATGACACAAGTATCTGACGAAGGGTCACGTTCTCAGGAGAAGGCGTCAGCTGTGTAGGACACTGAAGATATTACTTGATACGAAGGGTTATAAATCTTTGGCATTTTCTACCCTGAAGACCAGTCAAGACTCAGTTATCAAGCATTGTCAAGATCAAGACTAATGGTCTTTTAGAAACTCAGGGAAATTATGGGATCAAAGTCAGCCTGATGCAGAAGTTCAGATACCTCAAATTGAAGCCATCAAAAAAAGGAAGAAAATATGTTGTAATTTGGGCTTTAAAAAGTCCCATTTTTCTTGCAGTCATATTGGTCCTCCCAGGAGAGCACCTGGATCTTGTCCATGAACATGGAGTAGTTTCTATACTTTCCCAAAACATGTTATTTGTCTTCAGAGTAATCATTTAAATTGCTGTAAGTTGCATACTGAATTTTACATAGGGACAGTGTCTCAAACGGTTTCATACATTGAATGCAATCATGTAGGTGGCTAAAATTACAGTTTCTATTGACAAACTAAACAACAGACAGCAGGATCATTTAGGCATGGATAAATTTTCCACAGTATACAAATGAATTTATTCACACATACGCACAAAAACACACAGTATAACAACTCTCTAAAATTCAAGCATCACTCTTCACTAGGAAATGCATTTTGTGGATCAAGTCTCCCAAAGTTCCACCAGCGCCCGCTCTTTCAGCGACCAGAAAAGCCTTCATCTGTTAAACTCTTATTCCCTTTAGTGTTAGAATTCTGTCAAGGAAATACTTATTGATCTACTTCAAAATACTTAGTCTCTGCTTAACATTAAAAACAAAATACCTTATTAAAAACACTGAAATTAAACTAAATTCCACTGTTTGGAATCAAACAGCAGGTACACTCGTGTCTCTATATAAAATGGTACAAAACAAATTCAATTTTTTTATGAATGTAAAAGAATCTAGGCTCACGGAACGCACACAAGGGGGACCATGTCTATTCATCAGGTACTTAAACTTGCAATGAAGAAAACAAATCACATACAAGATCTGGACTTCAAAAACAGCAGCGAGTGAATACAAGCCAAATATTCTTTCACAAAAGCTACTTCATATTCCAACATCTAATATAGTAAGATATTAAGATGGCAATAACAGTAAATATAGTTCTGTATGCTCTGGCACTTTAGAAACTGAAACAACATGCCCATTTACAAAAGTAACCCTGACTATCTGCGAAAAAAAAAGATACTTTTGCCAAGTGGAGAGTGTGTTAATTTGAGTTTTTATTTCCAACTGCTACTTAATTATTTTCATTTTTAAAAAGGTGTTATTTCTGAAAACATACTTTTCACTTAAAATTCATTTACCTAATTTAGCCTTCATTCTCTGAACTGCATCCATTGTTCACATTTAATAGTACTGTATATTTTGAGAATCTGTTTATTCCTTAAGAAAACCAATATGGGCACACATGAAGAATAGTCATTATGACACTAGTGGAGTCACAGGTGATCTTGCCGTTTTTGTGGCTTTAGAAGCTGTTGAAATGTATCAGTTTGCTTTGATATAAAGCTAAAAACTGCAAACTAACCAGCCACCTCGTGACTTCAAAATACCATTCTTGGTGGTGTGCATTTTAGTTTTTTTTAAACCGACTACCTTTTGAAGAAAACTGAAAGGTAAGTAAATTTTCTGCTTCTTCATCTTTACACCATAAAATATCAAAGTAGAACTAATTTAAGAAGCACCTTCTTGATTGAAGCCATGCGACAATTTGTGAGGACTAGTATGACAAGGGCATTTCATTCTTCTGCAATCAAGTATCTGAGAATTTCACAATGTGGCAGCCCTGATGTCCTTCAAGCACAAGTTGCTATCTTGTGGACAAGTGAAACAAACTTCAATCTGCCATTAGAATTCTTCCTGCACAATGGCAACATCTCCAGCATCTAGTTGGATGAGACAACACTTATTTCATTGCCATGTAGCGTGGACCAAAATATAAACTTCAAAATTAATCAACCAGCACAACAAATGCACTACTCGTGTAAATTATAGCCTGCAATTAATGTTTATTTCATTTGCACCTGATATGGTTCATTTATTTGCTTAATGTTAATAATTCTGAAGAGTACGTTACAGCTTAATTCAATACAAAACACAATTTGGATTCTTGCATCTTTATAACTAAGGAAATCGCAGTCTTTTCAATTCTTTCACAGGATGTGGCATCACTGACAAACCCAATATTTGTTGATCATCCCTAATTATACTCAAGGAAGTGGTGGCGGTATGCCACCATTGTGAACAGCTGGAGTCCAGCTGGTGAAAGTACACCTATAGTACTTCTTTAGGAAGGAAATTCAGGATTTTGATCCCACAATGAAGGAACAGCAATACAATTCCAAGTCAGGATGGCACGTGGTTTAACAAGGAACTTTCAGTTGGTGGTGACAGTATCTACCACCCTGGTTCTTCTAGGTGGTAGAAGTCACATATCTCAAGGTGTTGTAGGAGGAGTCTTGGCGAGTTGCTGCAGCAATCTTGTATAAAGGAAACACTGCTGCTCCTGTGCCTCAGCATGGAAGGAGTGAATGTGTAAGTTGGTGGATGAAACATCAACCAAACAAACTGCTTCCATCAGGATGATGTTGAGTCTCCTTAATGGTGTTGGGAGCTGTAGGTACCTTATTAAAATGCCAGATTACATTCCATTTCTGGTCAACAGTAACCCACAGCACAGTGAAGGATGTAGCAACGATAATGCCATTGAACGTGAAGGGGATTCATTTATACTCTCTCTTGCTGGGCTTGAGCATTACACAGTACTTGAGTACACATTACTTGTCACTTCACACATCAGTTATTCAAGTCTTCCTGCATATGGCCAAATTGTTTCAATACCTACACTATGATCAGTACCATCAACAGCTAATATTCCCACTTTTGACATTATGACCGAGAACAGGTCATCAATGATGCTGCTGAAGATGGCTACACATAGTACTTTGGGGTGGAGCTATTGGAGAAATTGTGATATGTAGATGCTGATACAGCTTTTCCAAAAATTGTTTCTAAGAGCAAACTATGTCAAATTGGAATAATTTGCTTGGTGTCAGGGACATCATAGCTGGGGCACCAAGTGAAGCTGCCTAGCTGAAATGACAATCGCAGTTTTGATTCTCACTTTTGCATGGCAGATAATTTCTTAATCCAAATGACACTGGAAAGCAACCCAGGATTATAAGCTCTGGGTAAAGCCTGCCAGAATCCCAAAGCAAGTACAGCAGATCCACAATGCAGATTTACAATTCACTAAATCTGAAACTAAGCTTAACCTAAATATAGTCATTCGATAGAAGACAGATATATTAATTTTTCAAGATAATCAAACATCAGGAAAACCAACTTGCAAACAGCTAAATTTAAGGTCCCAACTGAGAAGCATAAAGCCTAAATAGGCACTATTTCCAAATTGCAAAATTAGAATCTAATAGGTGATCCTCAAGTGATCTCAATGCAAGTGGGTTAAAGACTTAAGTAATTACTACGTGCACAAAATTAGGTTTTAGACCAAAACTTCAGAAAACACACAGGACAATAAACTTGGATTACTTATTGAAGGTCAGCAACCAACAGAATTCAGAAACAGAAGATCCAGTTTCACCAGTCTCTTACTTGTTGTTATGTTAAGAGGACTACGGCAGCCTTAAACTTGGTCAAAGCAAAATGCAAAATGAGATTTCTTGAAAATCTATGTTCGGCAAGAAGGAACAACACTAACTCAACGTTATGCAAGTTCACAAATCTTGAAGATGGTTGAGAAACTGTCTGAAAATATAGAGCACTAATACATTAGATTAAGAAATGAATGCAGATCAATTGTTGATTCTGGGTTAATTACTCAACTATAAAAATACAAAAAAGAGCCCTGGTGGATAAAATTTAATACAAATACTGTAACCGTAGATCAATAAAAAGGAATTCAAATATCTTTGAAATGAACTGAAGAAAAAGGAGCTAGATGGAACCATTTATACACTCACGGAATGTGAGCATCATTGCTTGGTCAGCATTTATCCCAATTTGCTCTTGAGAAGGTGGTGGTGAGATACCTTCTTGGATTGATACAGTCTCATGTTGTAAGTAGATCCACGACGCCCTTGGGGAGAAAATTCCATGATTTTGACCCAGCAACAGTGAAGGAACAGCAATATATTTCAGGATGAAAAGTACCTTGGAAGAGAACATGTAGCTGGTGGTATTGCCATCCGCTGCCCTTATCCTTCTAGATGGAAGTGGTCATGGGTTTGGAAGGTGCTGTTTTGGGATCTTCGGTTAACTTTGAGGGATAGGGTGGGAAGAGTGTGAGAAATAGAGGAGGGGGAGGGGAGGGGAGGGAGAGGGAGGAGCGGGGAGAGAGGGGCTGGTGGGAGGTGGGAAGAAAGACAGCGAGCACGAGAGTTCGAGAGACGGTGGAGGTGGGTGGAGAAGGGAAGAGAGCACGAGAGATGGTGGGGGAGGGTGGAGAAGGGAAGAGAGCACGAGAGATGGTGGGGGTGGGGGGGTGGAGAAGGGAAGATAGCGTAAGTGATGGTTGGGGGTTGGGGAAAGGGGAGCGCTCAAACGGAGGGCGGGAGCAATAGAGCGAGGAGGGTGGGGGGAAGAAAAGGGTGGGAAGAGAACATGAGAGACCTGCAGTGGATGGGCTCAGGAGCCCGACCACTACCTACCATGCCAGTGCTACCATCTTGAATAGATATAGGGGGCAGGGATTCAGGGAGCAAGATGAGAAGGTAGAGAGATAGAGATTAGGGAACAGGGAGGAGGTTGGGAAAAAGAGAATGTTTCTGGACAAATGCAGTCCCGTTGCTCTCTCTTACTGGTTGAGGGGAGATCCAGTGATTCAGATTTTGATCACCCCACCTGTCTCACAATTCTTGTTGTTGTTATTTTTCTGAAAAGATTCAAAGCTCCTAAGTGATCCCAACGTGTAATTAGAATATTTGCTCACACAGATGCATGCAGCCTTGTCAATTGGTGGTGCAACACATCAATGTTCAGCTACCTGCTTCCTTTTGTTGTTGATTAGCAAGTTTTTAGTCCCTTCCCAGGAACACTGCACATTAAATGAAAATCCAAATTTTCTCATTGTTTGGAATTTCATAACAATTCTGCAATTAATTCTTCAGTTAAGCTTAGCTGTGAGGCATATGCTAAACTAACAGAATTTGAATCTTATTGTTGATATCTAGCCACTTCATCACTGCTTTCAAACAATGTTTGACACTCTGGAGGTAGTCAGTCTGACAGTACATAAAAGACTTTTCTGCAGTTTAATATAGCTAAGACTAAAGGCCATCATCTTCTTTGACGTCAAATTTCTCTCACTTACCACCGATATCATCGTCCTCTCCAGTGTTCGCTCAAGCTGAATTAATTCCGTTGCTATCAGGGGATATTATATTTTTCATTCAAGTGTCATGAGGGATCTCAACACAAACAAAACTTAGTCTAACACAGAGACAATAAGAACTGCCGATGCTGGAGTCAGAGATAACACAGTGTGGAGCTGGAGGAACACAGCAGGTCAGGCAGCATCAGAGGAGCAGGAAAGCTGACGTTTTGAATTGGGACCCTTCTTCAGAAGAAGGGTCATTTTCTGAAGAAGGGTTCCGACCCGATACATCAGCTTTCTTGCTCCTCTGATGCTGCCTGGCCTGCTGTGCTCCTCCAGCTCCACACTGTTATCTTAGTCTGGCACAATCTTGTAACAGATTTACTACAGGAAAGCTGCCCAAGGAGGTGGCAGAATCCCTGAGCAAGAGAAGTCACTAAGAATGAGAAGGCATGATGCATTCCATACATCATCTGATATCTGGAAGTTACCAAATGTATATTGAGCAACGTTTGTTGGGCACAGATGGACATCTTAGAATCACTGCAATTTCTTAAATAATTCAAAATAATGTCACAATTACTAGAGTGTGTGCCAAAGCAAGATAAATGTAGCATATTAGGTTTAGGGAACAAATATTTTAAAACATTTACATAAAGCTTAAATTTGAAGTAAGCATCTAGATTCACAACAGGACATATTCATTCTGCGCAACATTCAAAAACAACTTTTTATGATGATCATTTTTTCTTAGCTGCACAGATACTCAGCATATTTCGACATGAAAAATGTACTGAATACAGCAGTGCTAAAGGGTGTATGATCAGCGACCAACTGTGGTACAAAGTGAAGAGTGTTAAGTTATTTGGACATTATCCTCTTTATACATTAATACGCCTTTGCATTTTTTCTGGTGTATCTGTTCTTCATATAGCTGGCCAGGCACCTTGGAATTTTCTTTTTTAGATTCACCATGTGCCTTGAAGAGCATGGATTCATGCCCTTGACGACAGCCTAACAAAATTTCCCTCAAGCATAAGCTCACAGGACATTTTGTTGGGGGCATGTGGGGGGAGGGGGAGGAGATGGTGGGAAAGAGATTAAAGAAAGTAAAAAGGCTGGATAAATTTATACACTAATCTAAATTATGCTTTTGGATAGGCTCATCGCTTTATTCAAAACTAGAGAAAAAAAGACAAGATGGCCCAATATTTCAAGCCTTGTGACTGTTGCTTTTGTCAGTAGAAAAAAACCCGCTACTGACCCTTCAACTTAGGGGAATTCCTGCCTTCCATCCACCTGTTCACACCCCTCAATCATATACATCTTAATCAAGTCCCCTCTGTTAAAGGCCTCACTGATTTTTCATTGCTTTTATTTTTTATTCTTTTATCAATTTTGGAATGGAACTGAAGATGACTTGTGGATTTTGAAACAGCTGGTGGTAAAAGGAAAAGACCTCTACAATCGATGAGACCAAGCGCAGACTCGGGGATTGTTTCGTGGAACATCTGCGCTCTGTCTCCAAACGACAACACCCTCCAGTCACCAACCATTTTAACTCCCCCCTCCCACTCCCACTCCCACTCCCACTCCCACTCCCCAGGTGACATGCCCAACCTGGGCCTCCTCCAGTGCCACAATGACACCACACGCAAACTGGAGGAGCAACACCTCATTCTGCCTCGGGAGCCTACAGCCCAATGGCCTTAACATGAAATTCACCAGTTTTAAAATCTCCCCTTCCCCGGCCTCATCCCACATCCAAACATCCTTCTCATCCCTGATGCAACCTGTCCATCTTCTTCCCAACCTATCTGCCCTACCCTTCCCACTGACCAATCCATACCACCCCCTACCTGCATCCAACCTATCACCATCCCACCTACCTTTTCCCAGCCCCACCCCTCCTCTCTATTTAGTTTCCAGCTCCCTTCGAACTCCCCATTTCTGAAGAAGGGCCCCAGCCCAAAACTTTCCTGCTCCTCTGATGCTGCCTGGCCTGCTGTGTTCCTCCAGCTCCACGCTGTGGTCTCAAATCAAGCAAGCTTTTGTTTGTGTACTTGAGAGGCCACGTCTGGAGGAGAATTGCAAACTGTGTATTGATTTAAAGGCACAGCTACCTGGGAACAGCACTGTGTTTAAACAGATAGCAGTTGGCTATTAATGTGGTCAGTTCCTGCGCATTGGTTCCAGAAAGTCTGGAAGAGACCCAACATTCAAGCAGATGGTAGATTTTGAACAGCAATTCAGGCATTGGGAAAGATGGTCAGTCTCTCAGGGCAGAACTACTGTATAGTTGAATTTGGTTATTTTGAACTATGGTTTCTGTGGAGATAAGCTTAGCTGACATGAACATCTGAAATCTCCCTGTCTAATCTCCCACACCAGCTCTCAAAGTAGAAAGCCGAGTTGAAAGTATTGCTACCTTTGCTGGGGTAAACTGAAGGTGACTGATTGGTGATTCTGGAAAAGTAACCGCG
Organism: Rhincodon typus; assembly: GCF_021869965.1. Taxonomy (NCBI): domain Eukaryota; kingdom Metazoa; phylum Chordata; class Chondrichthyes; order Orectolobiformes; family Rhincodontidae; genus Rhincodon; species Rhincodon typus. The sequence continues at coordinate 40,944,316 of NC_063354.1, read as the reverse complement.
GAGTCCACATCTATGCCTGTGAAACAATGCATCGCGAAACAATTTAAGTGATCTGGCCAGTTCTGTTATTTTCTATTATTTATCCCTTCACTGTGGGTGTTTGTCTGCGTGTCTGTTTTGTGTGAATGGGGGTAGAAAACAAATGGTTCGCATTTAAAAAGGACAAACTTTGCACAGATTGCGAGGTTTAATTTTTTTTTCCCCCCACTGAAGTTAGTATCTATTTAATAAATCAATAAGTCTTTTAAGGTACAAAACCAGTCTTTGGAATAAATAAATAAATTTCACAACATCTAGGACTGGTTATTCAAAAGTCTGTTTAGGAACCACTGGAGTAACTATTGGGGGTCTTTGATGGTTTTACTGTGTGGCGAACACAGAGGTAGAAAGGCTGATTTGGTTCCATTCTGTCTCAGTGTCATAACACCTCTCAGCTTTCTCTAAACAAAACAACCTGAACTTAATAAACCTCACCTCAAAGCTAAAATGCTCCATCATAGGCAACGTACTGGTGAATCTTCTCTGCAACCACACCCCCTCCCCCACCCCTGTGCAATCACATCCTTCCTATACTGTGGTCACCAGAACTGGACACACTAGTCCAGCTGTGGCCTAACCAAAGTTTTGGACAGCTCCAACACAACTTCCATGCTCTCAGGTATTGCCTAACCAACCTGTTAGATGATGTTATTACACAATTCTGGAGCAAATGGGACTTAAACCCAAGTCTCCTGGCCAAGAGATCACGACACCACCTCTGACAGAACAGCCCACCTCCCTGCTCTAGTCTATGACTGGTAGAGGTAAACATCCTGTAACTCTACCATTAACCTCACACAAACAAAGTTGCTGGAAACACCCAGCAGGTCTGGCAGCATCTGTGAAGGAAAAAAGACAGTTAAACGTTTTGGGTCCAGTGACCTTTCCTCAGAACAGCATCCGCAGTTCTTTCCATTTTTACTGTATTAACCTGTCTTGCTGCCTTCAGGAATCTGTAGATAAGTACCCCAAGATGCCTCTGTTCCTGAGCTTTCCAGTGTCTTGGTACTCCATTGTCTTGATGCTTCTTCCAAGCACATCATTTCACACTTTTCAGTTAAATTCTATCAGCCATTGATTTGCCAATCCGAACAACCTGTCTATGTCTTCCTGTAACCTAAGACCTTCTTTCTCACCATCAACCATCTAGCCAATCTTCTGGTCATCTGCAAACTTACTTATCATTAAGCCCCAACATTGTCAACTATATCATTTATACATATCACAGATAACAAGGGACCCAGCACTGACACCAGCCCATAGTCACAAAAACAACATTCTACCATCACCCTGTGTCTCCTACCACTAAACTAATATTGAAACCAACTTGCTAAATTACCCTGGATACCATCTACTTTTACCTTTCTTATCAGTCTCCCATGTGGATTTTTGTCAAAGGCTTGCTGAAATCCATTTAAACATTTTATACTACACTACCTTCATCTACACAGGTGGAGACCTCAAAAAAAAATTCAATCAAATGTGTTAGGTGCCACCTACCTTTGACAAAGCCATGCTGATTATCCGTAGTCAAATGTTGCCTTGCCAAGTAAAGATTATCTCTCTCCTTCATAATTGTCTCCAATTGCTGCCCTACCACTGATGTGAAGCTCTCTAATCTGTAATGCCTTCGTTTACCATTGTCATTCGTGAAAAGTGGAACTACATCAGCTGTCTTCTGGTCCTCTGGCACTTCTCCTGTGGCCAAAAGAAGATTTAAGAATTTGGGTCGGAGCCCATAATTTCCTCCCTAGTTTTGACAGCAACCTGGGACACAACTTCACTAGACCTAGGCATTCGTCCATCTTTAAGCAAGTCAAAACCTCCAACACCAACTCACTCCATATCTCAATCTGAAGAACCCGACAGTCCCTCTCCCCAAATTCTGTACCTAAACCCTACTTTGAGTGAAGACATATGTGAAGTCCTGTTTAATACCCTGCCAATGTCCTCCGGGTCCACGCAAAGATGGTCTCCTTGGTTCCTAATGGGCCCTCTTTCTCTGGTCCTCGTCTTCTCCTTGATATACTTAGAATATCTTGGGATTCGCCACAATCTTACCGTCAGTGCTTTTCCATGCTCCTCTTTGCTATCCTAACTGCTTTCTAAAACTACGCCCTGGACTTCCTATACTTCATGTGAACCTCTACTGATTTTGCGGGGGCAGAGTAGGAATTCTCAGCCGCAGCTCATCCACTCCTTTGTTCCCCACCACCACCCCTCTCTCTTTTTCTCCTCTTTTGCGTTTTTGTCCCCTTTTCTTCTCAGTGATGTCCTGAACTCCCAGCCTCAGCACAGACCTGGACACCGGCCTCCACACGGGCCCAGAGTGGCAGTCCCAGCTTCCAGAGCCGAGTTGAAGCCCAGTGCAATCTGGGGTCAAGGCTAGGTGTGGACTAGAGGCTAGATGCGGACTAGAGGCCAAATGCCAGCATGGACTCAGTTGGAAGGGCTGTTACTTTGAACTTTTTATTTCTTTATTTTTCTAATTTATTCCTTTGATCTGCAATGCTGAACTTTTTATTTCTTTATTTTTCTACTTTCTTTCCCCTAAGAACTTGTATTTAAGAATCTGTACCGGGGTACGCTTGTACCCAAGATGGCACCATAAATGTAAATTTTTCACCATACTCGTTTAAGTAATAATAAAGCTAATCCTAATCCTATCCTTGTATCTGTTAAAAGCGTCTCTTTTCCTTTTTATCCAGTCCTTCAACATCCAGAGTTCTCAGGCTTATTGCTCTGACATTTCACCCTGAAGGGAACACGTTGGGCCTTTACCCTCTCCAGTTCCCTTCCCATTGCAAGGATGCTGGTCCTGTTCTGGTTCAGATGCAGACCATCCCTCTGGTACAGGTCCCACCTTACCCAGAAACAGCAGTGATTCAGGAATTTAAAACCCTCACTCCTGCTTAAGGCACACATTCATCTACCTATTCTCCTTTTTCTGTATTAACTAGCACATGGCACTGGGAGTAATCCAGAGATTATACATGTTGAGGACCTGCTTTTTTAAAATCTACTGCCTAACTCCTTCAATTCTTGACACAAGACCTCATCTCTCATTCTACCAATTTCATTGTAACAATGTTTACCGTAACTGACTGATCATGCTCCCCTTCAGGATGCTCTGCAGCCACTCAGATATCCCTGACTCTGACAACAGGGAGGCAACACACCATCCTGGAGTCACATCTATGGCCACAGAAACACCAGTTTCTCTAACTAACGACTCTCCTATTACTATTGCTCTTCCTTTCTTCTTGCTCCCCTCCTGTACACAAGTCACCCTATTTGTGGTGCTTGGCTCTTTGCACTCTCCTAAGGAACCAGTGCCCTTATCAGCTTCTAAAATGGATTATCAATTTATGATTAGGACCCTAAGGGACTTTGCACTGTTTCTTGCGACTCAAACGTCGAGTCAAGGAATGCCATGACATTTTCACAAATGTGATCAGCAAGTGGTTTTCCAAGATGGTAACAAACTAGACTTTGCTCTTGTGATGTGTAAAAGATGAAGAATATTTAACTGTGGGCAAAAATGTTCCAATTCTGTAAATCTGTCATTGCAGCAACATTTATTCCTGCTCCTGGATAGTTGCATCACACTATTCAATCCCAACAATAAACACTTGTTCTTTCGTGGCTGAAAACTGCAGCACCAAACAGCAATACTATTTATTTATATTCACAATTCACTAGGACTAATTAGAAGTCAGATATAATTCCATGCCTTCTGATAATTACACTTCTCAACTTTTGGCATTGTCAATCTCAATTCAGAAAAAAAGCACGTTTTTATTTTGTTGTAACCTTTCACAGCATGAAAGATATAGTGAAAATAAAAACTTAGATAAGGCAATGTAGCATTTGAAAAAAATTAAAACCTGTAAAATAATTTATTTTTGAAAAGCAGTTACCTAATCTAAGGTGTATTAAATATCTAATCATTTCATTCACTTCAACCTAAAACAGAACTTCCCAATGGGGTCACAAGAAGAGATTGTGGGGTCATGATGTCTGAGGAAAAGCTCAGAATAATTTCTGCTAGCTGCCAGGCCTCTTTAGATGCCTGCATTTTTTGGGGTGTGCGCGTTTGTGTGGCCCAATAGCCACTACACAAAAAAAAACAAACAAACAAACAAGTCTGCAAATAGCTAACTGTTCCTTTTTAGGAGAGAAAAGTTATACCTTTTCATCAACTGTCCCTGTGCCCAACTCTTGTTCCCTGGTCACCCCACTTATAAAAGCTAAACTCTAGTTATAAAAACTTAAAGTATTCCCTGCCAAACAACCGAAGCACGTTCCCAGCACTACACGATAGGTGAAGTCTCCCATTCGCCTGCTCAACAACTCTTAGCTCTCCCCACCAATCCCTGCACAAAATCATGACACTTAAATGCCCACATGCAAACAGGTACCTACAATCCTCTTCAAAGGAAATACAAGGATTACTCAGTCAACTTTTCCAAACTATAGAAACAATCGTGGCCTCCCACCAACAACCTCCATACAATGTGTGCTATCAAAATTGAATTTGTACACAAACAAACTTACAGATGGAATTTATTATTCATAAATGCACATTATTTCAAATAGCCCATTAAATCAATCAGGTTAAATACTTGTCTGCATTAAAGGCGCTACATCCATTAATTTAAATTTGCTTTTAAAACAGTGTATAAATTTCTGCAGTTTTAAACAAGCATCCCTACATTCTGCAACTATGTCTCCCAGCTCAGGATGCCCCCACAGGTGGAAACATCTTCCCAATATCTACCCTGTAAAGCCCCCTCATTATCTAGTAGGTTTCAATAAGATTCATTCTTCTAAATAAAAACTGAAAGAACTGCGGATGCTGTAAAGCAGGAACAAAAGCAGAAGTAGCGAGAAAAGCTCACCAGGTTGGCAACATCTGTGGAGAAAACAGAGTTACTGTTTCGGGTCTGGTGATCCTTCCTCATTTTCTGTTTTTGTTCATTCTTCTAAACTCTAGTGAATAAAGGCTGAACTGGTTTAGCCATTCTTGACAACTAACCCACTTCCTCACAGTAGTCAGCCTAGTGAATATCTTTGAATTGCCTCCGAAGTCAATAAATCCTCTCAAATACAGGAATAAATATGTGTGCAGCCTTATGAGCACCTTGCACAGTTGTAACAAAATTCTTCTATTTTAAACTCCAAACCTCTAACAATAAAGACCAAAATTAAAATTTCCTTCTCAATTAGTCACTATAACTAAACATTTTGTTTGTCACGCACAAAAAAACCAGCTTCTTCTGCATTGTACTTTTCCAGAATTTCTCTTCATTTAAATAATAGTCTGCCTTTTGATTCTTCCTACTTCATATTGTCCAAGATTAAACTCCTTTCACCAAATTTTTCTCCCCCACTCACTCAACCTATCTAAATCCTCCCACACATTCACGTCATCATTGCAACATACCTTCCAACTTATTTTGTATTGAGCGCAAATTTGGATACTTATATTCTGCCCACTCCAAGCCATTAATATAAATGGCAAATAATTGAGGCACTAGAAATGATCCTCGTGGTAGCCCACCAATCAATGTTTTTCCAAAACGAGAAAGACCAATTCATCATGACTGTCTCCTCTGTTACTGAGTCCTCACTCAATGTTAATACATTACCGGCATTACCATGAGTTCCTAAATTTTGCAATAACCTTTCATGTGGCACCTTGTTAATGTCTTCTGGAAATTCAAGTTCCCCTTTATCAATTCTGCTTGTTACATCCAGCATTTTCTCCAATGACAGATGTTAAGAGTAAACTGGCTGAGAGCTTCCCACTTCCGATGTCTCACCCTTCCTGAACACACAGATGTCAGAGAGTCATAGAGCTGCACAGCATGAAAACAGACCTTTCAGTCCAACTTGTCCATGCCCACCAGATATCCTAAATTAATCCAGTCCCGTTTGCCAGCATTTGGCCCATATCCCTCCAAACCCTTCCTATTCATGTACCTATCCAGGTGTGTTACATTAGCAAGTTCTCCAATCCTCTGGAATCTTCCTAAAATCAGCACGTTCTGGAATTTTTTGACCAATGCCTCCACTATCTCTGCCTTTGGTACAATGACCTACCCATGCTCTTAGTTCATATGTTGATATTTAGGTGTTCTTGGACCTCCGGTCAAAAATACACATAGTTTAGTTGTAAGAGAAGATGAATGGCTAGAAGGATGGTCTGAAGATTAGATGCTCCAGGGAACCCCGATTAAGAAAGGCAAATTAACAATATATTAGTATGGAGAAATAGTAGAACTCTTCCCACTGATCAAGAGCAACAAATATTGGGTTGGAAGTTGTTAATTGTGTTGACATATGACAAGCACTTAGGCTAAATGCAAAGCTCCCTGCAAAGAGAATTTAAAAATAGGTGTGCATCACTGAAATCTCTGCAGTGGTCAAGGGTGAGCATTTGTCACAGCATGCTTGCAGCAGGGCATTTGCAATGAGTCCAGCACTTGCTAGAATGTTGGCATTCTTACAGAACATTGACAAATGCCCGTCATTGGGCAGAGGTTGTAAAATTGCTGTAAAACCCCACTATTAGGCTTCATTAGTGACTAAAGTAACTGATACAGGGCTGAAGATTGCCAGCATCCGAGATTTCTGGAAGTAGCAGTGGACAGGCCCAACTAATTGATAAACATGAGACATCTCAAAAGGATGTTGAATGTCAAGAAATCAGGTTCAAGCTACCAAGAAGGGAAGTTTGTAGAAATCTGGATCCACAGAAAAGACATATACACACAATAAACTTGTGTTTTGTGCCATGCTCAATTATTGAAGTTTTCATTATCAATCTTTATCGTCTAAATAAATCTTGTTAGTTTACATTCTAAATCAGCAAATATCCTTTTCGCCAACATGATTATCCCTCAACAAGAATTTTCTTACTCTGGAGTCTAGGATTTCAAATTTGTAAAAGGTATTTCATAAGTTGTATGTTGACAGGAAGCTGGATGTGGATATCCCGGGTTCAGCAAGGTAGAGATTAGTTAGTACTAGAAACCACAAGCGTGAGCAGTAAAACGCAAAAGAAAAAGAATCATCTGCAAATGATTTTCCAATAGTTCATAATCAGAATAGTTTTTAAATCAGAAAACAAGTCAAATTTATAACTTGATATTCAATGGTGTTAGTAAATTCCCCACTATCAACATCCTGGGGGTTATCACTGACCAAAAACTCAACTGGACCCACCACAAACAAACACAGTGGCCAGAAGAACAAGTCAGAGGCTGGGAATACTGCGGCGAGTAACTCATCTCCTAACTCCCCAAAGCCCGTCCACCAGCTACAAGGCAAAAGTCAACAGTGTGATGGAATACTCCCTACTTGCCTTGATGAGTGCAGCCACAAAAACACCTAAGAACTTGACACCATTCAGGACAAAGCAGCCTGCTTGATTGGCACCACATCCACAAGCATCCACTCCCTCCACCATCAATGCTCAGTAACAGCAGTGTGTACTATCTACAAGATGCAGTGTAGAAATTCACCCAAGATCCTCAGACAAACCCACGACCACTTCCATCTAGAAGGACAAGGGCAGCAGACACATGGGAACACCACCACCTCCAAGTTCCCCTCCAAGCCAATCACCATCCTGATTTGGAAATATATCACCGCTCTTCACTGCCCTGGGTCAAAATCCTGGAATTCCCTCCCTAATGGCATAAGTCAACCCACAGCAGGTGAATTGCAGGAATTCAAGGTGGCAGCACCACCACCTTCTCACGGGCAACTAGGAAAGGTCAATAAACGCTGGCTATCCAGCAACACCCACATCCCACAAACAAATAAATTTTAAAAACTCCCTCACATTAGAATATTAAGCAACTTTTCCTATGTCAGGAAGGCAAAATATAGAGAAATTTCAAAAACAATACGGATGAACATATTCATTGGTATTTAATTCAGATTTTGTTAATAAAGATCTTAAAAAAATTAATAAGTGCAATAATGGATTTCACAATTCCTTTTCTACAGAAGGAAGCGTTTTAAATTATTGATTAAATTGAAGGCTTTACTGTCCTCAAATGCAAAAGCAGCACATGCAATTTCTTTCAAAATTTTAAGTATCTGAACAGTTTCTTCAAAAAAAAAAAAAAACAGGATTTGTTACTGGGATTACAAAATGCTTAAAAATAATCCAGAATCTTTATTAAGTGGTACCATCACTAACATGATCATGGACTAGTTCATGAATTCCCACGCATTTGCAAGTGTGTACACAGGATGCCAGTCAACATTAGTTTCCTGTCCACCTTTCTCAGAGAAGGAAAGCCCAATGCATACTAACGATTTACTCGGACTGTTTTTCCTGAATTATTTTAAATGAATTCAATATTTTGTTTGTACAGAAATGTTTAGGGAGCAATGGAATAGCGGTTATATTATTAGTAACCCAACTGCCTGGACTAAACGTTCAGGGACATCAGTATAAATAACCCAGCTGTTGTGGGATTTAAGTTCAGTTTATTAAATGAGTCTGGAAATAAAAATATTGTATCAGTAATGAGAGCATGTGAAGCACATCTAAATCTCATGATTCACATACTTTAGGAACATAAAACCTAGTTTGGGGAAGTTTTTTTTTAAAATTTAAAAATGCACAATAATGGAAGTACGTGATTTGAGAAGTTGGTAACAAGCCCAAAAGCAACTGCAAACCAGAGGATAACCCCTGTTTAATTAGATCAGATTTGGAATTGGGAAGACAAGTAGTCCTTTCAGTTGTGCAACAAAATCAGCAATTCTGGTGAGATTCCAGTTGTCCCTCTTAGAAATAGAAATTATACATGCATTTTCCCTAGATCAAAAATGTTGGAATGCAAATGGCAAAGATTAATACAAATGTACTTTTCAAGTAAATGACAGGTTGGGAATTGGGAATTATTTCACATTTTTATTTGGAACATCCCAAATGTGCCACATTGCAGTGGGGATGGAACACAAGTGTTTTTTTTGGATTTGGATTTAATCAGTGAATTTCTCATAGATACAGACAGTTGAAATCAGTTGAGCCTTGAAGCAGCTTCGAGACAAAAGAAAATCTGCCAGGAGCTGCAGACCAGCAGTAGAGAGTTATCAGACAGCAAGATCAATTTTGGATGTGGGATCACAACACAAAAGCAGGGCCCACGCTGGAAATCCGAAATTGTGATGAGTTTAAAGAAGTGATGGAGGGTCACCTAGCCAGGTGTTAGTGAAAACCCAAAGAAATTTCATATCTTGGAGAATATCAGGAACGCCCAAAAAGAATAACTGCAAATTCCTCAGAGCTGCTCCACAATTTGGCTGGTCCTGGAGCAATGAAGGAATACTCAAGGTCTTATAAAGTATAGGAGAGCTCTTTGGTGGAAAGAGAAATAGAACAGGGAGTGCAGTTTGGAGGTCTTTGAGCTTAAAGAAGTATTTACAAATTGTAGTGCTAAGTTAGTAGTATTTGCTTTAACTCTTGTAAAGTAAAATCTTTTGGTTAAAATATGAAATCTTGCGGTACAATTCTTTTCATCAGTAGCTTTTAAAAAGCTACTGGTCTCCCATGACATCATATTATCATAAACATCCACAAAGTTCATTACTCTCCTTTAGGAAAAGAAAATCTTTACACAGTCTGTCTTTATGTCACACCAGATCCACAGCTATGGTTTCCTCTCAAATGTCTGCTGAAATGGCTCACTAAGTCAATCATTCATTCAGCTGTATTCAAACAAAGGCCACCATAAATGTGCAATAGAGACCTTGACAGTGACAACATCCATAAACTATAACAAAGCTATTCTTTCCCAATCAAAATAGCTTCTGATATAAATCACCTTTTTTTAAAGATGTCAGCATGGATCAAGCACCATACTATCTTGCTATATGGTGCTGGATTATAAGGCCTAGCTGTATTTGGGGAAATCCAAATCCAACACAAGGAAATGCACCTCAGCAGCAATATAAACCCAGACTGACAACACAAAATTCAAAAGATGGTTAAATAAATGTTCTATTCTTAACTAACATATGAAACAACTTTGAATAAGCTGAACTGAATTGCGCCCTCAAATAGATTGGTAATGTAGCCCGAGTGATTGTTCATCATACGATCATCTTGGTTAGCAGCAATGATCTTGAAGAAATCAGAATCCCTAGTGTGAAAAAGGCCTTTCGGCCCAGAGTCCATACCGACACACTGAACAGCATCCCAACCAGACACATTTCCTACTCTATCCCTGTAACCCTGCATTTGGCATGGCCAAGTAGCCTAACCTGGCAGCAGTGCTAACCATCAATGATTTCCAATTTCAGCAATCTAAAAAGAGGGAAGTTGCATTCCTTAAATTCAGCCATCAGACAGTCTTAAGCCATTGTAAATGGGAATCTAGCCACTTGGAGAGTGAAGGAGTTTGGATGGGTGTTTGCATGCATGACAAGGGCAGTGGAGTACAGGGACAGATTATTATTTTTCTACAACTGAGTGAGGGCCACCCTGGACTGATCACTGTCAAATGAATAGTTTTCACCTGGATTAAGTAACAAAGTCTAAACTAGTCTTTCGTCCCCCAGTATGTCAAATGCCCTGGTAATGCCACCTTTGAGCAAACAATTGTCCCATACAGGTGGTTCTCCTGTAATGCAATAGCTGCATTCTTGCGTGACCTTGCGTTATGGAAAATCATTCTATAGGGAAAATCACTATGCTTGTACAGCAGAAAGTTTGTATTATCCAAACAGCTTCCACTATTCAATCACATTACAGCTAATTTGCACTAAAACACGTTATAGCAGAACTACCTGTAATTGATCTGCGGCATTTTTACACCATGCTACAGCACAGACAAAGTGAATGTGATGTTTCTAGGTTAAAACATTTCCACATCATGCCATTCAATAAAAGAACAGAATAATTCTCCCTCATCTGCTCTAATGAAATATTAATAGAAATAAATGCATGCAATTCCACAGTCTTCCTCAAAGCATCAGCACTGGGAAGCTAAAATGAGAATCATGTGGTTATACAACATTGCAAGTCCAAGTTTATAAATTCCAGTACTCAAAACGACACTGCTGCATATGATTTTATGAACATTACTAAAACTAAGATAATTAGTTGCTGGACTAGAATACATCTCCATGACAAGCCTACTCATTTTGTACAACACAATGAGAAGGATCACAGATGATGTCATGAAAAATGGTATATTGTTTTCTCATGCCTCTTTCTTTTACTGATGCAATGTACCAATCTTGCTTCCCCCATTGTCAACATTTCTTTTTGCACACATGCTCTTTTTATGCCTCAGTCATCAAGTTCTGATGGCTAGTGTGCAGTCTTCTTCCAAGATACAGCCAATGTTGCTTCTAGTCAGCTATGAGGGAATGAAAGATTCAATGAAATAAAATTGCTAGCCTCTTCTGCACATCTGGTATTGTTAAGATAATAAATTGTACGTTATGCACGTGTATACACGTTCACTTGCATTATTTCCATTTTGTTGAAAACGACAGCCTCTAAACTTGGTAAAATCACCTTTCTGCCTCAGCACAGTAAACCAGCCAATCTGGGCGAGCATGTATCAATGAAGAGGATTTTAAACTGAGTTGAAAATTGTGTGCTTAAGTTTTGTTTTAGTAGTTTAAACTCACGTTTTAGTTCAATTTGGAGAAATGTTGCAAGGAGACAATTCTTTGGTGAAAGGGAAGATAATTATTAGGCCATTTAGGAATGTTCGCAGCACTCTTAATAATTTAGTTACCGAATATTTCATACCACATTCCATTTACAGGGTAACAAAAACAGTTGGTATCATTAACCATCATGAATCTGCTATAAATCATTTTGAATTTGGCTGAAATCCTGAATGCTATGATAAAGAAATCCTGCTGTATGCTCTACAGGTTTCATAGAATAATTCAACACATTAAGTCACCATTTAGTCCATTGTATCTGTGCCAGTGCTTTGAAAAGTCAATCCATTTGTCTCATCTGCCTGCTCTTTCTCCCTTACCCTGCAACCTTCTTTCCCCCCGCCGACTCCTTGTAGGATATATCCAATTAACTTTGCCGAAGTATCTATAGATTGTGTTTTCAACTTTTCAGTGCACATCCCAAATGTTAGAAATTTGTTAAAAAATGCCTGATCTCATTACAGCTTCTATATTTAATAGAGACCTCAACGTATATGAAACTAACAATTAAAATTTTAAAAAATGCTGCTGAGTAATATGTTGCAGTGATGTGAGTAATTAAAATTGATCTTATCAAAGTACATATTTGACAAAAACGTAGCAAAGCATGGTACACAATGAATTCATGTTTGTCATAGTCGCAAAGTCTATCTTAAGGAAGAGACTGAGAATAATCTAAGAGCACAACAGCAGATAAGACTAGAGGTTACAAAAATAACAAAAAAGGACAAACTTTAAAGTGCTGTATTTGAATACACAGAACTTGACACAAAGACAAATTGAGGCAAATAGGTAGGGCCACTAATGAAAGGTTGCTAAGGGATAGCCTAGATTGACACTTGAATATTGAAACATTAGTAATATTTAGCAAGGACAGGAAGCTATGAAAGGGTGAAGGGATGGCTCTGATAATTAGAAGAGATATTAGCACAACAGAGAGGGATGACCTGGAATCAGGCAACCAGAAAACAGAAGCAGTCTGGGTAGAGATGAGGAATTATAAAGGCAAGAGGTCACTTGCGGGACTTGCATACAGACCTCTAAACATTAACCATGTGCTACGGCATGGTACCAAGGAAAAACAATGGAAGCTTATGAAGAAAAGATACAGCGATTATCATGAGGGATGGTAACCCAGTAACAGACTGGAAAAAGCAAATGGGAAGAATTGTCTAGATGAGGAATTCATTGAATGTTTTCAGGACAATTTCTTAGACCTGTACATTATGACACCAACCACAGCACACGATATAGTATCAGAGATAGTAGGAACTGCAGATGCTGGAGAATCCGAGACAACAAGGTGCAGGGCTGGATGAACACAGCAGGCCAAGCAGCATCATAGGAGCAGAGAG
>NC_063354.1:40829869-40930813 GCF_021869965.1 Rhincodon typus | reverse complement strand
CTCTCTGCTCCTATGATGCTGCTTGGCCTGCTGTGTTCATCCAGCCCCGCACCTTGTTCACACGATATAGTATAGCTGGTTTTGAGTAACCAAGACTGGATTAGTTTCTGACCTCATTGTGAAAGCATTCCTGGGTAGCAGCAACCATACGATTGAATTTTACATACAGTTTAAAGGGGACCAAGGTGTTGACCCAAGACTATTTTGAATTTAAACAAAGCATGAAAGCAGAGCAAGGGAAAGTGAACTGAACATTAGTGTTGGTCCAACAGAAAATTAGGCTGAGGAGTAAAAGGAGGATAAAGGATTGTAGTGAATTGAGCAAATTTTATGTTGGTCTTCATTACAGAGAACTCAAGTAACATCTTGGAAGTAGCTGTACATCAGAAATTGACAGTATAGGAGAAACTCAAGAAAATCACAATTACCAGGAAAATAGCATTGAGTAAATTGCTTATAAGAAGTACCCAAGTTCTAATGGATTTGATCTTAGAGTCGTAAAAGAAGTAGCTGGTGACAGTCGATGTCTTGGTTTTAATTTTCCAAAGCTCATTAAATTTGGGAAAAGTTCCTTTGGCTTGGCAAATAGCTAATATAACTCCTTTATTTGAAAACAGGGGAGACAGAAAGCAGGAAACTACAGGCTAGTTAGCAGAATATCTGTTCTAGGGAAAATGTTAGAAGTTATTATCAGAGATGTCATAACATGGCACTTGGATAAGTTCAAGGTGATCAGGCAGAGCCAACATGGTTTTATACAAAGAAAATCATGTTGAATTAAGAAATAACATGCTGTGGATAAAGGGGAAATCAGTGGATGTGTTGCACTTGCATTTCCAAAAGGCAAAAAAGAGAGAATTTCTTGATCACTGGGGAAAACAGAAGTTCAAAGGATATGGGCAGCTAAATTTGTTGATGGCACAGAAGATTAGTAGGAAAGTGAATTGTAAAGAGGACAGAATGAGCCTACAAAAGGTATAGCAATAGGTTAGGCAAGCAGACAATGATATGGCTGATGGCGTACAAAGTAGTAAAGCGTGAAACCATCTATTTTAACAAAAAGAATAAAAAAAATTTATCTAAAACAGCAAGAGGTTGCAGAGCTCTGGAATGCAGAGAGATCTGGATGTCCTAGTGTATGAATTGCAGAAGGTTAGTGTGCAGATACAGCAAGTAATCAGGAAAGCTAATAAAACATTTTATCGCAGGGAAAACTGAATCAAAAATATGTGGGTTCTACTTCAGTTATGCAGAGCATGGTTGAGACTGCATCTGGAGTACTGTGTACAGGACTGGTCATGGTATTTAAGAAAGGATGTTAATGTGTTGGAGGCAGTTCAAAGAAGGTTTACTAGACTAATATCTGGAGTGAGCGGACTGCCCAATGGAGAAAGGTTAGACAGGCTACACCTGTAACATCTGGAGCTTTGAAGAATCGGAGGTGATTTAATTGAAACATAAAAGATCCTCAGGAGACTTGACATGGTCAATTTTGAAAGCACGTTTCCTTTTGCGGGAGAATCTAGAACTTGGGGTAATAGTTTAAAAGTAAAATGGACACCAATTTAAGTCAGAGATGAGAAGATTCTTCTTCCCACAACTGAGGGTTGAGCGTCTTTGGAATTCCCTTCCTCAAAAGGGGAATGGATGCAGAATCTTCAAATATTTTTAAGGCAAAGGTGACTGTGTAAGAAAAACAGGAAGGCCTTGAATTGCCTGAAATAGTGGTTATTCTAAGATTCTTGAATCCAAGAAAGGAGGATCAAGAAACTGATACTGAAAGGGAAGACAGAATATGAATACAATCTAGCAAATAAAAAATCAAAAACAGACTATAAAAGCTTGTATAGATACATTAAAAGCCAATGTTTGGCTATTTGAATGCAGGTCCATTAAAGGTAAAGTCAGAAAAATTTATAATGAGGAACGGAAAAAATGGCAGAGAAGCTAATTGATTATCTGAGGAAGATACCAAAAATCTCCCAGAAGTAGAGATCCAGTGGCTAGAGAGAATAAGCAGTTGCTTTTTGATGATGTTACTATCAAAATTGAGAGGAGCCAATGGATGTAGTAAACTTAACTTATTGGAAGACTTTTGATAAAGTCAGAGTCATACGGCACAGAAGAGGTCCTTCAGCTCAAAATCTGCAGAAACCTATCTACGCTAATCCCACTTTCCAGCACTTGGTACACAGCCTTGAATGCTGTGACATTTCAAGTGCTCATCCATGTACATTTTAAAGCTGGTGAGGTTTCCTGCCTCTACTCGTCTCTAACGTGCATTGGGTAGTACATTCCAGATTCTCATCACCCTCCAGGTGGAAACATTTTTCCTCAAATTCCCTCTAAACCTGCTGCCTTCCACTTTAAAATTAAGCCCCTTTATTACTGACCCTTCGACCTTGGCAAAAGGTTTTGCTGAAATCCATGTAAACAATGAGAACTGCACGATACCCATCTACACACATGATCACCACTTTTAAAAAAAAAAAATTCAAGTTTGTTATTAACTCCCTTTGACAAAGACATGCTGACTATCCCTACTCAAACCTTGCCTCTCCAAGTGGAGATTAATTCTCTCCTTCAGAATCTCTTCCATGAGTTTCCCTACCACTGACTGACATGTAATAATTTATCTCTACCACCCTTCTTGCAAAGTGAAACCACACAAGCTGCCCAACAGTCCAGCAAAAACAGTATGGAGAGAGACTGGCAACCAACATATGAAAGGGTATCTAAAAGTTTTCTATTGGCACATCAATTGTAAAAGGTTCAAGGCAGATTTGGGAGAAAAATGGGCATGTGTGTGTCAAGGTAGAGGCATAGAAGAGTTACTGAATGACTACATTGCATCTGGTTTTACCAAGATGGGCCAGTCATGATGAAAAAAGGAGTCAATTCAGGCACTAAGTTTTAAATTGATGTAGTGGCAGTATTGGATAGGCATTTTCCCCATTTCTTTGATCCCCAAAATTTCCCAACTTGTGACTGGAAAGGAACTACATTTGTCTTTACGGATCTCTTTTTCCTTTCACAAATTTATAGAAGCTTAGATGGTCAGTTTCTAGTTCCACGCATTTTTTTTTCTCATACTCTATTTCCTCTTGATCAAACTTTTTGTCCCCTTGCTGAATCCCAAGAGGTTTCAAATCCTCAGGCTTGCTGCTTTTTCTGGCAATTTCTATACGCTGGCATACAAAATAGTGGCACTGTCATTTAATTAATAAACCAGAAGCCCAAGCTAACATTCTGGAGATGTGGGTTCAAATGCCACCTCAACAGCTGGTGGAATTTAAATTCAGTTATCATGACATGGAAATGAAAGCCTATTGCCATAATGGTGACCATGTAATTATTGTTTATTATCATAAAATCCCATCTGGTTCAAAAATATCCTTTAGATAAAGCAATCTGCCATTCCTATCCAATTGGGCCTACACAAAACGAGACTCACAACCATATGGTTGATTCTTAGCTGGCTTAATAAACTTTTATAGAAGACACTCCGTTCAAGGAAATTAGGGATATGCATCAATGCTACTCTTGTTAGTGATTCAAAGAATAAACAAATTACTGACAAGTGCTGTGACATTAAAAATTTACTTCCAAGCACGGTGCATCATGCCTTTGAAATGCCCATATCCTATGAATAAAAAATATCCCAAGGGTGCAGTGACTCTGGAGGTGGCTACGTACCAGGCTATTGCTGTTGGGAGTCAGAAAGTCAGAGGGTGATCGCCTATCAGCAAGCACAAGGGAAGCAAGAGGGATGGTGTTCCTGTGTGCTCCAGATACAAACATCTAAGTGAATGCAGCTAATTCTGTGGGCTGCCATTTGGTATGAGGAGAAACACTAATTATTCTGTTTCCTCTCATGGTCACCTGCAGAGCTGGAGAGCCATGGTCTCCCCTGGGGGCTTGTCAATCACTAGAAAGAAGAAATGAACTTCAGGATGGTGCAGAGTTACATCAGTAACCCACATGCTCCACTGGCTCAGATGCTTCCACTTCTGTTAGTATGTGTTTTCAATGAAGTTTTGGGCTACACATCCATCAGCACCACATGCGCATCTGACTAGTTGTGACAGCAGAGGCCACTGGTACTTGGAAGTGGAGACCAAGCCCGTGCTAACCCCTGGACTAATAACATGACTTGGAATTCACTGGTGAAGCAGCAAATGGAGCGCAAGCGTGAGACATATCAAGTTGTAGCTGAGTTTCTAGAAGCTACTGTAACCAGGCTGGGAGAGTGGAGGAGTTAATTTATGTCACGTGTGCTGGAACACTCCTCCCCTCATCTACTTGCACAACCCTGTCAAGAGAGCAACAGACTTATTGAATGCCAAGGCGGCATTCAGGCTTGATACAAAGTCCTTGTCCATGAAGTCAAGAAAGTAGTGGCAAGGCAAGATAGGGATGAAATACCTTAAGTCTCCAGCAAGTCCTCATCCTTGGTCAGCAAAGTACATATGTTACAAGGGAGAAGCAGCAACTGGTTTTGGCATCTAAGGCATTCCTCTCATAGCATTCTGAAGTTACACAGTGGCTCCTCAGTGACATCACTATCTTAAGGTGCTGCCATTTCTTATACTGAAGGCCCTCAGCATCCAGGGTCTGTCAGGCCTCAGGCAGCTGAAGAACAACTACCAAGAAGCATATGTAAAAGAATAAAACATAGTATTGTAATTGGACCTGACAGGCGACTCCATAATGATGTTCTGCAGTGTTCTGATTTTTGTAATGGCTGATATGGTCCATGAAAGTTTATGGCATTCTGGCAGTGCAACAGTGGATATGTCAACAGAAGGACTAGCATGGGAGTGAGCATGGCACGTGTGTTCATTATTTGCACATTGCAAAAACACGTATTGCTACAGCCCAAGGGACATTGGGGTTACAGAAGTGATGAGTTACTTGCCTGCATTACTTACCTGAGGTTTTGTGGAGCACAGACTGCCAATATCCAAGAGACATATAATTAAATGCCCCACTTGATCAATCCAAGCACCTAAAATTTCATTTGGAGACTAATGGTCCAACTGATGGTCATAGCATTACTCAAGCATTGCTCTGTCTTAGTGTTTGAGCTCCTCACTGGTACCACAGTGGCTACACACTGTCCACTTTTATCCAGTCTTGGAGCACTTGGGCAGGATATTGGTCAAAGAAGAACAGAGCCTGCAGGATCTGCTGCCAGAGCTTACACAGAAGTAACATGCTGAGGGAATTAAATCTCTTTTCAGATATTTATGCCCAATTGGCCGTTCTGAAGGCACAACCTTCTGTATGCGGTACGTCCAACTCATTGGAGGATACTGCACGTCTCCAGAAGTGAACTGAAGGCATAGATACTGAATGCCAAAGTGACCATGAGAGCCACTGCCATCATGCCAGCGACAACCTGCTCCGTCATAATGGCACACAAATCAGTCATTGCCACTCAAGACTAGCAGCCTTCAGTTACACTTCCACTGACATCTAGGTGATAGCTCATCTTTGGTTTGTAAACCCTGACCATTGGGTACCTCCAGGTACAAACACCCAAATAAAAGTAAATCAACAATATTTAAATTCTTTCATTAAAAATTGCAAAGAATGTGGCTCAGCAGAATGTCAGAAATAGCAGTAAGCCTATGTATTGGGAAAAATTTAGTACTCAACATGGGAGAAGCAAGAAACAGATAAGCAAGGGAAAAGAGAGAATACAAATGCAAGTTAGCAAGAAAGAAAAGCAGACTATTAAAGTTTCCAACAATACATAAAAGGATCAGCCGGGACAAATGCAGGCCCATTACAGGTGGGGACAGTAAAATTTATGGTGGAGAACTAGGAAACAGCAAAAACAGTTACTTTACATTTCTGTGGAAGATACAGAACATATTCAAGGGACTTGTGCGGCCAAAGAACTAAAAGAAATTAGTATTATTAAGGAGGTAGTACTTGAAAAATTAATTGGCTGACAAATCTCTTGGACCAGACGTATTTCTTACCAGATTGTTGAAGGAAATAGCTATAAGAGATGTGGCTGCATTACTGGTTATCTTTTGTAATTCTATAGATCCTAGAAAGATTCATGCTGACTGAAAAGTGGTAAATACAATGCCACTATAGCAAACTTTGTTTTAACTGGCACCTTGTGAATTAGCACTCTCAATAAATTCACAAAAAATTATATACCTCAAATGCAGTGAAGTTTATTGTATTATTATGTCCAATTATTTTAATTTTTTTCTATTTATTTACTTCAAAGTAAATATACTTGTTTGATTGAACGACCACATGAAATATCAACAGTTAATTTAATTTCGAGTCACCTTCTCCTCAAATACGTTACCGCACTACCAGAGTAATCATTTGAGGATATGAATGAGAAGGCTCTCTGCTGGTAAATCTTATTTAAGGCAATATTATTTAAATGATTTATGTGCAAATAAAGTATAAACAGTGTTGTGTATTATCCCTGCATTACGTTTCTATTACATAGTGTGTTTTTATATTGATGAAGTGGACCTGTTGATTGCCTGGAATATTTGATCAAGTGGCACACTCCTGGTCCCATAAGTGCTAGTTAATAAAAGGTTTGCTGTATTTAAGAAAGGAGAAAGGGAAAATAGAAATACAGACTTGCTAGTTTGACGTTAATAGAAGGGAAAATGTTAAACAATATTATTATAAAGAATGTGATAACTGGACATTTTAGAAAATAATGGTAACTTGGGCAGACTCAAAATAGAATTGTGGAAGGGAACCCATGTTTGAAAAGCCTGTTAAAAGTTCTTTTCCAGGACATTATTTGTAGCATCAATGAAAGACAAAGACAAATATCAGTGGATGTGGTGCATTTAGACTTTCACAAGGCTTTGATAAAGTCCCATACAGGAGATTAGTAAATAAAATTAAAATGAACACAATCAAAGGGGGGAATAGCTTAAAATTGATTAAGAATTGATTAACAGTTTGATAGCAGAAAGCAAGAATACATTAATCACTCTCAGGATGACATAACATCACTAGTGGGCACTGAACATCAGTGCCAGATCCACAACTGTTCACAATTTATGTAAATGATTTGGATGTGGGGACTAGTTGTAAGTTAGCCAAATTCGTTGATGACACCAAACTAGGTGGGAACACAAGTACTTAGGAGAATGCAAGGAGACTTCAAGAGGATCGGACATCTTAAGGGAATGGGCTAGAATGCAGTGGATGACACATTTTGGTGGACAAAGGTAACATTAACCATGTTGGTTAGCCAAACACAGGAAGCAGTCCAACTGTGCTCACCCTTTAAAGCTTGTCAAGGTGCTGAGTACCCTGCACTTAAATGTAAAGTGAGGCCATTATACTGGCTTCTATAGACTTGATTACCTTGATTGCAAATTTCAAAAAAAAAAAATCACAACTACCATCCTCACGGTGCACAATGCATGCCACTTGTAAAACTGCACCAGTGTCATGTCAGGAGTCCTACTCTGCATTGTGAAATCCAAAACCATAAAATCATTGCACAGAATTTGTTCCAGCATGCTAGCACTGAATAATTCCTCTAAATTGAAGCATAGTCAGCCACAAGCACCGACTGGATAAGCCACCTCAGTCTCCTCCTGCTGCACCCAGTATCATAGATACCAGTCTTCAAACACTCAACATAATATCAACAAATGGGCAACGCATTGGATACTGAAAAGGCTATGGCCCTGACAACATCCTGGCAATAAATACTGAAGACTATCATCTAAGACTTAACCACCTCTCTAACCAGGTTCCACTAATAGTTAGAACAGTGGCATCTACCCATGAATGTCCAGACCACAAAAGAGGTCAAATCCAACCTAACCAACTACTACCTCAGTCTACTCTCGTAGTGATGAAATGGGTTGACAGTACCATCAAGTGACTTTTATTCACCAACCACCAGTTTACTGAGTCTCAGATGGAGTTCTGCCAGGGCCATTCAGCTCCAGGTCTCATTTCAGCCTTCAAGAGGATCCGAATTCCAGCAGGAAAGCATGCATGACTGCCCTTGACATCAAGGCAGCATTTGACTGAATGGTCCATAAAAAGGAGCCTCAGCAAAGCTATTGTCAATGTAAATCAGCGAGTCTACCTAGCACAAAGGAAAGTGGAGGTCAATCATCTCAGGTCTAGTACGTCACTGTAGGCGTTCCTCATGGCAGTGCTCTAGATTCAACCATCTTTTTTGCTCTATCAATGACCTTCCCTTCATCATAAAGATCACAGATGGGGATGATTGTTAATGACTGCACAATGCCCAGAACCATTCGTCGCTCCTCAGACACAGAAGCAGTTAGTGCAGCAAGACCTAGGCAATATTCATGCCACGAGTACCAGGCAATGACTATTGCCACTAAGACAGCATCCAACAATCACCACTTACCATACAATTTATGCCCATCACCGAATCGCTCACAAATCAATTTCTTGGCAAAGCCTCTGACCAGAAGGAAAAACATTGACCTCAAAAAACAACATTGGACATCCCAGGTGGTAAGGAACAGCAGAGAATTAAAAGAAAGCATTTATAAAAATGCAAAGAACAGTAGAGATCCCACAGAATGGACAAATAGAAAGACCAAAAGGGCCACAAAACACTGAAAAAGGATTATGAAAGGAAATCTGCAAGGGATGTAAATGATGGAGATTTTATAATTATATAAAAGGGAAAGGCTGTGTTAGAGTATCATTGGCCCACTGAAGGCTGAGAATAGGGATATTGTCGATGATCGTGGGGGAATGGCAGACTGCTGAATGATCAACTTGCTTCAGCATTCAGAGCAGAAACGGAGGACAGCTTATCAGGAGTCTGATGATGTCAGAGACTTGAACAGAGAATTGAAGAGTCAAGCTCTAGACACTGATGGGGTCAGAATTGTCATCTCTGGTTCCTGTTAGTCTTAGCAATTGTATCCAAATAGCCAATGTAACTAGTTACCCCATTGCCATCACACTATAAACTATGTCTTGTTGTCAAGACTCAAGTAGCTCAGACTCTATCACTGTTAGTCAAACAGGCCCTTATAGCCAGTATAGAAAGGACATTCAGCAGGACTCGTGGTGCAGTGATAGCATCCCTACCTCTGAGCCAGAAGGCCCAGGTTCGAGTCCCACCTGCTCCAGAGCAGTGTGATAACATCCTGGACAGGTCGATTAAAAATCTGCAGAAAAGGAGAACTGCTGATGGTAGCTTGTGATTGGGGTGGAATACTATGGTCAGTCAGAGTCATACGACACAGGAACTCATCCATGCCAAACCAGGTGTCCTAAACTAAACCACTCATTTGCCTGCATTTGGCCCATATATTTCTAAACCTTTCCCATTCATGTACCTGTCCAAATGTCTTTAAATTTTATAACTGTACCGTATCTACCACTTCCTCTGGCGGTTCATTCCACAAACAAATCACCATATGTGGAGAAAGTTGCCTCTCAGGGCCCTTTTAAATCTTTCTTTTCACCATAAAGATATGCTCCCTAGTTTTGAACTGTGTCACCTGTTGGGAACAGACGTTTGTTATTCACCTAATCTATGCCCCTCATGGATTTTATAAGCCTCTATAAGGTCACCCCTCAATCTCCTGCACTCCAGTGAAAGTCCCAGACAGTCCAGCCTCTTCTTACAACTCAAAACCTCCATTCCCAGTAACATCCTGGTAAATCTTTTCTGAACACCCTCCAATTTAATAATATCCTTCCTATAACTCAGTGAGCAGAACTGCACACAGCACTTCAGCAGACACCAATGCCCTCTGCAACCTCATATACTCCTACACTCAATGGTTTCAGCAATGAAAGCAAGCGTGCTGAACATCTTCTTAATTCCCCGTCTAGCAGTGACACAACTTAAAGAATTGTATATCGGAGCACCAAGGTTGCTCTGTTTCACAACACTATCCCGGTCCCTACCATTAACTGTATTGGTCCTGCCCCTGTTCATTTTACCAAAATGCAAATCCTCACAGTTAAACTCCTCAGACCATTGGCCCAATTGATCAAGATCCCTTTGTAATCTTAGATAACCTTCTTCACTGTTGACTATACCACCAATTTTGGGGTCATCCACAAACTTACAAACAATGCCTCCTAAATTCACATCCGAATCATTTTAGATAAATGGCAGTCAACTGGGGACCTAGCACCAATCCCTGTGGAAGGCTGCTGGTCACAGGCTACAAACAAGTTCACCATTCTCCTTTAGTCAATTTTATGTCCATGCTACAGCTATTCATTAAATTGCATGCATTTCAATGCTGACAGATAACTCTACTCCATTACCTCATCAAACTCAAAGTCTCTCAGACATAACTTGTCGTGTCAACTGTCATTTATTTATCCCAAATCAAAATTCATTTTTATTCATAGTCATACAGCATAGAAATAGGCCCTTCAGCCCACCATGCCTATGCTGAACAGCAAACAGCAAACTACAATAATGCCATGTGCATCCTTTTACTTTTTGTTTTCTTATCTATATCCTTAGTTATCCAGGATACACTAGCTCTGGATACTCCATATTTATTTCTCATGGGTATCTACCTAGCTTATACACTCTTGATCCCTCTTGAAAGTCTCCCATTTTTAATTCAGTTTTATCAAATTTATTTCCAATCAACCTGCTCCAATTCAACTTTTAGATCCCCAAAATCTGCCTTTTTCCAGTCTGTGATCTTAATCCTTGCTTGACTGTTATCCTTTTCCAACTTTAATATTAAACATTATTGTATTATGATCACTACTTTCCAAATGCCCCATACTCTGACCTTTTCCCCTTGGCTTGCCTCATTCCCCAAGACCAGATCCAATTCAGCTTCCTCTCTGATTGCATAATAAAATGCACTGTTCCAGGAAGTTCTCCTACATACACTGCAGGAATTTCTCCCCTTCCGTGCCCCACGCTCTACTTTTTTTCCCTCCAGTATAATTAAAATGACCAACTATCACAACCCTACTTGTCCTGCCAGTTTCCATAATTTGCCTACAAATGCTTTTTTCTATTTCCTCGCCACTATTTGGAGATCTGTAATAAACTTCCAACAAAGTCACCTTCCTGGTTCTCACCTCTAACCATATAGATTCTACATCAGCTTGCTGCTGTTATCCTATTTATCCATCTTCCTTTTTTTGGGAGAGATATAACAACTGCAACCCTCTGGAACTAGATATCGAAGGATGATTAAAAGCTTCTGGTGTGATCTACTATTTCCACATTTATTTCCTCAAACTACAGTGCTTCCCATCCAGACTGGGTGACTTTATAATTTGAGCAGTGCCAGTCATCCAAGTAATTCTTCATGCATTTTGATCATAATTCCTTGCGACAATAGCACCATTGTTTTCTTTTGTCAAAACTGATGCAAAGTACTCACGGAGAAATTCAACCATGGCCCATGCCTGCTGCCTCCACAAGATCTTTTTGCTCCCAAATCAGGCTCCACACTGGCTATTCTTTTACTACTAATACGTTTATAAAATACTTTACTGTTCTTTTCATTTCACGCAGAAATATTTTTTCAATCAAACATTCTGTTGCCCCAGAACTTCTCTTGATCCTTTACTGTTTTAGGAATCTGACCTTCATCATCTGCCTCCTATTCCCGTTTCATTTTGGTCCCTCCATCTGTGGTCATTCTCATTGGTAAGTTTCTAGGCGAATGGTTTTCTTAGAATCCCCGTTAAATGTCTTCATTTCTGTGGCCTAATATCCACTGAGAACTAGTCACTGATTTTTTTTTTTAAAAAATGCATTTCAAATTGGTAGAGCAGGAGAGCTTCATATTATCTGGATTGGATTCAAGTTTAGCCAGAGGTAAAAGGATAGTTGATCCACTCTACAACCCGGGCACCCTGTGCAAAGCAAACAATAAACCGTACAATCTCAAATTCAAAATTCCATGAAAATTTTCTAATTTGCCATTTCTTGTATCTAGGCAGATATGCACAGTATAAAGATATATGGGATGAAGCTGGGAAAAATCAAAAGCTGAGTGTTTGATCTACATAATTAAATAGAAATTTAGGATCTTACTGATAAGAAGTCATAAAGAAATAAAAGAACAGAACTTTGTTTTAAAATTTCAAAGCAGCAATTTTTTAAAAACTTTCGAAGGTTCCATATTTAGGCAAAGAGAAAATTCTGAAAGTATTCAGCAGGTCCAGCAATATCTGACAAAAATCAACCAACCTGAAAACGTTAACTTAGTTTCACCCTCCATAGCTGCTTAGACAGCAGCTAGGTTTTTCTAGGATTTTCCATTTTCAGTTCAAACCTCAGCACGTGCAGCATCTTAGGTTTTAACAAGACTGTCAAAAAGTATGTTTCAAGGGTATGTATCTTGCACTGGCACAACCATTTCATTCTAGAGTTTTTCTTTGCAACATGCACAACTAAGCAATTTTTAAAAATATAAAAGTAGAAACCAATTACAGGTAGGTTTTTAAAATGAGCAACTTAATCACATGTAGACAATTAATAATCAAAGTCTAAAGTGACAAATGACAATGTGGAAGAAATGTAGACTTTTAGAAGGATGACATTCACAATTTGGGCACTGGAAAAAAAAGGCACAATTTGTTGATCCACTTCAAATTGGTTTAAATGACAGAGCATGCACAAGTCTTATTTATAAAAACAGAATTAAAGACTGATTCTTGTAACCTGGAAAATTATAAAATATTTCATTAGGATAAGATAGTACACACATACACACTCACTTTCCTTCCATATGGGTAACCAATAGGCTGGTTGGACTTTGCCAGCTGGTTAATGACTTCTCTGTAGCACAATGGGATATTCAAACCACCCCCAGCTAGGTAAAAGCCTTAAATCATTCTTTGTGCGCAATATATGTGTTGAAAATCTCAGGCATAGCTGGTCAAACAAATAAGAGTGCATTTTCCAAATCAAAAAACAGCCACTGTGAACCATCTGTGCACAGAAACAGAAATAGGAATAGGCCATTTGGCCCTTCGAGCCTGCTCTGCCATTCAATACAATCAGGATAGATCATCCACCTTAGTACCCTGTTCCTGCTTTCTTCTCATAGTCTTTGATCTTGTTAGCCCCAAGAACTATATCTAACTCTTGTTGAAAACATTCAATATTTTGCCTTCAATCACTTTCGGTGGCAGGGAATCCACAGGCTCACCAGCCTCTAGGTGAACAAATTTCTCCTTAATCTCAGTCCTAAATGGCCTAACCCATATCCTAAGACTGTGTTCCCTGGTTCTGGACTCGCTGGTTATTCAGAACACTCTTCCTGTGTTTACCCTGTCTAGTCCTGATAGAATTCTAACATGTTTCTGAGAGACTCCACCCACTCATCTCTTCCAAACTCCAGTGAGTACAGACCTAACCAATCCAGTCTCTTCATTAGTCAGCCCTGCCACCCCAGGAATCAGTCAAGTAAACCTCCTCCACAGCCAGAACATCCATCCTCAGATAAAGGATAGCAAAACTGTACGAGACTCCAATTGTGGTCTCACTAAGGCCCTGTACAATTGCAGCAAGACATCCCTATTCCTGTACTCTAATCCTCTCACTATGAAGGCCAACATACCATTTGCTTCTTCATTGTAAACATGCAAGTCCAGCAGGCTTTCAGCAACTGGTATGCAAAGACAACCAGATCTCGTTGCACCGTTCCCTTTCACAGTCTATCACCATTCAAGCAACATGTCTTTCTGGCTTTATTACCAAAGTGGACAACCTCACTTTATCCACATTATACTTCTTCTACATGTCCACTCACTCAACTTGTCCAAAGGGTCACTGAAGATTCTCTGCATCACCTTCACAGTTCACCCTCCCTCCCGGCTTTGTGTTGTCTGCAAAAATTAGAGATATTACATTTAGTTCCCTCATCTAAATCATTAATATGGGTATATTGTGAATAGTTGGGGTCCGAGCACTAATCCCTGCTGTACCCGACTAGTCTCTGCTTGCCACTCAGAAAAAGACCTGTTTATTTGTACTGTTTCCTGTCTACCAGCCCGTTCTCTATCCATGTCAGTACACTACCAATGCCATGGACTCTAACTTCTGAATTTTTCACAGAACCTTATTGAAAGCATTCTGAAAGTCCAAGTAAACTACATCCACTGGCTGCCCCTTATCAATCCTACTAGTTACACTCAAAGAATTCCAGTAAGTTTGCCAAGCACAATTTCCTTTTTGTAAACCCACTGATTCTGTCTAATCCTTTTCTTATTTTCCAAGTGATAAGTATGTTATAACAGTATCTGGCATTTTCCTCTACTACCAACATCAGGCTAACCACGATAATTTCCTGTCTCCTCTCTACTTTTTTTAAAAATAGTGGGGCTACATTAGCTACTCTCCAATCCAAACGGAACTGTTCCAGAGTCCATAACATCTTGAAAGATGACCAAGTCGTCTGTTATTTCAGCACCATGATTTTGCAATATGCAAATTGCCACTTTCAAAACAGCAGTGAGTTTATGATCAGATAAATCTTTTTATGACATTGCTTGAGCGATAAACATTAGCCATGACAAGAGGTAACTTATCTGTTCTTCAAAGTTTGATGTCCACCTAAAAGCAGACTGGTGGGGCCTCAGTTTAGTGCCTCATCTAAAAAAAGCACTTCCAATAACGCAGTACACCTTCATTTCAGGAAAGTCAGCCTTGAATGTTGTGAAGTGGAACTGGAACTGGAACTTGAACTTGAACTTGGACCTTTACCTAGGCAATAGTGGCACCAACTACCCTCAACTGACTCAAAAAAGTAGAAATTTCAAAGTAAAGAAATTAGAATAGGGATTTCAAAATTCAGATTTAAAAGGTGAATGATAGATTTCAGTTTCAACAAGAGGGTAAATGAAAATAAAATGTGCCAGAAGGCATCAATACATAAAATTCACAAGATCACAAACCAATTATGGATGAGGGAGGCCATTTAGATCACCTCAATTTATTTATCCAGAGCGACGTGAACATATACAATTGAATCATTTGAGAAACTGTTAGATGCTTCAAAAATTTTTGCATCCACTACTCTTATCTGTAATTTATCCAACACCTCAATCAATCACATTTGTGTGAAGAATTTCCTGACACCTTTCCTAATTATTGGTTTTAACTCTTGTTTTATTCCTGCAATTTAAGCATTATTTAGAGTCAATTTTTTCTGTTATGGCAACTATCTAACTAGGCTTATCCTAGTCACCAGATGCACAGCTGAGCTTAAAAGTTGGCTATTTCAACGCCACTCACGGACTTCTGTCACATTTTTCTCCCCCCCTTTATGAAGGGCTTTGCATTAAGCTTGATCCAACTTTGTTCACCCAACTTATATGCCTTGTTTAAATCAGTTTCTGAACTTTCTCCTTCAATTTCACTGCAGCTGTTACTTTGAAGCAAATCTACAAATTTCACCTACAGGAATTAGAACAATAATGGTCCTCGTGTTGAGCCTGGAGACATTCTCGTCAATATTTTTGTCACTGGCAGACTGTATAGCTTGTTTCATACATTTAGATAGCTTCTCGTCCGTCTGTATGACTTGTTCTGCAATAGCTTGCAAATAGACAGCAATATTACAGCCAACTGGGAAGTAACTAGTGGAATAACGGGTCACTGGGACTTGGTGTGAATTAAGATATGGGCAACAGAACTTTGGATGAAATCTCAATAATGAGCTTAGGCTTTCTTGTGAAATTTTATCAAAAGTTTTTGAGATGTTGAGATAACATGTCACAGGTTCTACCAGTCATTATCTCAACTGAGCAAAATAAATTTTGACCAAGCACCATCTTCCTCTTCTCATTCATGATGATTCCCATCTACATTGTTATTGGTGCCTACACTTATCAAATTTTTATTTTGACAGTAAGGAAGCAAAATTAGGTACTTTAGAGCTTTCTTGTCAATTATACATGTTCTGAATATTGGCCCATTAGCCCACTTTGAATATTCTCATACCTCTGTCCCCAGGTACAAGTGACAGTTGTACATGGTAATTTAGATTTGAGACACCAATGAACATCTCCTTTTGGACTCTGGAATAATTACCATCTATGTTTAGAAATTTCTTACGAAGAGAAATAACACTTTCAGAACAGCCCAGATTTCTGAGGCTTTTTGTTCAGAGTTCTGGAGCATTGGCATCAATTATATGGACAGAGCTAAAATCAACCATGTGCTACCTGAACAGACCTTAGACCTTCATCTTGGAGGTGGTTAACTGAAACACCAGGACACTTTTTTTTTTTTTGGGGGGGCGGGGGGGAAGCGCGATTGGAGTAAACAGTAAACTTGGCTGGGTAGGGCAGCTTGGAAAGGATGATTTCAGATGCAAAGTATGCAGCTAGAATATAATAACTGTTGGACGGTCATTAGCTAGGCATTAGGAACACAAACTAGAAAAGATGAAAGACCAACAAATGAAGTGCAAATTTTAAATAGTGTTTATGTTAATACAAAGGATACAAAATCAATAAAATGGAGGAACTGATGTCATTGATTAAAATAGAAAATCAACCTCACAGCAGGAGTATCCAAGATATGGTTACAGCAAAGGCAGGAATGGTACTTATGTTCTGAGTTTAAAATTACAGGACACAGGGAAGGATAAAGGGAGGTTATGTAGTTGTACTAATTAGAGATATAATTGCACCAGAGGGTGTGGATTTAAGACAAGAGATTTAAACAGAATCCCCTTAAATAGTACTGAGGAACAGCAAGGTGTCAGTCACATTCAAGTGCACGTTATAGATAAACAGTGGAAAGGAAATGAAGGCATGTACTAACTATAATTAAAAGGGGTTTTAATTACCTCAAAAGAATCTTAGAAACATTTGCAACGAAGGAGAATTTTTCTGGTGCCATGATTCTAACAGATTTCTGAAATCATTTTGTTGCTATCCCAACAAGGAACAAAAGTACCACCTGACATAATTCTAGGTAGTAAGTGGAACAAGTAGGTGACCTAAATATAAATGAATTTCGATGCAAGTACAGATTGACTGAGCCAAAAGAAGTTATTGCAAGACGAAAATGGATTTTACCCAAAATTAGTGTTCAGAAAAAAAAATAGTAGTGAGAGTGTCATAGAACAAAATGTTCAGGGATAAGTGTGAAAATGAAACGCATTCAAACAGGAAAAGACTGAAGTTTCAAGAATTGGAAGATTTGCTCAAACATGATCCACGAAATGTAGGACAAATATATAAAAGCTGAAAAACAGACATGATATGAAGTCGACAAAAAAACTCAAAAGCTTTTCA
The DNA here is from genome assembly GCF_021869965.1 of Rhincodon typus. NCBI lineage: Eukaryota > Metazoa > Chordata > Chondrichthyes > Orectolobiformes > Rhincodontidae > Rhincodon > Rhincodon typus. The sequence goes on along the minus strand of NC_063354.1, from coordinate 40,913,551 downwards.
AAGGAACAGGATTGTCAAAACAATGATTGCATGAATAAGAATGGAGAGAGATAAACTTGCAGTGTGCATTCTAAAGGAAAGACATCATGCCAAGTAGATACTGTCTAAATTTTTACACAAAGGCAAGAATTGAGGTTGCATAATTACCACAGGTAGTTGCGAAGCTGCTCGAAGATTTTTAAAGAGAAAATGGACAAGTAAAATCCACACGTCTATCACAGACACAATTACTTTATATTCAATGAATGGTAGAAAAGGCTTGGACTCTGACTACAATTTTCCAAAACATCTACTATAAGAAAATGGTGCCAGAAGTAGTTATACACCAGTTAGTTACTTTCCCATCAGTAAATAATAGTCCATAATCTTGATTTATATCCAAAGAACAGAAGAACAGGAGGATATATTTTGTACAGTAGTTGATAATAATGCACAAGATTGCAAACTGTTTCAGACAATAAGGATACAGAACCATACCGAACACAAAGGAAGATGGTTCTGGTCTTTGGAGGGCAGTCATCTCAGCTCCAGGATATCCCTGAAGGGGCTCTTCGAGGTAGTGTCCAAGGCCCAACCATGTTTAGCTGCTTCAATGACCTTCCCTCCATCATAAGGTCAGGAGTGGAGATTGTACAATATTCAGCACCATTTGCTACTTCTCAGATACTACACAGCAGTCCATACGCAAATGTAGCAAGACCTGGACAATATCTGGTTTGACAAGTGGCAAGTAATAAAGATGCCAGGCAATGACCATCTCCAACAAGAGAATCTAAAAATGACCGCTTGACATTTAATGCATTACCACTAAATCTCCCACTATCAACATTATGGGAATTAGCACTCACCAGAAATTGAACAAGCCATATGAATACTGTGGCTACAAAAGCAGGTCAGAGACTAGGAATTCTGCAGTGAGAAGCCCACCTCCACGAGAAGCCTGTCCACCATTTACAAGTTCAAGTGAGGAAAGCAAATGTAATACTTGCCCACTTGCCCGGATAAGTACAGCTTCAACAACAGTCAAGAATCTTCACACCATCCAAGGCAAAGCAACCTGCTTTACTGGCTTAAAACCCATGAAAAACATCCAATCTCTCCACCACTCAGTGCGTATCATCTAAAATAATGCACAGCAGAAATTCACCAAGGCTACTTAAAACACCTTGAAAACCCATGGAGGAGGACAGGGCAGCAGATAAATGGGCACACCACAACCCGCAAGTTCCCCTCCAAGCTGCACACCATCCTGACTTGGAAATATATTGCCATTCCTTCAGTGCTATTAGGTCAAAATCCTGGAACTCCTTCCTAAACAGCACTGTGGGTCTACCACAGCAAATGGGCTGCAGTCAAGGCAGCAACTCACCAACACCTTCTTAAAGACAACTTGGTATGGGCAATAAACATTGGGCTCCAAAGCAAAGTGGCACAATGGATCCAAAATTGATTGAGACACTGAAAACAAAGAAAGATTCCTGTATTATCACCCTATGACTGGAAGTCTGTTTCCAATGGAGTTCTAATAGGGCTGAGTGCTGGGCCCTTGCTGCTTGTGGTGTGCAATGATTTGAACTGTAACGTGTTATGGACCAAGCCAGACCCCCTCAAAATATTTTAAGGTAGACTGGACCCTAACTACTACTTATTTTGAAAGTAGATGTGAAGTGGGTGTTCCAGGTGTGATGCAACTGGTCAAACCAACCACTTGGCTTTAAGCAAGACGCAATTTATTTAAACACAAGTGTGGAACTTAGAATAACTTAACTATTGGAAAACATAACCAAACACTTTATACAGTAACTTAACGAATTACCTGTTCCAATATAGTAATATCCCATAAACACACCCCTTGGCAAAAAGGTAAATTAAAACAGATTGTTACAGGCAGAGGGAACCACATCCAGAGAGATTTCAGAGAAAGTCAGTTAGGAATCATTTCCTGAAGCTTGCAACCCTCAGGTACTCAAAATATCTTGCCACTGCTACAGCTAAAAAAACTAGAAAAAACACGAACTGGGAGAACTGGCCACTCCCCTTCCATTGTTAAACTGTTAGCCCTTACATTCTTCACCACCTCTGCCTTTACAACCTCTCTTCAGAAAAGACACCAAGGACTAAATAACCTTTTAAAGTACAGGCATGGGGGAAGAGTAGACAAAGTATATCACATGAAAACAAGTTCAGGGAAAACAGAAACAGAAACAAAAACAAAAACAAAAACAAAAACAAAAACAAATTTGGAGTAACTCAGCAGGTCTGGCAGCATCCGTGGTGAGAAAGCACAGTCAACATTTCAAGTCCAGCAACACTTTTCCAGAACCTCTGAAGGAGGAAGGGTCACTGGTCCCAAAACACTGACTGTTTTTCTCTCCTACTGATGCTACCAGACCAGAGTTTCTCCAGCAAATTGTTTTTGTTTCAGATTTCAAGCATTCATAGTTCCTTGTTTTTATACAGAGAGAACAATTATGGAAGGAGTTTACACACAGGTGGAAAGGTAGAGCAAGGGCACAAGTTGTTAATGTAGGGATAACTGTTTCTAACAAAGAACAGGAAAAAGACTGGACCAGAAACAATGCAATTACAAATTACAACTTTAAATGTAAACTTTCCACTTAGTACTTCAATATTTTATATAAATTCTATATTATATCTTTAGGAAATGCTCAAATTAAGTGTGGTTTTCTTCCTCTCACTTATGTCAATTTCAAGTGCCCTGGGACAATGCTGGATGTTGCATTTTGTTGTAGGTAGACGTATCCTTTATTCACTTTCATCCTTTCTTCAAAAGAAAAATTGAAAGGCATCTCTAATGAAGCAAAATTGAGGATTCAGAACGCTTGCAACTTACCCATTAATTATTTCTTTGGACTCGCCACGAATGAAGAACTCACGTTCAGGGGTGACAATGCAGAGTGCATTCTTCTGACCAGTCTTGGGCTCTGCATCAACAACATCTGTGCACTGATTCATGTTAACTGTCCCTTGTGGCAGGGTACTTGGCTGAAAGGAAGACAAATAAAAAACATGGTAAACAGCACTGAACACTATCTAAATAAGAGTAATGCCTATAACAGTAATGTTTCCTGACAAAGCGATTAGATCTTGCTTAATATTTGGGGGAAAAGCCAGCACACAATTATTATAAAATGAGTCTTTGGAAAAGAATATAATCAGGTAGATAAAATAGTTACATTATAACAACATACAGGTTCTTATGCATCATATTTACAAAATGAACAATTTCATAAAACAGCAAATGTTGTAGGATAGAGACTTTGGGGTTCAGATGCAGAATTCTTTGAAATTTGTGTCACGTAAGGGTAGGCAGTGGCCGAGTGGTGTTATTGGCTATTAATCCAGACACTCAGATAATGTCTTGGGGGCCCTGGTTCGAATCCCACCACAGCGGATGGTGGAATTTGAATTCAATAGTATAAAAAAAGTCTGGAATTAAGAATCTACTAATGACCATGAAATCGTTGCCGATTGTCAGAAAAACTCATCTGGTTCACTAATGTCCTCAGGGAAGGAAATCTGCCACCCTCAACTGATCTGTGGTTGACTCTTAATTGCCCTCCGAAACCGCCTAGCAAGCCACTCAGTTGTGCCAATCACTACGTCTCGAAGAAATGAAACCAGACCGATCAACTGGCACTGACCTAGGCACTGGAAAAGACAACGACAGAAACAGCCCTGTTGGCCCTGCAAAGGCATCCTCACTAACATCTGGGGGTTAATGCCAAAAACAGACTAGTTAAGCAACAGCCTGACATAGTCATACTCACACTCTCAGAATCATACCTTACAGACAGGACAGACCCAGCAGAGGTGGCGGCAGTGGTATACTGTATGGCGGGTGTTGCTCCAGGAGTTCTCAACATGGGGTCCGGACCCCCATGAAGTCTCATGGCTTCAGGTTAAACATAGGCAAGGAGACCTCCTGCTAGTCACCACATACTGTCCTCTCTCAGCTGCTGAATCAGTACTCTTCAACATTGAGCAATACTTAGAGGAAGCACTGAGGATGGCAAGGGCACAAAATGTATTCAGGGTGGGGGATTTCAATGTCCACCACCAAGAGTGGCTCGGCAGCAATACTACTGTTAGAGCTGGTCGGGTCCTAAAAAGGTCACAGTTGCTAGACTGTCTGCAGCAGGGTGGTGAGGGAACCAACAAGAAGGGAAAACATACTTGACTTCAGCCTTACCAATCTGCCAGCTGCGGTTGCATCTGTCCATGACAGTATCGGTAAGAGTGACCATCGCACACTCCTTGTGGAGTCAAAAGTCCCAGTTTCACATTGAGAATAACCTGTGTTACGTGGCATTATCATCGTGCTAAATGGGACAGACTTCGCACAGATCTAGCAACTCAAGACTGGGCATCCATGAGGCACTGTGGACCATCAACAGCAGCAGAATTGTACTCCCGCACAATCTGTAATCTCATGGCCCTGCATATCCCCCCACTCAACAGTTACCTTCAAACCAGGGGATCAACGCTGGTTCAATGGAGAGTGCAGGAGGACATGGCAGGAACAGCACCAGGCATACCTGCAGATGAGGTATCAACCTGGTGAAGCCAAAAGGACTACTTGCACGCCAACCAGCGAAAGCAGCAAGTGATATACAGAGCTAAGCGAACGCACAACCAACAGATCAGATCTAAGCTCTGTAGGGCATCCAGGAGCAAAGTCTCTGGTGATTGGAGTCATACCTGACACATAGGATATGGTCGTGATTGTTGGAGGTCAATCATCTAGTAGAACTAATAACAGTTCTGGTGGAGTCAGAATCCCTATAGCGCAGAAAGAGGCCTTTTGGCCCATCAAGTCTGCACTAACCCTCTGAAGCATTTCCTACCAGACCCACCCCTCAACCTTATCCCAATAACCCCACATTTACCACAGCTAATCCACACAACCTGGACACTACAGGCAATTTAGCACAGCCAATCCACTCAACCTACACATTTTTGAACTAGGGAAGGAAATTGGAGCACCCAGCAGAAACCCACGCAGAAACGGGTAGAACGTTCAAACTCCACAGACAGACAGTCACAAGGCTGGGACTGAACCAGCCCACTCCTGGTTGCTGTGAGGCAGCAGTGCTAACCGCTGTGTCACCACGTAGCCCAGACTTAATGTTGACTGTGGTTTCTTCCCACAGATGCTACCAGACCAGAGCTTTCTGCAGTAACTTTTGTTCTTGTTTCAGATCTCCAGAATCCAGTGTTCTTTGTTTTATTTTACTACAATGCTGCCTGGACTGCAGTGTATTATCTATAATGAGAGATTAGATGAACTTGGATTATTTGTGCCAGAGTGGAGACTGAGGGATCAAATGAAGTATATAATATTATGTAGTGTGGATAGGGTGGACAGCCAATCTTTTTCACACTGGAAGTGTTAAATACTAGGGTCATAAGTTTAACGTGAGGGTGTTAAATTTAAAAGGAGATTTGCAAGGCAAGTTTATTTAAAAGAAAGGGTAGTAGCTCCCTGGAACTTGCTGCCAGGGGAGATGGTAAGGCATATAATGATATCAACATTTAAAGAGGCATTAACGCAGACATGAACAGGCAGAGTATAGAGGGACACTGACCTTGTGCAAGCAGATGGGACTAGTTTAGAATGGTCAGTGCAGACATGGTGGGCCTAAGGGTTTGCTCCTATGCTGTATTGCTTGCATTCTATGGCCACCTAATTGTTGCTGGAGCACCTCACTGGGTACACACTTGGTCAAAACCTACTAAGGTTTTGACCCCTGGTTTTTAAAATCTGTCCAACAAATACAGAACAGTCCTGAGCAATGTCAATTGATGCTGAGCTACCATGCCAGAAAAATGTAAATTGTAGGCAGTAACGATCAAATTTTCCAGTCAGGCCACATCTCAGATCCTGCATGCAGTTTTTGTTGTCAAGAAACATGGGAAACATCCAAGCATTAGAGTCAGTATAGAGAACAAGCATAAGGCTTCGTTCTTTCTCCTATTTTTAATCAACATTCTACTATAGTTGTGTCATTTACGGTAACTACACAGAGTTAATAGTATTTTATTTAGCCAGAAAACTGATCATGCTCTGAGCTGCCACTTCTGATGCCAAGTGACTAGATACATGAGTATATTCATTGTATACATTTATAATGGCAGAAAAAAGCAAACTACGGATGGTATACATTGAGATTTTAAGTAAGTGAAATCTTGGCATAGGCATAGACACTGCAGCTGACAAGCAAAGGAAACAATGCAAAGGGAAATCAAGAGATAGTAGGAACTGCAGATGCTAGAGAATCTGAGATAACAAGGTGCAGAGCTGGATGAACACAGCAGGGCAAGCAGCATCATAGGAGCAGAAAGGCTGACATTTCAGGCCTAGACCCTTCATCAGAAGGCCCCTCCCCCTACCGCATCCCAAAACCAGCCCAGCTCGTCCTTCCTCCCACCTATCCCCTCCTCCCACCTCAAGCCGCACCCCCATCTCCTACCTACTAACCTCATCCTGCCCCCTTGACCTGTCCTTCCTCCCTGGACTGACCTAAACCCTCCCTAACTCCCCACCGACACTCACCTTTACTGGCTCCATCCCTGCCTCTTCGACCTGTCTGTTTCCTCTCCACCTATCCTCTCCCCCTCTCTCCCTATTTATTTCGGAACCCCCTTCCCCTCCCCCATTTCTGATGAAGGGTCTAGGCCCGAAACGTCAGCCTTTCTGCTCCTATGCTGCTGCTTGGCCTGCTGTGTTCATCCAGCTCTGCACCTTGTTGTCTCGGATTCTCCAGCATCTGCAGTTCCTACTATCTCTGTTAAATATGCTAATTTTATTTGTAGTAACGAAACAATTTTAGGAAGTTCAGATACAATTTTCAACATTACATCAGTGCAGATTGCTAAAATAACCTTGGTTAACAAATCAGTGACCAGGATTTGTCAGTCCCAACAAAGGGATTAAAAAAATGCACATTTCCTTTTCAAAGTAAATTGAATTCCATGCAATGGAAATTATATTAAAAAAGTCTTCTTTACATACATATCCTGTACATGTTACATTAATTTCCATCACGCATTTTCATTTTTGTATTAGATGGCCTGCCTGGGAGGTCAGGCATATAATGTTGGAAATCCCCCAGGATCGTCTCCAGCCTGTGTGACATCGTTAGCCACAGCTAGCAGTTTCCAGCCCGGGGGTGGGGCGGGTGGCGGCGGGGTTGTGGTGTGGAGAGAGAGGAGGAGAAGAGTACTAAGGAATCAGCACTAGTTTTAATACTGACCACCCTTTTCCAGGATTTGTCACCAAAGGCAATACAGGTTATACAGCCCTAATCCACAGGACTATGGATTTCATCTTGACTGGACTACAGCAGGTCCCATATTGGGCCAATACAATCATAAATCAAATGCAAGTACTTTAGGACTATGGTCAGTGACTGGAGTTCTGCTGCAACCTTTCCAACCAAAAGCATCAAGCTTTGAACACTTCCTTCCACAGCTGCGTAAAGACCTCATCTTGACACACATCAATAACATGCCTAATTAGATGAATTATTTTCAATATAAAAATCAGAACAGGATTTAGGATATCCAAACTGGACAAACTGTAATAAACAGTATGAATAAATATCAATGCAGAGCCACAAGGTGCTACTTCAGGGAATACCTTAAGCACTGCAAACACAGAATTGCCAGACAGAAAGCAGCAAGACTAAGAAGGTATAACGTGCAACTGATTGACAACTGCCCCACTAATATTTTTAAACACCTCAACCGCACTGCCATCAACTTTGAATCTTGAGGTGTAAACTGCATCCGTCTTCCACCCGAGTTAATGGCAAACATTCTGCCGGCCTTTTCACTGTTTAATATTTCATTAAACCTGGTTTTCTGGTGAGCTGGTCATAGCTTACCTAACCCTGTTTATGTGTGCTATCACAAGAACCATTGTTATTGGATGTTTAGCAATACAGGGTCAGACAAAATTTTTTAAAGGCCTGAAACTGCTGAAGTTTCAAAAAGGTAAATCATCCTGAGGCACAGTGGGAAGCATTGCTATCTCAGAGTCAGAACCTCCAGCTTATCGACCAATTTCTAAACTTGATGGGTACAAAAAGGTACGTTTGTAATGCAGCCAAACAGATTATTTGTCATCTCCAAATGCTTCCAATATCCACATGGCAGGCAGCAAGAGCAAGAGACCATCCTGGTGAACTATGCTTGATGTTGCGTGGCACCTCTCAAACCACAGATAGCAAACTGCTTCAGGAAAACACAAGCAACAGAAAACAGACAGACATAAGCAAAAGTTGTGTCTCTGGATGGGAAGAGTCATTAAAGTCTAGCTTAGCTGGGGGACCTCAATTGTTGATGGTGGAGGCAAGTAACATTTATATAGAGTTGTATTGGTAAACTGTTCATTGAATTTAGATTAAGGATCATAGCTACAATGAACAAAGTCTTTACTTCTTAGGAACTGAAGTGGAGATATTCACATTTTAAGGAACATCAACAGCGGACTATCACAGAAACGACTACCCACAATTTAGTAACTGCAGTGTTATTTGAACATAACGACGTGGGGTAAGAGAAGTGGAAAATAAACTTCACAAGCACTTATGACAAATTGCAGCTTTGCGCCATTTATGGCTTATAGTCCATTTATCTAAAAGAGTATGTTTTATTAATCACAGGCAACATAAAAGGCACATAACATGCAAAAATTCATGTAAGCATTAGAAAGCAGCCAGAAAACCCCTCAAGGTGTGAATGAAATAGCAAAGGTGTCAACACATTTAATAAAATTCTTCATACCTAATAGGATTGCTTTCTTAGAAATTTATGAATTTTGTCAGCGAATTAAAGATAAAGCAAATAATTGTCCAATTTCAAGCAATTTGATTTGAGGAACTTGCGAAAATCTTGAATTATATTTTATCATGTCACACAGGTATATTGTTTCAAGTCAAAAACAGTTAGAAATAAATCACGCGTTAACAGACTCAAGATATTTGTGCTGAAATTGGTATCTTTATTGCAGTAGTCCTTAAATCCCCATTTCACACCACTTTATCCCTCTTATACTATCTCCACCCCTTCTTCTCATGCCATCCTTATCCAATTCTTCATATAACCATCTGAACAAACCCAATTCTGACCCATGCCACACCCTTCTCATCACTCCAAACCTCTGCCATACTTCCCTCTTCCATCCTATATTGTTTTCCACTTGCAGTTAGACTTACCTTCTCTTTTTCTCCACCAACCCATCCCACAATAGAGTCAGAGTTGTATAGCACGGAAACAGACCCTTCGGTCCAACTCCTCCATGCCAACCAAGTTTCCTAAACTGATTTGGTCCCACTTGCCTGCATTTGGCTCATATCCCTCTAAACCTTTCCTATGCATGTACCGGTCAAAATGTCTTTTAAATGTATCCTCTGGCAGCTCATTCCCTAGATGCACTACACCAAGTGAAAAAGTTGTCCCTCCAGGACCCTTTTAAATCTTTCCCTTCTCACCTTAAAGTCACGCCCTCTAGGTTTGGAAAGGAGGTAAAGATAATCCACCAGCACTGACCTTTGGGACTGTTTTTGGGCTTGTTCCCCTTAAGCATGTTACATACAGCACACATCACATTTCAACTCACTCGTGTACTGTATCTGAATACAACCTTCTAAAAACAAATCTCCCATCAAAGCGTCAATCTCAATTCCTTTCATGTCCAAATACCACCAATTCTGACACTGCAAGAGCAACAGGAGATGTGAGGTAGTGATCGCAATACATGCACCGAAACTCAATTATAACCATTGAATCCAATGCAAAGACAAACTGGGATCAGAAGGAGGAGTCAGAAAGCATCCTTCCCTGTCCAAAGGGAATCTGCAGCAGAGCGCATACTACACAAACTGATTTTGATGTGAACATACTTCCTAAGTTTGCAGATAACACTAAAATTGGAGGTGTTGTAGACAGCAAAGGTTACCTCAGAGTACAACAGGATCTTGATCAGATGGGCCAATGGGTCAACAGGTGGCAGATGGAGTTTAATTTAGACAAATGTGAGGTACATTTTGGAAAGGCAAATCAGGCAGGACTTATACACTTGAATGGCAAAGTCCAAGGGAGTAATGCTGAACAGAGACCTTGGAGTGCAGGTTCATAGTTCCTTGAAAGAGGAGTCACAGGTAGATAGGATAGTGAAGGTGTTTGGTGTGCTTGCCTTTGTCGTCAGTGGATTGAGTATCACAGTTGGGAGGTCATTTTGCAGCTAAATTGGTTCAGCCACTTCTGGGGTATTTCATGCAATTCTGGTCTCCTTCCTATAGGAAGGATGTTGTGAAACTAGAAAGGGTTCAGAAAAGATTTACAAGGATGTTGCTAGAGTTGGAGGGTTTGAGCTGTAGGAAGAGGCTGAATAGACTGGGGTTATTTTACCTGAAGCTTCAGAGGCTGAGGTGCAACCTTACAGAGGTTTATAAAATCATGAGGGGCATGGATAGGGTAAATAGGCAAGGTCCTTTCCCCAGGGTGGGGGAGTCCAAAACTAGAGGGCATAGGTTGAAGGTGACAGGGGCAAGATTTAAAAGGGACCTAAGCAGCAACTTTTTCCACACAGAGGGTGGTGCATGTATGGAATGAGCTGCCAGAGGAAGGGGAGGAGACTGATATGATTACAAAATGTTAATTGTTAATGTTACAATGTTAATTACATTTAAAAAAGGTATCTAAATGGGTATATAAATATGAAGGGTTTAGAATGATTTGGGCCAAATGCTGGCAAATGGGACTAGATTTATATAGGATATCTGGTCAGTATGGACGAGTTGGACCAAAGGGTCTGTTTTCCATGCCATATATCTTCTTCACACTACAAATGAAATCACACCATGACCAATACTTTAGGATACACAGTCCCTGTACCGTATGCAATCGTCACTGCACAGACCAGAGGACACAAGATGTCATAATAGAATCCCTAGTGTGGAAATAGGCCCTTCGGCCCAACAAGTCCACACCGACACTTGGAGCAGCCCACCCAAACCCATCCCCTTATAACCCACCTAATCTACACATCCCTGACCGCTACGGGCAATTTAACATGGCCAATCCACCTAGCCTGCACATCTTTGGACTGTGGGAGGAAACCCACACAGACACTGGGAGAATGTGTAAACTCCACACAGATAATCGCTCGAGGGTGGAATTGAACTTGCGTCCCTAGCACTGTGAGGCAGCAGTGCTAGCCACTAAGCCACCGTGCCACCCCTATCACTGAGCTCCTTCGAGATGTAGATAATCCCGGTGCTACAGGACTGTTCTGTTATGGTATTAACTCCCAAAAAGGTGTCAAGAAGCTCTCAGCTATTCTGGCATCCAGTTCAAGTCCAGCTTTGCAGTCTGGGGATAGGCTGGCCACCAATATTGACTATAAACCCACTGATTCCCACAGTTACCTGGATTATACATCCTTGTACCCTACTTCCTGTAAAGGCTCTATTCCATTCTCCCAGTTCCTCCGTCGCATTTGTTCCAATGACACCAACTTTGAGACAAGGGAGCTTCAAAAATGTCCACATTCTTCATGAACACCGATTCTCCAGCACTGTTTGTTGACAAGGCCCTCAGCCGGGTCCGACCCATCTCCCACACCTCAGTCCTCACCCCCTCTCTTCCCTCCTGCAGTGATAGGGTCATAGGGTCTCCCTTATCCTTACCTATCATCCCACCAGCATTCACATCCAGAGGATCATTAGCTATCATTGCTGCCACCTCCAGCAAGAAATCACCAGACACACATTCCCCTCCCATCCCTTGTCAACCTTCCACAGTGACCGTACCCTCCAGGTCACACTGGTCAATTCTTCCTTCACTCCCAAATCCACCCATAGCCTCATGGCACTTTATGTAGCAACCACAGAAAGTGTAACATCTATCCGTTTACTTCCTCCTTCCTCAGTATCTAAGGGCCCAAACATACCTTCCAGGTAGAGCAGCGCTTTACCTGCACTTCACACAATCTAGTCTACTGCATTCGGTGCGCACAATGTGGTCTCCTCTACAGGGGGAAATGAAGCATAGACTGGGTGATTGCGAACAGAACACAAGTATTCTGTGAAGCAAAAAAGACCCTGAACTTCCACTTGCCTGCCACTTCAACACTCCCCCCTGTTCCCTGGCTAACATGTGTCTCAGGCTTGCTACAATGCTCCAGCAAAGCTCAGCACAAGGGAAGAACAGCACCCCATTTTCCAACTGGGGACCCTGCAGGCTCTGGACTCACTATCAAGTTCAGTAACTTTAGGGCTTGAGCTCTATGTCCTTACCCCAATCCCCACAAACAGGACTTATGACAGTCTGCTATTACACACCACCCATTATTAGCCACTAACAGTCCCCACTAACAGCTATTCACCCTCTTAGCCAAATTGTTATCCACTCCTTTGTCCGTCTAACTGCTCTTCTGAGCTCTACCCCACCTAACGCTTACTCATTACCTCCTCCACCCCACTCTACCTTCTGCATATAAACCATTTTCCTAACTACCATCAGTTCTGAGGAAGAGTCACTCGACCCAAAATGTTAACTGATTTCTCTCCACAGATGCTGCCAGACCTGCTGAGCTTTTCCAGCAATTTCTGTTTTTGTCTTTGATAAAGAGTCACCTTGGTACAGTATCCATTGAGCTAATGGATTTAACAATAAATTGAATTTTATGCCACATGGTGGATAATAAAACCCATAAACAGTTGTGGTAATAGGCCTATAGTTGTTAAACATGCAAACAGTTGATTGAAAATATGCAAAGTCTCCACTTTTCTACTGCCTCGCTTCAATAAGTTACCACACACAGCACATTTTTAATATTTGCAAACAATTAATGCTCATGAAGAATGCAACCTAATACCTGAAGACATTAGAAAACTTGCAGACTGGCCAGTTCACAGAATCAAAGAAATGTTACAGTGCAGAAGGAAGCCACCTGGTCCATCGTGCCTGCAGCCGCTCATTAAATGAGCATCATCACCCAGTACCAATTCACCACCACCCCAACCCCAACACACACACATTACCCCATCCAAATAATCATTCAATGCCCTCCTGAACGTATGACTCTTGACAAACAGGTTACATTTGAGTTGTAAAAAGAAATGCTGACTTGGAGGTGGAAGATTTTGACCAAGCCAAATATCTGTTGCAGTTCACCCAAAAAACTTCATTCATGTCTGCAAGTCTACAGAAACAAACTTTAGATCTGGTATGGATAGGAACCTTTTACATAACATGGCCTACCATTTCCATTCTTAAAAATCAAATGAAATTGTGACAGCATATAGTACAATAATCACTACCTGGGCAAGGTGAAACAGTTTGCACATGTGAAAATTCTACTAATGTAGAAACAATATGCCTTCTGCTCATCTCACTAGTACTTGAAGGACCAATTACATGGTGATAAATCAACGAATCCTAAACTGAAGGAAGAACAGACGATTCATTGCTATCACTTGACAGGTCTTCCTCTAAAAAAGGGACACAAACTGCACAGTTGTTTACACGTTATTTCAATTCTGTTTAAACAGTGCTGTGAAATATCTAGATAGTTGTCCAAAGATGTGCAGGGTAGGTGGATTGGCCATGCTAAATTGTCCATAGTGTCCAGGGATGTTTAGGTTAAGCGGGTAAGACATGGGAAATGTAGGGGTCGGGGAACGGGTCTGGGTAGGCTGCTCTTCGGAGGGGTGGTGTGAACTTGTTGGGCCAAATGGCCTGTTTCCACACTGTAGGGGTTCTATGATTCTTAATCTCCACCCTATTTACCATAATCAATCAATCAATCAAATCATTCAGTATGAGTATTTACACAGTTATTTAAAAACTTATAGGTCATGGAGTCTTCTGCTGCAGTAGCAGTGTCCCTACCACTGCCAGAAGATCTGGGTTCAAGTCCTCCTGGCCCCAGATGTGTATCACAGCATATCCAAACAGGTCAGTTAAAATAATTACATGTTGGAAATCACAAATGATTACAGGCTCCAACTAAATGGTGAACTACCATTTATGCTTTCAAGTCTGTGGAAGTTTGAATGGTCTTTGGTTAGATGAGGGGAAGAGGGAGGAATGAGTGAAGAATAAAGAAGTTAACATGCTGCAAAATATAAAAGCTTTTTTACTGGGATAACTAAGAATATACCCATTGGTAGTTTTATTTTTGAGATGCTGCTTGTAACAAAGATAAGTAAGAAGCAATATTTGAATTTTGAAGGAAGCTTTTCATAAAGTTCCTATACTCAAGGTTATTAAACAAAACTATGGGATTGGGGTGATACACTAGTATGGACTGAAATTTAATTAACATACAGAGAGTGTGGCAATAAATGGATCAATCTTAGCATGGGAAGCCGGTACTGGTGGGGTACCACAATTATCAGTGCTATGATGACAGCTAGTCACAACCTTCATAAATAACTTGGATGTAGGGACCAAATATAATGTTTTCCAAATGTTTTTCTGATAAAAAACTAGATAGGAACACAGGTTGTAGGGAGGGTACAAGGAAGCTTCAAGGATACCCCAGAGAGGTCAAGAACCCAGATGTCCTTGCTTATGAGTCATTAAAAGCAATAATGTACTTGGAACAAGCAATTATAAAGACCAAAGTATACCAGCAATTATAAGATAACTTGAGTCCAGGGTAAAATTGTCTTGCTGCAAATGTTTGTGGAGCAACCTGTGTGACCACACTCGGACCACTGTATACAGCTTTGGTCTCCTTACCCAATGAAGTATATACTTGCTACAAAGAAAACATAAGTTCAGCAGATGAAGCCTACATGGACATAAGATTGTTGAATTTAAAGGTCAAACAGTATTTTTCATTCTAAACATTTTATATTGATCTAGAATTATATTTATTAGCAGCTCTCATAACCTTTATTCTTTGCCACAAACAAAATGAGCACCCAGTTATAAGGTGTTTGTGCGACTTTTAACGATTTTGGTACTACGACAAGTAGGGAACTTGATCAGAGGGTTTCAAACACCGTACTGGAAAAGGGGACACTGATTTCGGAGGCAAACATTCTTTCTGAAGAGAAACAGAAGTTGTAGATGGCATGGTAGTCTGCAAGTATAGCGGAATCAAATTTTGGTTTCTTTGAGGAAAGAGAGTGACGGCAAAATTTCAAGTGTGGAACAGTGCCCAATACAAACACATCATTAATAACAAATCATCAGCTAACACAGGAGCCATGAAAGGACAGGAGGTGGCAAACCATATTTCATGCAAAGGGTGGAGGATATCTGGAACTCACTGCATGAGAAAGGGTGGTAAAAGCAGAAGCCCTCAACATTTCAGTTTCATTGTGATAAACACTCAGAACCAGAGAATGTACAAGGCTACAGGACATGTGCTGGAAAATAGAATCAGAGTAAACTGATTAAACAGCTTGATGAGCAGCATGGACACAATGGATTAAAGGCCTCTTTCCTGATTGTAGGAAGATAGAAATATAGAAGTAGCACATTCAGCCCCTTGAGCCTGCACCACCATTTAATACCATCATTGCTGATCCTCTACCTCAATGCCACATCCCAGTTTTCTCCCACACCCCTGATGCCTTTAAAATTCAAAAACGTTTCTCTCTCTCATGAGCATATTCAATAATTCTACTTTCACAGCTTTGTAGTAGAGAATTCTGCAAGTTCACTATCCATGGAGTGAAGAAATTTTCCTTCTTCTCAGTCCTAAATGGTCTACTCCATATCCTGAAATTCTGTCCCTTGGTTCTAGACTCCCAAATCAGGGAAAATGTCCTTGCCTGCATCTCATCTGTCCAGCCTTGTTTGAAATGTATGAAATTCTAACGGATCCCCTGGCATCCTTCTAAACTCTGAGGAAGGAAGGTCCACTCAAACCAATCTCTCCTTGGTGAATAGCCCTGCCATCCCCAGTATCAGCCAAGCAAACCTTCGCTGCGTTCCTTCTATGGCAAGCATATCCTCTTATGGAAGACCAAAACTCCACCAACACTTCAGGTGTGGTTGCACCAAGCCCTGTATCACATCCTTGTAAGACTCCCTAATTCTGAACTCAAACCCTCTTGTAATTGAGGCCAATGTATCATTTGCCTTCCTAACTGATTGGTGCAACTGCCTATTTACTTTCATTTACTGGTACGCAAGAACACCCAGAGATCCTTTTGTATATCCATGTTCTCCAATATTTCACTATTTAAATATTCTTCCATTCTTTTTGTCGCAGAGGTGTATAACTTCACATTTGGTGACACTGTACTGCATCTGTCACATATTACCCACTCAACTTATTCAAATCATCTTGAAGTCTTCAATGCAACCTCTCCTCAACTCTCAATCCCACTCAGTTGCATCAGCAGCAAACTTGGAGATGTTGCATTTCTTTCCTTCATCCAGGTCATTTAAACACAGTTACTAGCTAGGGCACAAGCACCAACTCTTGCAGTATCCTATTAGTCACTACCTGTCACATTGGAAAAAAAAATACACTTGTTTCCACCGTTTCCTGTTTGTCAACCAACTCTCAGTTCATGCAATATGCTACCACCTATCCCATTAATCTCAAGGAACCTTCAAGACTTTTTTTAAAACCCAAGTACACTACATCTATTGGTTCTTCCTTACCTGTTCCATTAGTTATATCCTCAAAAAACTCCAGTAGATTTAAATATGATTATCTTTCATAAACCCACGCTGGCTTTGTACAATCCTGTTAATGCTATCCAATGCTTTCTGTTATCACACTTCTTGTAACAGACTCTGGCCATTGCCCAACCACAGTTGTTAGGCTAGCTGGTCTGTAATTCTTCATTTTTCCTCTCCCTGGCTTTTTAAATAGTGGAGTTACACCAGTCACGCTCTAATCTGTAGCTGTTCCAGAGTCTATAATATTAGATTTTACGAATCCAATGTCTCTCAATGAAAAAGGCTGAATAAGTACAAAATATCAAAACTAAAAAATGATAACAATCAACATTCTTAAAGCAGAAAACCTTGGTGATAGATTAAGTATATGGCCTTCAATAACATCTGTTTAATAACAGCCTCATTCTCACCCTACAAGATATTTTGTGTTATACTCATTATTTGAACTTAAGCTTTTAAAAATCATTCTGCTAGCAGAAATAAAACTTGGCCATTAATGTTCTCAGTTCTACCTGTTATCCATTATCTTGGATTTGAATTTGAAGGTTTCTCCAATGTCAGCTTGCAAGCTTCAAGAGAAACCAAAAAGTAACATTTAATTATTTTTAATGCTTCAAAACACTTGCATTCTGTGTTCAAGCTGCAACACACTTGTCTTATGGTGCTTTCTTTCCAGATCTGTAAAGACTTTAGAAAGTTCATTTAAGGTTCCAGGGGAGGTGAAGGCCTAGTGGCATTATTGCTAAATTGTCAAAAGTCTCAAGAAATGTTCCAGTCACTTGGGTTCAAATTCCTCCATGGTAGATGGTAGAATTGAATTCAATAAAAACAAAAATCTGGAATTAGAAGTCCAATGATGACTGTGAAACTACTGTCAATTGTCTAAAAAAAAAGTCAACCGTGACGGTAACGGCTTATAGGGAGGGAAACTGCCATCCTTACTTGGTCTGACCTACGTGCAGCTTCAGAATGACAGCAATGCAGTTAACTCATAACTGCCTTCTGGACAACCAGGGATGGGCAATAAGTGCTGGCAAAGCCAGTGGTGTTTTTTTTTAAAACAAATGAGTCAGTCATACAGCATAGAAACAATCCCTTTGGCCCATCATCCCTTTGTCGACCAACAAACACCAAATTACACCAATGCCACCTGCCTCCTTTTTCATTTTCTCATCAATATCCTCAGTTATCCAGGATACTCGAGCTTTCTCCCATTTCTTTGATCCCCATAATTTCCTAACCTGTGACTGGATATGTCTTTACTAATCTCTTTTTCCTTTCACATATTTATAGAAGCTTAGATGGTCAGTTTCAAGCTTTTTAAGGTCTTAGCAAAAATTTGTAGCTCGGGTTGTGGATGCAGTTGTTCATTTGCTTGCCGAGCCGGTTATTCGGTGGTGTGCAGTCGTTTCGTTACCATTCTAGGCAACATCATCAGTGGGACCTCTAATCGAAGCTTTGGTGTTCTGCTCCATTACAAATTTATATGATCCTTTGGTGTGGTGGGTCACAGAGCAGAACACCAACGCTTTGATTAGAGGTCGCACTGATGATGTTGCCTAGAACTGTAACGAAACGTCTGCACACCACAGAACAACTGGCATGGCGAGCAAATGAATAATTTGAGTTTCAGTTCCCTGCATTTTTATTCTCATACTATTTACTCTGGATCAAACTTTGTTCCCTTGCTGAATCTCAAAATGTTCCAAATCGTCAGGCTTGCTGCTTTTTCCTGGCAATTTCTACATGTTGGCATACAAAAATATTAGCACTGTCATCAGATTAATAATCCAAAGGCGCAGAATAACATTCTGGAGATGTGGGTTCAAATACCACCTCAACAACTAGTGGAATTTAAATTCAGTTGTTGTGACATGAAAATGAAAGCCTGTTTCTATTTGCTTAATTCTTTATAGCCACTATAAGATGCATGTGCTAAAAGACAATTTTCAGTGAGCTGAAAACAATTTTTAGGGAGATATCCTATACATAAACAGAATTATTTCCATCATACAGAAAAAGATGCACAAAGGATACAGAAGCTGATCATGTACAATTTAAATTTAACTATGATTGTAGATGGAAGTTTCTTTTATGGTGGCCATATCAATTTGACTACCGTTATCAATTATCTGCAACAGTTACAAACGTTCACAGAAGTTGAACATTAATCATTTACAAGGTTTTCAACTATGTACACATGCAAGAATGACACTTTCAAAAACACCGCTGTCTCGGTCACACCAGTACTGCAAGCCAACTGACAACAGGAAAGATAAGTGAACAGGGAAAAAAGTGTCATCTCACAAGAAACCCCACTTCTCCCTTCCTGGTTAACTAATGTACCAGTTGACAGGGCAATTAATGTACAGTACACAGGAGCTCATCCATGCCCTGCAAAGGCATTTGCTCAGAGGTGAAAATGGCAGGGTGTGCTTTTTAAATAATCACAATGAAATAGCAATTTGTACTTCTCTCATTAAATTATAAACATCATCTAGGCCAGTATCTCCCACATAGTAAATTGGTACCAGCTTGGTGTAAAATGCACTGATTATGGTTATTAAAAATTTGAAGGCAGTAGTGCAGTGCAACTTTGAATAAATGGTTTAATTAGGGAGCACGTGTAATTTTTTTCACCACACTTTTTGTAAGCCTGTTCCTTCCCTATATAAACAGCACTATGTAAATATAATAATCCCATGCACTGAGAAAAATTACAATTATGCATGCGTCAACAACCTTGTAACTGCAAGGCCCTTATGACAGACTCTTCTGTATAGGCCAGGAAGAATTTTAAAAAAATCTACCTACATGCAGGAACTGAATTTCCATTGCACTCTACAGGATCAGTGATAAATTATTTGAAGCTATAGGAAACACATCTTTCAAGGTCAAAAATCAGTTACTTGATTTTCCATCGAGATTTTTCTAAATATACTTGTTAAAATCCATTTCAGTTTGGAATCTTTGTTCATCCTTGTTTGTAGAACTAAATAAATCAAACAACACAAATAGTAGAGGTGGTGGGGGGGGGGGGGAGAAATGAGAAAGGGGAGACCAGACAAGACAGTGCATTTGTTCCTTAGTATTGTTGTAGGGGATATCAATCCGATCAATCAAACCATGCACATTTACATTTTGTTTTTCACACATTTGCCGATCATGCCTTTAAATCACCTCGGCTATCATATTCTCCTGTTCTATGTCTATACTGCCCACTGTCCACCAGCTTTCTATGCAGACAGTTTGCCAGTCATTCAGCCTATTAAATTTTGTTTCAGCGACTGGGGATACTGATCTAGTCTTTTCTTCCCCTTTGTTGCCAAGTTTATGTTTCAGTAACCTGCTCTGATGAAGAGCTACAGCCAGTATATAAATCTCTGTTTGGTTCTGGCAGATGCTACATATTTGCACATTTTGTTTGTATCAAGACAAGTTTTTCACATCAAGAATTTTAAAAAATTTTACTTCCATCAAATCACATCTAGCCCAGCCAACAACAACCACAAACACATGAAGTCACAATTCTAACCCAAATATGAACATGCTGTGTTTCTGTGATACACAACTGGCACATTCCTGCAAATTATATATTGCAACGAATGTATCACATGATCTGTAAATACTTCACTATGGCAAGGACTACGAAATATTCAGCTGGAACTTGCAATATTGACTTCAAAGTATGAATGCAACTGAATCCACTAGCCTGATTGGGACTCCAATGTACATAATATAACAGTAAATTCAGATCAAATTAAAAATTACTATGGCTTCTAAATGAGCCTTACTTTTGTTCAAAAGCATGGATAAATATTAGATTGATGCAAGGTCTGACAGTATCCTTTAGTTCTGAGCAGGTATTTCTCTCTAGTTTTGGAAAACAGAAAATGCAAGTTAAATATTCCCATTGTACAATCTAATATAAATGCACAAATTTTGAAACATAGAAGATTACAGTCATAATATCAAACCTAGAATTTAATTCAGTCCTTCCCCAATGGTGTCAGCAGGTTTGTCCACATCACTAATTAGGTGGTCTCTGGAGGATGCAGTAGAGGCAAAGCTGATGGAATTTCTCTAGCGCTTTTATGAGTCACTGATACAGCCTAGGTCTTGCTGCAGTAGCAGACGGGGCTGAGGCGGGCATTGATTGAGGTGTACAAAAGTTAAGTATAGATAGGGAAGGGAAGGGGTAAGAAAGTTTTCCCCTCAAGAGAAGGGTCAATAACCAGGTGGCATAGTTTTAAGCTAAGTAACGTGAAGTATAGGAGATTTGACAAAAACACTTTTCACCCAGACAGTGGTGGGTGTCTGGAACCCACTGCTTAAAAAAGGATGGTAGAGCCAGGAACTCTCAAGACACTTAAGGACTATTGCGATGAGCACCTGAAATGCTATATCATACAGCTACAGGACAAATGCTGGAAAATGGGAATGAAATAGATAGATGCTTGATGACTAGTGTAGACCTGATGGATTGGAAGGTCTTTTCCTGTGCCATAAAAACTGACTCTATGATTCAAAGGAAGGACATTCATCAAATGTTAGCATCCTTTTTGAAGCCAGTTCTCCAAGCTTCAGACAAACATCTTGAAAAAAATCAATTTTTTGGAACAGAAACAAACTGCTGAGTCTTATTTTTTGAATTCTCAAATGGTCAATAATCCAGGGATAACGATAAAGCTTCAAAAAGAAAAGCTCAAACTTTGAGGTGCAACAGCACTGACATTAAATGACTTGTTAAAGCTTGCAAACTAATTATTCAGAATGATGAAAATATGACTAGCTTTGAGTTACCACATAGAATCATAATCCCAACAGCATGGAAGGCGGCCATTTGGTCCATCAAGTCTCTCAGGCCCTCTGAAGAGCATCACACCCAGATCCAGGCCTCCCATATTATCCCCATAACCCTGCATTTACCATGGCTAATCCACCTAACCTGCACACTGTAGGCTGAGTAAAGTACAGAACAGGGAACAAAAGGAAAACAAATCCAGCACTCTTGTCCCCACTATCCTGCGAGATGCCCTCTCCCATCTGCCCAAAAATCTATGGGTGAAAAGTTAGCCTGCTCTGAAACATAACACTCCATAACAGAAACCCATGACCCCAGGAATACATCATCCTCAAACTGAGGTACAGCCAATGACAGAGTGCCATTCAAAAATTTTAATCAGCTTACAGATTGGTTGCTGAATCATTATAAAACCAACAACCTTCAAGTCACTGGCGAACAGTAATATCATCAGACACTTCACTGCAGCAGCCGCCAACATTCAACTGAGGTACAAAGCTGTTATTCTATAAAAATTGTTCAAAATAAAAGTTTGCCACAAACACAAATAAGTCTTGAACCACATATCAGAACTCCACCCAACAGAAAGCAATCCATTATATCAATTTACTTTCTCTTGCAGATGTTGACTTGCTTGTTGTGTATTTGCAAGATCTTGGTTTTATTTCAGGTTTCAATCTTAATGAGTTAACTCCCATTACTCAGTGTCAATCTTTTCACAAACATAAGGAACTACTGCAACTGAACAAGAAATTTAAGAAACATCTTTGCTATAACTGTTGCAAGAATCTATACTACCGTTGGCTGCTGCTACATTAACTAGCTTTAGACTTGCAGCAATGTCTATTCTCCGAAGGCATTTAAATCTCCTAAATATTTTGGTACCATGCTCCACACAAAGGATGGCATTTCATTTTTCTATCTGTTTAAAAGGGAGTCATTTCAAACTGAGTTTTTACAAAAGGAAACATTTCCTCAATTTTAATATGGTCACGAATTTGTTTAACTTAAAATTTTCATGATATTGCAAAGTACCAAAATAAAGCAACTGGGATACAGTTCCTTTGGAGGCAATGTAAACAATTAAATTACATGGCCAATAATCCGTCTCACACAGAGAGCAAGAGGATGCAAAACATACTTCTGCAGAAAGAAACTCCCCTCCCCACCACCCAAAAGGGGCTTTTTAAATCCAAAACCTTCGCACTCCAAATGAAGGTAAACTTGATTCAACTTGCATAAACAGTCAGCAAACCCCATTTCTGAAATACCAAAGCTACACATTTGCACAACTTTTATTTCACAATTTTTTTTATTTTATCAATGGCAGCAAAGCCATTTAGATTCCAGTTAGAAGGTTGTGAAGTCAGCTCAAATTTAAGGCTATAGACAGCTAGACTTTAGGCTTTTATTTAAATAAAAATCACCAAGCGAAATGTTGGGCTAACCTGATAATTTACAGTGTATAACCCAAATTCACATTCCAAATACACTCAGATAAAAGGAGGTTACAATGGATTGTATATAGGTGGTTACTGAAAACATCACAATAAGCTTCCCACCTTTAGTTGAACTGATAATCACAACTTAACATTCTTTTTAAAATTACTTTTCATTTGTGCTGACACAAAAGGAGACTAGATGTTCAAAGCAGTGAAGTGTGCCTAATACTCCAAAACACTTGCATGTTATTTAAGTACCCAAATGATTTATTGAAACCAAAGCTGTTTTAAAAAAGCATGTAAACTGAAACCTTTGTTTCTAACACCATCAGAAGTTGCTGGAAAAACTCAGGTCTGGCAGCATCTATGGAGCGAAAGCAGAGTTAACGTTTCAGGTCCAGTTACCCTTCAGTTCTGAACTCCTTGACTTCTTCAGTTTTCCCCAGTAATTTGATTTTGTTTCCGATTTCCAGCATCCACTGTTCTTTTTTTTTTCTCATCTTTAATTTCTAAGTTAGCTTTGAGAAAATGTTTTCTTTGCTGTTTTTTAAAAGCAACACAAAATGTAAACCTGCATGATTCATCAAGACCAGCTTCCTGAAACACTAGTGAGAAAAACAAATCTGGAAAAAAAGTTACATTATGGTTGCCTCCAGGCATTAAGATGTTCATCATGCCAGTAACCGGGAAACTGCTAGAACCCACCTGACAACTACAAATCACAAATGTCACAAGCTGCAGAAAAACTAAACATTCCAATATATTTCAAGCAGCAAATACATATTCGTGAGAAATCTGTGGAGCTGAATTGATTAGGAGACTATTTATACAACCACGTGACACTTCCATTCAGTGTCATTGTAGCAGCATAAAACGAGTGCATCAACAAAAACGGCATATAGCAATACTGGCTAAGAGTTCAGAAGAGAAAATAAACTACCCACATAGGAACTGTCTGTTCCATGAATGTCCATGCTACTGTACCATAACACTTCCAAGTTCAGCAATGGTACAGGAAGCCATTCGGGGGGGGGGGGGGGGGGGGGGGGGGGGGGGGGGGGAAAGAGGAGAAGGGGGAAGAGAAATGGAGAATGTTGTTATCAGGGGTAGTATAGTCAGGGCCATAGACACAGTTCTCTGTAACCAGGATTGAGTGTCCCAAAGGCAGTGTAGCCTGCATAGTCCCTGGGTTTAGGAACTCTCACCTGTGCCATAGAGGAATTTAGAGGGGGGAAGATTCAGTTGTCATGGTTCACGATTATAGGCAAAAAGAGGTTGAGCTGAGACAATCTTAGCAGCTAGGAGCTAAATTAAAAAGCAGAACCAAAAAAGGTATTAATCTCCAGATTACTGCCTGAGCCACAAGATAATTGGCACAGGTTCAGCAAGTTTAAAGAAGTGAATGCATGGCTCAAAAGATTGATGTGGGAGAAACAAGTTTGAATCCGTGGGAGAGTGGCACCAGTACTGGAGGAGGAGGGAGCGTTTCTGATGCAACGACTCCACCTGAATCATGCTGGGACCAGAGCTCTAGTGAATTGCACAACTAAGGAATGGGGGGCGGCGGGGAAAAAGAGAGCGCGCGAGGTGGGGGGTGGGCAGGAGGAGAGAAGAGAGCGCGCGAGGTGGGGGGCCGGAGACAGAAAGAAAGGGAGACCGCGAGCGGAGGAAGAGAGCGGGGGGGGGGGGGGGAGGGGGGGGGGGGGGGCGGAGAGAAGAGAGCGAGCAGTGGGAGTGGGGTTAGAAAGAGTTGCACGGAAAATTATGCAAAATGTGGAAGAGCAGGGATTCAGCACAAACTGTCGAAAGTTTCCAGAACATGGAAAAGGGTCAGGAACCAAGTTCACAAACAGCAGATGAGGGGCAACTACGAGAAGAGGGGCAGTCAACGCAGGATTTAGGGTGTATTTAAATACAAGCTGCATACCAAAAAAAAAAAGGTGAATGTGCTTGTAATGCAGACTGAAATTAGCAAGTATGATGTTATGGATATCACAGATGGCTACAAGTAGAGCAGGGTTGGGACCTGAACATCCAAGGATACATGTTCTTTCGAAAGGAGAGGCAGGTGAAAAGACAGCGGGATTGCCTTGTTTGCAAATGAAACTAAATTGACAGTGAGAAGTGATATAGATAGCGAAGGTATAGACGTTTGTGTATCAAGTTAAGGAATGACAAAAGGGAAAAATGACCTTCATGGGAGTTGAATACTGCTAGGAGGCCTGTATACATGTTGTGGGAAGGAAAATAAAATCAGGAGTTAGCAAAGACAAAAGAAAGGCACTATTACAATAACTGTGGGGAACATTAAAATGCAAGTGGACTGTTTGACAGTGAATCTCAGGAAAACAAATTTATGGAATGTCTGCGAGATGGTCTTTTTGGAGAAGTCTATGGTACAGCCCCCAGGGAACAGGTAAATCTGGATTTGGTGATGTGTAATGAGGCAGACTTGATTTGGGAGCTTAAGATGAAGGAACCCCAAACGGGCAGTAGCCATAATAAAATAGAATTCACCCTGCAGTTTGAGGAGAAGCTGGAATCAGATGGAACGGTATTAAAAACGGAGTAAAATTAAGTGCAAAGACATAAGGGAAGGGCTGGCCAGAGTTGACTGGAATGGGAACTTAGCAGGGAAGAAGTGGAACAGCAATGGCAGGAGTTTCTGGGAGCAATTTGGAAGGCACAACAGAAATTCAGCCCAAGGAAGGAAAAAAAAAAAACTTACTTAAATGGGAGGAGAAGACAACCATGGCTGACCAGGGAAGTCAGGGGCAGCATAAGAACAAAAGAAAAAGCGTACAGTGGTAAAGATTAGTGGGAAGCCAGAGGATTGGAAAGCCTTTTTAAAAAATCCTCTTGCAATTTTGTTATATTACTAGCACGCTTACTCCCATTTCACCTTTTCCCTCTTTATTGCTTATTTACTTATCCCCTGGATTTTAAAGATATTGGAAAGGAAAGACTGAGGCAAGAATGGACATTAAACTGCTGGGAAATGGGGCTGCAGAAGTAGTCAAAGAAATAAATAGTGAAGGAACGGAATAGGTACTTGGCATCAGTTTTCACAGTGCAAGACACCAACAGAATACCAGAACTTTAAGAATCGGGGGCAGAGGTCAGTGTAATGGCCATCACCAAGGACAGGGTGCTGGAGAAGCTGAAAGATCTGCAGATGGATAAAATCACCCAGACTGGACAGACCACACCCCAGAGTTCTGAAGGAGATAGTGGAGGAGATTGTTGAGGCATTAGTGACGATCTTTCATCAATTAGGGAGGGTGTCAGAGGACTGGAAAGTATTAATGTAATACTGCTGTTCAAAAAAAGGGAGGGAGGCAGAAGATGGGAAACTACAGGCCAGTTGGCCTGACCTCAGTTGTTGGTAAGATTTTAGTGTCCATTATCAAGGGTGAGATTGCAGAGTACTTAGAAGTACATGATAAAACCGGGCTGAATCAGCACAGCTTCATCAACAGGAGGCCATGCCTGACAAATCTGTTATAATTTTGTGATGAAGTCATGAACAAGTTAGATAAAGGAAAGTGAACATGATCTACAGGTTGTTCTGCTGTAACGAGTGTTTCGTTAATGTGAATTGGCTGTAATGCAATTGACAAATAGTGGACACTGTTTGGATAAACTTTCTGCCGTACAGGTATAGTGATTTCCCAATGACATGATTTTCTATGGCAATTTTCTATAGCGCGAGGTCAAGAACACAACTATCATGTTACAGAACTACCTGTATTTGGATTTCCAGAAGACCTTTGACAAGGTGCCACACAGGTAGCTGCAAAACAAGATAAGGGCCCATAGTGTTACCGCTAAGATACTGTCACGGATAGCAGATTGCCTGACTGACCGATGGCCCAGAGTAGGGATAAAGAGGTCTTTTTCAGGATGGCAGTCAGTGACTAGTGGAATTCCACAGGGATCTCAATTTGTAAGGTGGTCAAGGGTTACAGGGAGAATGGGGTTAAGAAACAAGTCACCCACAATCAAAATGGTGCAGCAGGCATGAAGGGCTGAAAGACCTAATTCTGGTCCTATGTCTTATGGATACAGAGGCGATTCATTGCAATAGGTTATAGAGTGGAAGTATGTAGATACGTTTCCAACAGAATAAAAGCTTTAAGCAATTGGTGTTGATTGAGCACTGAAATACAGCCTTGCATACCACCATACCAGAAAATGTTCTTATCCAAATTCATGCACAAGTGTAATCAGGCGATTTCAATATATTTCTTGGTCTAGAACTGCCTGCAGCAAGTAAATAAATACCAACATTTACAACCGGGGAAAAGGTCTTTCTCTGAGAAATCAAAAAATC
Source organism: Rhincodon typus (assembly GCF_021869965.1). NCBI lineage: Eukaryota > Metazoa > Chordata > Chondrichthyes > Orectolobiformes > Rhincodontidae > Rhincodon > Rhincodon typus. Next base: position 40,886,289 of record NC_063354.1, on the reverse strand, counting down.
CATGTCAGACAGATTCAGCTGATACCAAAGCCAACATGCTGTCATCAATGCTTCAAATATAGCATCAGTATCTAGTAGATGGGCCAAACAGTACAGTGTGTGTAGAGGTATCGGCAAGTGTACATATGCACATGACTTGTTTTGACACCTGGAGGTGAAAAGGGAAGCGGAGATGGTTTTTAAAAAAAAACAAAAAACGGAATTTGTGGTTTAATTAGAGGTAGAACACAAAAGCGAGGAATCCACAATCTTATACACCACTAGGTGGGCTTCAGCAGAGAAGTTTAATAGGAGATCTGATGTGTTTAAAAAGAAAATCAAAATGTTACCTGTTGTAGAGTTTGTTTGTTGGTCATTTTCAGTTCCAGTTTCAATGGAATATATCAATAATGTTCCACCTGAAGATCCAAACCTCTTTCAAGTTGATAATACAAAGAACTGCGGTTGCTGGAGACCCAAAAATAAACAAACAAAATTGCTGGAGACACTTAGCAGATCTGGCAGCATCTGTGGAGAAACAGAGTTAACAGAGCTACTTCAAGAAGGGTCACATGACTTGAAATATTAAATTGTTTTCTCTCCACAATGCTCCCAAACCGGCTGAGATTCTCCAACAATGTCCATTTCAAGGTGAAGCTGCAGTATAACTGTTCAAAGGCAATCAAACTTAGCTGTTTTGGCTGGAACCAGAGTTTGAATCTTCACTTGGTGCTTAATTCAGGTGTAGAAAGAAAGTAGACTTGCTTAATGATGCATTAAAGAGAGAGGTCTTACATAATTAGTTTGCATCACATATCTGCAGTGTGAATTTTTTATTTTGAAAACTGTGAAAATTGTTCTATTGGGTTTTCTTCCCCCAGGAATGTACTAAGACACGGCTGCTATACCAGAATGCAGTCAGTCATCGTGTTCATCAATTTACATTCATTATTTTGCTTTGATTCATTTGTGGGATTTTCACTCAATAGGCCAGTATTTATTGCTCACCTCTAAATGTCTTCAAGACAGCACTTCTTGAATAGTTGCAGTCTGCACACTAGTTACCTCCACATTGTTGCTAGGAAGTGAGATCCAGGATTTTAACCCATTGACAATGAAGGAAATGACATATGTAGCTCCAAGCAATTATGATGTGTAGCTTGGAGAGGAACATGCAGGTAATGGTGCTCCCACACATTGCCATCTATTAGGACAAAGGTGGCCAGAGGTTGCAGGTTTGGAAGGTACTGTTTTAAGCATCTTGGTGAGTTGCTGCAGTGCATCTTTCAATGGCACGCAGTGACAGCAATGTGTATCAATGGTGCCAGGAGTTCATGATTAAGGTTGTGGAGGGGACACTCAAAACTACAAAAACACATTTATGAAGCCTACATATTTTTCAACTTAGTATTGAACCAGAGAAGGTACACCTTAGGCAAAACTTTATTTGCTTTAACTTTAGATAACAGCGGCAAATTACCTAAAGAACGCGTTATCATTATCACACAGTGTATAAAGTAAATTACCATAGGCTGTCGTGACACAGTGGTAGTATCTCTACCGCTAGGCCAGAAGGATAGGTTCCAATCCCACTGCTCCAGAGGCATACAATAATATCACAGAATGGTTGATTAGATAACGTCTCAAAGCAGATTACAAAACTAAAAAGGTTCTTACATTTTATGCATCATTGGGAAGATAAGCTGATATCTGATCGTGATGCTTTTGCGTGTCTGTAATCTGACAGGAAACTACCATTTAAGATACAAGATTACCACTTTCAATGTACAAACAACAGAAATTTTCTGGCATATTACTGCCTTACAACTTAAATCCAAAACTGATAGCATAGATTTAACTTGCATTGCTTTCTCTCTTGGCAGAAACAGTATTAGTTTCAGAGAAGAATAAAATATTAATTTCCTTAATACGAGGTAATGATATTGACTCCTTTGTAAATACCTCATCCAACTCACTAGATCTTAGTTCAGTTTCTTATAACTAACTGGTGAAGGGAACGAAGTCAAACTATTCAGTGTTAGATGTATTCAAAGTGAGACATTGCACACGTATCACTCCAAGCTCTTCAATCCACCACCAAGTTAAGAGTCTCTTTATATTTGCACAGGTAATCGCTTCAGAAGTGCCAACACCCAACAACCTGCACACAAGGTTTACCAGGAGATTGTGATCCAAGAACTTGGTTCCAGTGTAGCTCTTCAGTAGGATTGGTCTGTGACATCCATTATCCAACCACGTTTACTCCTCTTTTCTGCTCTCCTCTCCACTCCACTCTCTGGAAGAGATTCCTGTACCTTTTCAGCCCTGATATCACAATACTAACATCTTATTTTCTTTAGAAGCGAGTTTAAATTTTGTACTATATATACCTTCATTTGTCTGGAGACCGAAGTAAGTAATTTTAAGTGTACATCTTAGCATCCACACTTTTTTTCCACAAGCTCTATTTATTTTCCAGATTCCAAAGCATACAGAAAATGGATAGAATGAAGCAGTGAGATGTTTTTTCCTGTTGTTAACATAACTTTCATCTTCATGAAACTACTTCTGGCTATCTGAAACCTCCTGAGTACAGCACCATGCCTACTCATTTTGTTGTTATCACTTCCTCTAATTCGCAAAACTTATTTTCCAATTCGCCTAATACGACACCCATCCACTTCAGCAACAGCAGCTGCAGCAATACATGGAGAAATTCAGCAGGTCTGGCAGCAACTATGGAGAGAGAAACAGGAGTTGACTTTGAATCCAATGTGACTCCATTTTACATTTAACACTAAATGTCATTCCTAGTTAAGCAAATTGCACACTGTGCTCCCATCATAGAAAGCAGGAGGAGTAGGTCATTCAACCCACTGAGCCTGCACTACTATTCATTATAATTGTGGCTGATCATCCAACTAAGTACCATATTCTCAATTTGTCCTGATTCTCTTTGATCCCATTAGTCCCAAGAAGTATGCAAGGCCATGGAAGGAGATACAGTAAATCAGAAATAGCAAGCTGAAGAGACAGGGCAGGCTGGAACAGGACAGGGAGTAAGGAATGCCTGTTGGATTAAATTGCATCTATTTCAATGCAAGGCAGCTTACAAGCAAGGCCGATTAATTCAGGGTGTGGAGAAGTACGTGGGGCTGGGATATTATAGCCATTACAGAAACATAGCTAAGGGAGGGACAGGACTAGCAGCTTAATGTGCCAGGGTACAGGTGCTTCGGGGGGGGGGGGGCGGGAAGGTGGTGGTGGTGGTGGTCAGGGGGGTTGCACTTTAGATTAACGGGAGTATCACAGCTGTAGTCAGAGATGAAATAAGTGAGGGATCATCCAGTGAGGCTTTGTGAGTGGAGCTAAGAATAAGGGGAGGATGGTGACATTATTAGGGTTGTAACTTAGGCCTCCAAATGGTCAACAGGAATTAGAGGAACAATATGTAAGGAGATTGCGGAGACTTGCAGGAGAAATAGGGTTGTCATAGTTGGGGATTTTAATTTTCGTAACATAAACTGGGACTGCCATAGTGTTAAGGGCTTAGAATGGAGTGAAATTTGTTAAATATGTTCAGGAAAGTTCCCTCAAGCAGGATATAGAGCGTCCTACTTGGCAGGGGGCAAAACCCAACCCATTCTTGGGAAATAGGGCAGCACAGATGACTGGGGTGTTAGTGGGGGAGCACTCTGGGAACAGTGAGCATAGTTCTATTAATTTTAAAATTGTTATGGACAGGGACAAAACTGGTCCACAGATTCAAATTCTAAATTGGGACAAGGCAAATTTTGATGGAATCAGACAGGAGCTTGCAGTTGATTGGAGTAGATTGTTTGCAGGCTCTGGCAGTGGGAGGCCTTTAAAAAGTGTGATAGCTAGCGTTCAAGGTCGATATGTTCCTGAGGGTGAAGGGCAAGGCTGGCAGGAGTAGGGAACCCTGGGTGACAAGAGATAGTGAGGCTTTGACCAGACAAAAATGGAAGCATGGCTCAGCTGGGATCAAGGGAACCCCTGGAGGTATAGAAGGGATACAGGAGGGCTAAAGGGGACATTAAATAGCTTTGGCTGAGAAGATTAGAGTGAATCCAAAGAGATTCTTTAAGTATATTAAAGGAAAATGAATAACTAGAGATAGAAGAATAGGGCCCCACAAGGACCAAATCGACATGTGTGGAACAGCAGGAGGTGGGCAAGGTACTCAAATGACTATTTCTCCTGTGTTTACAGTGGAGAAAGGCAAGACTACTTGGCAACTTGGGAAAGTTAGTGGCGATGTCTTGGGGACAGTCCATATCACAGTAGAGGTATGTTGGAAGTGTTAGAATGAAGGACGGTGGATAACTCTCCTGGTCCTGACCAGATATTTCCAAGAACCCTGCAAAAGGCTACAGAAGAAACTGTACGGGCCCTGGCTGATATATCTGCATCATCGTTAGCTACAGGTGATGTCCTGGAAGACTCGAGGGTAGCAAATGTTGTGCCCTTATTCAATAAGGGCTGCAAAGAAAAATCTAGGAATTATAGGCCAGTAAGTTTAACATCTGTGTTAGGCAAGTCACTTGAGAAGATTCTGAGGGATAAGATATACATACATTTGGAAAGATAGGGTTAGGAGTAGTCAGCATGCCTTTGTGCATGGAGATCATGCCTCACAGATTTGTTAGCATTCTTTGATGAAATGACCTGGAAGGTTGATGAGGGCTGGGCGGTAGATGTAGTCTATCTGGATTTCAATAAGGCCGTTGATAAGGTTCCACATGGTAGGCTGCTCTGGAAGATCAGATGGAATCCAGGAACAGCTGGCAAATTGGATACACAATTGGCTTGATGGTAGGAAGCAGAGAGTAATAGTGGAAGAATGCTTATCCGACTGGAGGCCTGTAACTAGTGGCGTGCCTCAGGAGTCGGTGCTGGGCCCATTGCTGTGTGTTATCTATATCAGTGATTTGGATTAGAATGTACAAGGCATGATTAGTAAGTTTGCAGATGATACTAAAATAGGCAGTATTGTGGACAGTGAGAAAAGTGATCAGAAATTGCAGCAGGATCTTGATCAGCTGGGGAAGCAGGCTGAGATATGGCAAAGAGTTTAATACAGACAAGTGTGAGGTGTTGCATTTTGGAAAGTCAAATCAAGGTAGGAGTTTCATAGTGAATGGTAGGACCTTAAGAAAGGTAGTGGAACAGAGGGCCCTTGCAGTTCAGGTACACGGTTCTCTGAAAGTGGAGTCACAGGTAGACAGGGCAGTGAAGCAGTCTTTTGGCACAATGGCCTTCGTCAGTCAGGGCATGGTGTATAGAAGTTGGGAAGTTAATGTTGCAGTTGTACAAGGATGTTAGTGTATTGTGTTCAGTTTTGGTCACCTTGCTATAGGAAGGATGTTATTAAACTGGAAAGAGTGCAGGAGAAATTTACAAGGACTTTGCCAGGACTCCAGGGACTGTTATAGTGAGAGGTTGAACAAGCTAGAACTTTTCCTTTAGGGTGTAGGAGACTGAGGTGGGGGATCTTATAGAAGTGTATAAGATCGAGAGAGGCACAGATAGGGTGAACGCACTCAGTCTTTTTCCCAAGGTTGGGGAATCAAGGACATCAGTTTAAAGTAAGAGGGGAAAGAAAGAATGCATGGGAACTTGAGAGGCAACATTTTTTTAAAAACATAGAGGGTAGTATGTATATGGAATGAGCTGCCAGCAGAAGTGGTTGAGGTGGGTACGTTAACAACATTTAAAAAAGGCATTTGGATGAATACATGGATAGGAAATGTTTAGAAGAATATGAGCCAAGTGCAGGGAATTAGGGTTAAGTGTGGATGCACATTTTGGTCAGCATGGACCAGTTTGGGCCAAAGGGCCGGTCTCTGTGCTGTAGGACGGAATGACTCTGACATTAGAAGTAGGAGTAGGCAGTTTGTCCCCTTAAGTCTGCTCAGTTATTCAACAGGACCATGGCTGATCACTCATCATGTCCACTTTCTTGCCCTCTCTCCATAACCTTCAATTCTCCTACTGATCAAGAAGGTATCTCAGCCATAGATATACACAAGGACTCTGCCCCTACAATTGTCCCTGGCAAGGAGTTCCAAGGACTCCCAATCCTCCGGAAAAAATTCCTCCCAGCTCAGACTCAAATTGATTCCCCTTAATTCTGAGACTATGTTTTCTGGTCTCCTATGCGGGGAAACATCCTCTCAGTACTTACCTCGTCAAACCTCTTAAGAATCCTGTTTCAAATGAGATCACTTCTCTATTCATTGGAATTCCAATGAATAGAGTCCCACCTTGTTTAACCTTAGCTCATTAGATGATCCCTGTATATTGTGGATCATCCTAGGAAACCTTCTCTGAACTTCATTCAATGAAATAATATCTTCCCCAAATAACAGGACCAAAACTGCTCAGAATACTCCAGATATGGCCTCTCCAGCACAGTTGCAAGAAGACTTCCCTACCCCTCCAAACCCCTTGAAATAAGGGCCAACATTTCATTTTGTTTTAAAAATTTAATCTGCTTTTCTAATAAACCTATTCAGAAATGTTTTAACACACCTTTAGAGCAGGTGGAACTTGAACCTGGACCTTCTGGTCCACGGGTAAAGACACTACCACTGTACCACAAGAGGGCTCTCAACATTCCACTAGCCTTCCGGCTTACCTGCTACACCTGTGCTAGATTTGTGTTTTGTGCACACATACTCCCCAGTCCCTTTGCTTTGCAGCTCTCTGCAGTCTCTCTCAATTTAATTACTTTTCTCTTGATCTACATTCAGATATAACAACTTGACATTTTCCCACATTATATTCCATTTGCCAATTTTTTGCCCACTGACTTAAGCTATCAATGGCTTTTTGTAAATATCTGCAGCCGCCTTGCAACCTGCCTTTCCACATATTTTTGTGACGTATGTAAATTTAGCTATAGTATATTTGCTTCCTTCCTCCAAATCATTAACATATACAGGTAGTTCTGCTATAACGTATGTTTTGTTAACGTGAATTGGCTATAACACGATTGATGAATAGTGGATGCTGTTTGGATAATGCAAACTTTCTGCTGTCCAGGTATAGCGATTTCCCTTTAACATAATTTTCTATGGAGCGTCACGTACAATGCAACAGTTGCATGTTGCGAGAACTACCTGTAGTTGTGGTTCCAGCATTGATCTCACACCAATGGAACACTATTGGTCACAAGTTACCAACCTAAAAAAAAAACCCCTTTAAACCCTACTCGCTGTTTCCTCCCCATTAGCCAATTCTCTATCCATGCCAATATACTACTGTGGGCTCTTATCTTACAATATAGCCTTTTCAGTGGTACCGTGTTAAGTATCTTTTGGAAGTCTAAATACAAAACATTTACTGGTTCCTCTTTGATCAGACATAGTAAGAACTGTAGAAGCTGGAGTCAGAGATAACAGCGTGGAGCAGGCCAGGCAGCGTCACAGGAGCAGGAAAGTTGACGTTTCAGGTCAGGACCATTCTTCAGAAATGGGGAGGGGGAAGAGAGCTCAGAAATAAATGGAGAGAGAAGGGATGGGGCTTGGGAAGGTAGGTGGGACAGTGATTGATGAGTGCAGGTAGGGATTGGTCAGTGAGGTGGGAGGGGCAGATAGGTGGGAGATAAGATAGACAGGTTATGTCAGGTCAAGGAGGCGGGGATGAGAGGGTGGGTTGGTCATAGGATGAGGTTGGGTGCGGGGAAGATTTTGAAACTGGTGAAATCTACATTTAGGCCATTGGGTTGTAGGCTCTCAAGGTGGAATAGGAGGTGCTGCTCCTCCTCCAGTTTGCAGGTGGCATCACTGATACTGGAGGTCGTCCAGGATGGACATGTCACACAGGGAGTGAGAGGAGGGAGTTAAAACTGTCCCCAAGCCTCTGCTACTCTTTATCCACTCTCCTTGAAATTTGTTCAAAAAACACTAATAAATTAGTCAAATAAAAAATTTCTCTTTCATGAAGCCATACTGACTCTGCTTGGTTAATTATGATTTTCCAAAGGTTCTACTACTTCCTTAATAATTGATAATGCTTTTCCAACAATGGATGCTAGGCTAATCGGCTTACCCATTTTTTGCCTCCCTTGCTCTTGAATAGGGGTAGAACAGTGTAAAACTACCAAACCTCTGGTATTTCCAAAAATCCTTGGACTCTGGAGAAAATTACGACCACTGTATCCACTATTTCTATAGCTACCTCTATTAGAATTCTAGAATGGAAGCCATCAGGGCCAATGGATCCATCTTTTCAGCCACACTAGTTTGTCTAATACACTTCTTTAGTAAGGGGATGGCACTTAAATCCTCCCCATATTATTTAGTACTAGTGGATTGTTCAAAGCATTTCAGTAAAGACTGATAAAAAATTTGTTCAACTCTCTGCCATTTCCTTATTCTCTAGAAAATGAATCCGGGGAGACAGTTTATAAGGGGCCTATATTCACTGACTTCTGTCTTCCTAAAGAAACTCTTATTGACAGTTTTTATATTCCTTGCTGGCTTGCCTTCAGTTTACTTTTTCTCTTATTTTTTAGGCCTCCTTTGCTAGATTCAGAATTTATCCTGGGTTATTACAGGGCTGTTACTGACTTTAGCCTTCTTATATGCCTTTTCTTTCAAATTAATACTTTCCTTAACTTCTTTAGTGAGCCATGGCTGGTTTGTCCCCCTCAGAATCTTTCGTCCCTTATATTTTTGTGGAGAGTCATAAATTACTTCTTTACGCCTGCTAATCTATCCACCCAGTTTACTTTAGCTAACTCAATGCTCAGTTCATTACAATTCCCTTTATTTAAAAGGGAACATAGCTGTTTCTGATCTATGTTTCTCACTCATGTATCGAATATTAAATTCTATCATGTCTGGATCACTACTTCCTTGGGAATTTTTACTGAGGTCACTTGTTAAGCCGGTCTCATCTCCCATTACCAGATACCTATCTACAGTCCTTGTTAGGTGATTCACTAGGAGTCTGGTCCCAGCAGGACTCGGGTACAGTGCATCCATCGGAACAGCTCCCTCCTACCTCAGTAGTGCTGTTAACGTCCCATGAATTTGAACCCATTTCTTCCACACAAATCTTTGAGCCACACGCTTGCCTCTTTAATCTTGACGACCCTGCACCAATTACTCATGTAATAATCCAGAGATTACTGTGCTTTTGGTTCTGCTTTTTAGTTTAGCCCCTAGTTGCTATTATTCCCTCAGCAGAACTGCTTCCTACTCATGATCATTGGTATCTACGTAGACCACTACAACTAAATCTTTTCCTTCCCACTCCAAGTTCCACTGCACCCCAGCTGAGGTATCGTTAACCCAAGCACCAGGCAGGCAACACAGCCTTTGGGAGTCTCCATCCAGGCCACACAGTGTCTATTACTCTGACTATACTAATCCCAATTACACGTTCTCTTTTTCTCATCCTGAATGGCTCGTGGTACCATGGAACTATGGACAGTTTGCCCATTCTGCCTACATCCCCGCTCTAAACCACAGAGAACAAGAATCTCAAACCTGCTGGACAAGCTCAAGTTCAAGGGCCAAGGCTCCTGCAGCACTAGCTCCTGGATCCTTCTACCTGCCTCACCTCATAGTAACACCCTCCTTTCGCTCACTGACTGAATTCAAGGTAATTAATCTACAGGGTGTGACAGCCTCCTAAAACACTGCATCCAGTTGACTCTCCCCCCTTCCTGATGTGTCACATGGTTCAAAGATCTGATTCCAACTCATAATTCTGAGGCAGAGTTTCTCAAACAACCAACACTCACTACAGATGTGGTCACTATGAACCAGTGGGGTCCACCTGCTCCCACATCATGTAGATACAATACATGGCCTGGCCCTGATTCTATATCTTAACTCCTTGGAAACATTCAATGTTTTAGCCTTAACCACTGTGTGGCAGAGACCTCCACAAGCTCATGACTCCTTGGGTGAAGAAACTTCTCCCCTTGGTCTTAAACAGCTTTAGATTATAACTCCGAGGTCTGGACTCCTCAGTCATGGGAAACATCCTTCTTACATTTACTGTCTAGTCCTGTTAGTGGTTTACAGGCTATGAGATTCCCCTTCATTCGTCCAAACTCTAGTGAACACAGTCCTAACCAATCCAGTCTCTCTTCATACATCAGTCCTGCCATCCCAGGAATCAGCCTGGGAAACATTTATTGCATTCCCTCCATTGCCAGAACATCCATCTTCAGATAAGTAGACCAAAATTACATACAAGACCCCAGTCGCTATCTGCCACTCGGAAAAAGACCTATTTATATCTACTCCTGACTGTTCTATGATGCCAGTAAATTACTACCAATCCCATGCACTTTAATTTTTCCCTTATATCTTCTATATCTTATATAATCTCTTATGAGATTTCATTATAAGCCTTCTTAAAGTCCAAATTAACAACATCCAGAGTCCCCTCATCAACTCTACTAGTTATATCCTTGAAAAATTCCAGTAGATTTGTCAGACATAATTTCCCTTTTATAAATCCATGTTGACACTGTCACAGCTTTCCCAGTGCACTGCTATTAAATCTCTTCTAATGGAGTCTAGTATTTTTCAATGTCAGGCTAACCACTCTACAAATTCCACTTTTTTTTCCTCTCCCCTTTAAAGGTGTGGGATCACATCAGCTACCCTCCAATGAATTAAGAACTGATCCAGAGTCTATAGAATCTTGAAAGATGACCAATGAATCCGCTATCTCTGGGGCCACTTTCCTCAAGTACTCTGGGAAGTAAATCATTGGGCCCTGGGAATTTGTCGGTCTTTAATCCCATCGATTGGCCCAACACCATTTCCCTATTAATATTCATTTCCTTCAGTTACTGCCCCATCATCAGACTTTGAGCTCACTAACATTTCTGGAATGTTATTTGTGAGGGCAGAACCAAGATATGCATTAACTAATCCGCCATCTCTGCTCCCCGTTATAACTTTACTAGTTTGACTGTAAGGAACTGACATTTGTCTTCACTAAATATTTTTCTTTTCACATATCAATAGAAGCTTTTCAAAAACAGTTTAAGTTTCTTGTAAATGTATTCCTACATTCTATTTTCTCCTCCTCTCAAATCAATCCTTTTGATTTCCTCTGCTGAACTATAAACTACCCCCAATCATCAGGCCTGCTACTTTTCCTTGGCCAAATTGTACGCCCCTTCCTTAGATTTAATACCATCCTCAAGTTTGCCATTACTTAAAGGATAATAGTGGATAGGCAATGTTCCCCAGTTGATCATGGTGTGTAAGCCAGCTATAGCACTGTCGTTTCCTTTATTTAAATACAGATTCCTAGTCTTAGAAACAACTACTTCATTCTCAGTCTTAAACGGAGAATTCTGTCATGTTATGGCCAGTCATCCACAGGGGGACTTCCACAACTAGACTGCTAATTACTCCTTTCTCATTTCACAGAACCCAGTCTAGGATGGCTTGTTCTCTGGTTGGGTCCTCAACATAATAATCCAGAGAACCATCCTGTATACACTCCAGAAGTTCCTCCTCTACAGTACTGTTACTGATTTGATTTGCCCAGTTCACAAGCAGATTAAAGTCAGCAATAATTACAGCTGCACTTTTATTGCTTGCATTTCTAATTTCCTATTTAATGCCTACCTTAACATTAATATATAGACAACAAACAGTAGTAATAAGAAACCCCAGTATCATTTTCTGCCTCATGCTGTTTATAAAATCTGGTAATATGCTAGAATGCTAGTAGAATCAAATAAAGTTTTATTAAAAAGGTGCAAGTACATCATAACTGTGGTACCTGTTACAGCTCAAGTGTTATTTGAGACAGTCATCAGGCCTTAATATTAGAACAAAGCTAAGTGCATCTACCATTTTGTCTTTGGTGTAAGCTTCATTTAGTTTTCTGGAGTATGAATTTATCATATCCTGGTATATCGTTTCTACAAAGCTGTTACAAAAAGGACAGCAACGCTACCTTTCTTGCAGCAACAGAATTTCAAACTGGAAGTGGCTTCGTTATTTTCAACAGTAGCTGGTGAAAAATGTGGACCCCACAATTGCTTCAGTTCTGTACATGGCTGTTAAAATGTTCATTGGCAAGTGTTTGCCACAATATTTTAGAAGCAATCAATCTGGAGTGTTCTACTACTATGATATGTGAATACATCAAAGCCAGATTCCCATCATTCTTGCATTACTCCCCCATCTGCAACCATCCCACAAAGCCCTCGCAATAAAATCAGTTGAGTTTGAAATAGGCAAAGTTGCAAAGCCTAGTGACATACAAGATTTTGCAATAAACATGTCCTCCTAAAGAGGTTTCAATGCAGAGCTTACCTTACACTTAACAGCTTCTAAAATAGCTTGGAAATAATCTCTTAGTAGAATATGCATTTATGAAGCTGAAAGGGTGTACTGCAACTTTAAGCGTGCTGAAGCCTCTTTTAACAGCTGGGGAAAGTCTGGGACTTTGCATTTGCAGCTTCACTCCAAAGTTCACTGGATTCAATTTTAAATGAAGGCCCACACATACCATAACCCTTCTGGGATCCACTTGGGAAGCCAGTTTTAAAACTATAAAATAAAACTGAAAAAGTGATACAAAAAAAGGACAGACTGACAAAGGAATTTAACAGTGAATCCACAAAAGATCTTAACTTTTTTTTTTCCCCTCAAAAGATCCAATGTAACCTCAGGTATTTCCAATATTTTCTATGCTCCAAATTTCCAGCATCTCCAGATTGCCTTCTTGCTGACAATAATTGATACGTTCAAAACTAATCAATCAATCATTCAGACAGTTTATTCTTTTATTGCTGATCCTAAAGAAATTTCTTGCAAATTGCAATGACTACCCAGATCCTTACATAAGCCTAACATCTTAACAGCAGTCCCCTGTTTAAAAGCAAATTCATTTTTAAAAAACTACCAGCTGTCAAATGCTGATGACTAGAATCATCATTGTCCTAACAGCTGGGTGCCACCCTGAAGAAATATCAACTGGAATAAAAGCAATTATTCACAAAACATACGAGATATCTGAACATATTTAAATTTATGCCACTTTACAACATAAATACTACTAGCACAAATATGGCTCAAAAATAAAACAGCAAATGGGAATATAATCTGGGGAAAAGCGAGCTAATGCACTTTGGCAGGGAGAATAGAAGAGCTGATTATTCTAATGTAGAAAAACTGCAGAAAGGTGAAGCTCAGAGGGATTTGGGGGTCTGAGCACAAATCACAAAATGCATGAATCCAAGTTCAGTGGGTAATGGTGAAGGCAAATGTACTGTAGGCCTTTATTTCAAAAGGGAAAGGAGTGTAATAATAGGGAAGTCTTGAAAAATTACATAATGGCACTAGTCAGACCACAGCTGGAAAACTGAACATCTTGGTCCCCTTACACAAGGGAAGATATACTGACATCAGAAGAAGTCCAGAGAAGATTCACTATGTTGATCTGAAGTGTGGAGAATTTTTTGATGATGCAAGGTTATTGTCAGTAGGGTCTGGTGATCATTAGAGTTTAGATGAATGAGAGGAGATCTTACTGAAAGATGGGATGATTCTTAGGAAGCTTGACATCGTAGATGCAGAGATACTGCTTCCCCTCTTGGGACAACTTTCGACCAAAGGGCAGAATTTTACAGTAAGTACTCGCCCACTGAAGACAGAGATAGGGAGGAATTTTCTCTCTCAAAGGATAGTCAGATTGTGGAATTCTTTACTGTACAGGGCTTTCATGGATGGGGCGTTAAGTATATTCAAAGCTCAAACAGACAAATTTCTAAGTGAGTGAGGGGTTCAAGCTCTACAGGGATAAAACATTTTCTGCTCCTCCCCAAACTCTACTGCCATCACTGGGGTAAAGATGCAGAATTAATTCCCTCTTCTCTACTCCCAGTTCTGAAGGTACTCTCCCCTCCCTCCTTTGCTTTAACTTACTCACTCAGGCTTTTTGCTACTCTTCACTGCGTGGAGCAGACACATGTACAATGCACAACAAGTCAGCTCAAACCACTAGAGGAATATCATCAGCACTGTCCCAGCAAAATCATGCAAATCCAACAGCAGTATAAGAACTCCAATATCAGCAATTTCTCTCAGACCAACATCCTTTATGCTAAACTTTCTCTACCCTAAACATTTGCAAAGATCAATCGAAAACAAGGCAAAGTTAAGCCCGACTGTGTCCTCTGCTTGAATAGTCTGCTGTTCGTTAGCCAATGATTACTACTTGAAAACAGCAGCAGAGCCATTTAGGCCCCTTGGATCTGTACCACAGCTAGGATTCAATCCATTTGCTTCTAACCTGAAGACAAGAAAATCAATGAGAGGTAAACACAATGGCTGAAATTTTAGCCAAAAAAAAAAGTGAAAGCGCTTGACACAGTCACTTAAAAAGAAACCCAAACAGCTTGCAAACTGGTTGTTGACAATTTTTTCTACACATTTTAGAATTTTAAATCAATAAGTTAAAATTGTTAGGCTGATTCTGCCTCAGAATATAGTAATGACAGTGTTTAAAAAAAGCAGTAACAACATGCTTAGTTAGCAACTAAATTCCATGTACATTAAATCCCTTGTAAGACACAACAGGATCCATCATTTGCTTACAGTGGCAAAATCCACACAAGAGAAATTAGTTCAGCTTTGTTTACGTCACAAAAAGTTCCAAATCCAAAAGTACACCACGAACCAAATTTAAAACAACTATGGTATGCAGCAGATCAACTAAAGATTGAATTGAACATTATCTGAAATGGTTTTGTATGGATAGAAAAGTTAGAAAATAACGAAAGCTAGCCAGTCTGCTTAACATAGATTCATGCTTGCAGTCACGTTCATATAATGGGATAACCTAAGCACAGACATTTTTAGGTACAGGATATTTATCTTCAGAAGTCCCAACTTAGACTGATGAAAAATGTGGATTGTAACTAAGTTGTTACAAGTTCTTGCAAAGAAATCACCATCTTAATGCCAAATAAGAAAGGCAAGGTTGAGTCAGAGTTCAGTTTCCTCTAACTAGGGAGGGAGAAGGTTACTGTTTTATACGAGCATGGTATGACTTGAAATAGCATTCAACGTCAAAGTGGCATTTATGGTCACATACAGGTTCATGTTCTAAACCAGTCCAAAAACAGATCAAAACGTCGTAGACATAAAAAGGTGGAGCACACGCCTAACAAATTTCTAGGCTGCACCAAAAGACAGGCAGTTGCACATAATCAATTCTGATCAAACTTGTATTATACTTTCACTCTTCATATTAAGATTAGGTAATTATTAGGAAATGAAGATAAGTGACATCTCCCTGTTTGACCATAATTAAGCATCTCATAGCTCAACATGAGACAGACAATTGCTTCTTACTACACATCATAGCAGATCCATGGAATACCCAAGAGCAGTTACAAATTCACTACAGTGCTATCTTAATACAGCTTCTCCAGAAGCTACAGTTCTATATGGGACAGTCAAGCTTTCATCTGCGTAGCAGAGATTCCAGACACCATTAAAAGAATAAATTTCATGAATTGCCAAGGTAAACCCAATCACTGCTTCAATAGCAAAACATTTAATCCTGCTGTGAACCAGAGTTCCCGGCAACATTCGGAACAAAAAATGTTACTTAGCTGCTCTCCGTTGTATCAAGCATACAGATATGCATCCCATGCCAAAGGTCAAACATTTAGAAATAAAAGCTCTTGACATTCTTTCAACCTTGAAAGAAGATTTGCTTGACCCCTTGCTAGAACTGGCTGCAAAATTCACAATGATACAACTGTGTTGCTGGAAAGGTACCATATACAGCAGTCACGACTATCACTACCCACACAAACTTTCCTAAATTGCAAAACCAGAGCTTTGCACAGAATGCTACTCACCACTGCACAGAGATTGGCAGAAGTTGTTCTCTACAAATTGAATGAAGCCAACTACGGAAGAAATACATGAAGAGGAGGAGATTACGGAAGACATCCACGGACTCCATTTACACGGCTCGTTGCTGCAGAAAGGCTGTCAACAAAGACCCACTGAACCCGGGTAATGATCTCCTACAGCGTCTTCTGTCAGGCAGAACATACAAAAGCCTGAACATACACCAGCAGGTTCAGAAACAACTTTTTCCTGGCATTATTAGACTGATGAATTGACTCTCTAGCCTCAAATAATGCTGATCTTGCTAACGGCTAGCACACACCCTGTGCAATGCAACCTGTATGCCTCTAAGTCTTTTTAGAACCTCTGATCTGTACATCCTTGCTTACTGCGATCTGCTTGTAATGCTCATAAACAAAGCTTTTCACTGTACTTCAATACATGTGACAATAAATCAATGTAGGTTTCTTACAGTCAGAAATTGGGAAATAATGGGAAACAAAGAATTGAAAACATTAATTTCCCAGACATGTTAGGGAACCAAAAGGTCTAGTGAGTGGGAGGTTTTGAAGAAAATCAGTGTTCACAAAACAAAAAAAAAGAAAGTGTTAGAAAATTTACGGGATTAAAGGCTAACGAATCTCCAGGACCTGATAACTTGCACAAGTATGAAAGGAAGTGGCCCTGGAAATACTAGATGCACTATGGTCATCTTCCAAAATTCTGCAGGCTCCTCCAGAGGGTGACAAGTATAACACCATTATTTAAAGTAAAGAAAGGAAAGGAGAGACTGAACAGAGCTACAGACCAGTTAGTCTAACATCAGTAATGGGGAATATGCTAGACAGTCTATTATAAAAGATGCAATAACAGAATACCTGCAAAGCGTTAATGGGATTGGACAAAATTAGCAAGGGTTTAATAAAAGGCAAATAATGCTTAACAAGTTTACTAGAGCTTTGAAGATCTAACTAATAGAATAGATAAGGGAGAAGCAATGGATGTGTTATACTTGAATTTTTTTTTGAAAAGAGTACTTTTAGTAAGGGCTCACACAAGAGGCTAGTGAGCAAAAATCAAAGCACATGGGGTTAGGGGTAAAATAAAGATATGGGTTGAGAATTACTTGATGGAAAGGAAAGAGCGAGAACAAAATCAGTCTTTTTCCAGGTGGCAGGAGGTGACTAGTGGCATTCCACAGGGATCAGTGCTTGGGCCCCAACTATTCATGATATTATATCTGACTTGAACGAAGGAACAAAAAGCAAATTTTTCCAAATTTGCTGACATCACAAAGGTAGGTCAGGTGGAGAGTCGAGGGCGGTGGTGAAGCAGCTTCAGGGTGATCTAGGCAAATTGGGCAAATGAACATGCACATGGCAGATGGAGTATAACATGGACAAATTGCAGTTTATACACGTATGTGAAAAACAAAGGCAGATATTATTTAAATGGCGATATATTGGAAAATGTGGATGTTAAAAAGGGATCTGGGTGTACTTTCACTGGGTGCTGTACAAGGATATAGGTAGATACATCAAGCACTTAGGAAGGAAAATGATATACTGTCCTTCACTGCAAAAGCATTGGAGTTTGGAAGTAGGGATGTCATACAGGGCTTGGTGTGACCACACTTGGAATATTATGCACGGTTTTGTCTGCCTACCCAGAACGTTCATGCCATAGGAGCAGCACAACAAAGGCTCATTTGGCTGATATTGGGGATGGCAGAACTGTCCAGAGGAGATTGGTTTGACTGGACCTGTATTCATGAGTTTAGAAGAATGAGAGAATCTGACTGAAATGTTTCAAATTCTAACAGGACTAGAGAGACTACTTGCAAACAAAATGCTTCCCCCTGGTTTGGGAGTCTAAACCCAGGGGTCACAGTATCATTTAGGACTGAGATGAAGAAAATTCTTCACGCAGAGGGTGGTCAATTTATGAAATTTGCTACCGCAGAAAGCTGTGTAATCTGGGTCACTAAGTATGCAAGAGCAAGTCTGAAACATTTTTAGATATTAAAAGGCATCAAGGAATGAGAAGAGAAAGCAGGAAAATGGCTTTGGGATAGAGGACCAGCCATGAACAGATCAAATAGCAGAGTAGGCTTGAAGGGGTGAACGGTCTACTTCTGCTCCTAGTGTCTATGTTTCTAAACGACAGTGTTCAAAGTAAGTAACTATGCATGTAGAAAAAACACAGGAGAATTCTTAGGTAATCTTAAATGATCAAACATGTAGAATTTGCTGTATCTGAAGAATAAGGGCCAAAGTTAGCAATAATTTAAAGATACAATATTTTCAACAAAAGATAAAAGGAGTTAAATTATGCAACTTATACTGTACTTAAACTCTTTGATGATGAAAAGAAAAAGTCTTACAAAGGCTTCAGGATATAAACACATTAAGAGGAGGGACAAGAATAAAAAGGGACTTGGTTAAACAAAGAAACTGTTGATTGGTCTGACAGTAGAATGAAAAGTATTTTCCTGGCCTAAGATCTCAATGATAGCTATAACAATTCCATTACATAACACTAAAGAAAACATTGACAGAAAATCCTATCACAATTCTTGACAAATATTCCTGAGCTTTGGAGTAACTAACCATCCAACATTTCAGCTTTTAACAAACAAACTGAACAAAACAGAAAAGAGTCTGAAAACATGCAATTAACCCTTCAGGCTCTGCACTTAAACAATTCAAACATTGAAATTGCATGCTGTACCGCCATAATTTCAACCTTACACGTGTGCAATTTTGCTATCGCTGCTCTGTTTGAATAGTTTGAAAAAAAAGTTTGCATTGTGAAATGCTGACATCAGAAAAAAAAAAATGTTTTTATTGGATTTAAATCAATATTGCTTATTTGGATTTTAAGTTCCTACCCTGAATCCTGATGCTATCCTATGTACAAAATGCTTTGAACCATTGACGCCTGAATGACCACGGTAACAATTCCAGGTACATGGCCAACTCAAGTCAATTTCAGTACACTCCGCTTTTATGTCACAAAATAAGTGGAAACCAACAAAATCTAACCAACTGACAAGTTTATCTGAATTATAAAACAGCTATATAAATTAAGTTTACAATATCCAACTGATAAAATTAATATAATATATTAAGCTATGAAAAAAAGTTTTGCTTAGAAGTCCTGCCAACATCTTTCAGAACCAGATAAGTCAGACTAAACTGTTGCAAGGTGAAAAAAATTGAATCATACTGTAATCCAGCTTGATGTGCATGTACATTTTTCAGTGATAGCTTTTTTGTTGCTTAACAAAATTATTTGAATTTTTTTGGTAAAAACAACAACGTTTAGCTTTTCCACCCGTCTCCTGTTCCTTTTAAAACTGTATTCATGTACTTGACTTTCAGACACAGAGTTTGTTTTCAATTCTATTAAAAAATGCTCATAGCAGAAAGTCTGTTAACTGCACAAGTAGCAGCAAAGTAATTAGTGTTATTTTCAGCTCTGAAATCTAATCATGGAAAAATTGACTAAAGTTAATCAAGTCCACACTATAACCATTTATAGGCCAACTGTCCCTTTTCAACAGTACTGTCATTCCTCAACATATTATTTTACAAATAGATACTAAAGCACAGACCCTTTGGAATGCAAGTCACAGGCATGCCCACAGGGTTCATGTGGTTTTTATGATTCAAAGATAATTCTTCCTAGGAACTTGGACTAACCACTGCAGTCTATCGTAACATAGCCAAATATGGGAATATTGGTACAAAGCATTGAAAAGGCTCAGGACTGATTCAGTATTACCAACGTTCAAGTACTGCATTACCAATCAATCATTCTTGTCTAAAGACCAGAAGGTGGTTTCAGTATCCTTTTTGGATTTTTTAAAAATTTGTAAATCAAAATAACCAAAATTAAACTTTCCAAAAGGGATACAAATTGAAGTACTCTTACCATCAGAGCATATTAATCAATTGTTTTTACAGTGATCTTTTACAGGTTTTTGGAATCTGGTTACGATCAAATTACTCAGTCCACCCAATTTATTACAAAGCAGTTTTATTTCTACAATGGATTATATTAAATAGTAATGCTGAACTATCCAGGTCTATTCTTTGTAGAATTACATCACTTCTGCAATCTGAAAGAGCTAATTGGCACCAGTGTTAGGGTGAAACCAAGCATCAATTCATCAACTTGGACAAATACTTCAAATCTGTCTTTACTAGGGAGAAGGAAGTTCTTGAGCAGACCAATGCAAGAAGCGAGGTGGTATTGGAGAGTTTGGTAGATTTAAAACTGGGCTAAGCTCTAGGTCAGGATAAGATCTATCCCAGACTACTGCGGGAGACGAATGAGGAAACAAGGGCCCTGACCCAAATTTTAAATATTGTCTCTAGCCACAGAGGAGGTGCCAGAAGACAGCTAATGTGGAGATAGACTCACTGGTCTATAGTTCCCTAGTCTAACATCAGTGGTAGGCAAACTAAAGAAGGAGAAAACTAATGTCCATTTAGAGCGGTAAGTTTGATCAGGGATAGTCAGCATGGCTTTGATAGAGGGAGGTTATGCCTAACAAATATGGTGAAAGTTTGAGGAGTGACTAAGTGTTTCGATAAGGGTAGGGCAGTTGATTTCAACAAGGCCTTTGTTTAAAAAAGTTCCACATGGGAAACTAATAAAGAAGGTAAAACCACATGGGATCCAGGGTAACATGACAAGTTAGACCCAAAACCAGCTTAGTGACAGAAGGCATGAGAGTAGTGGCAAAAAGTAATTGCGCAACTGGAGCCCAGTGTGCAGTGGCATACCAAAGGGATCAGTGCTGGATCCCTTATTTTTTGTGATCAAGGAAAGGTGAGCACAAACACATTGGTCTGAACAGATCAGTGGTCACCATAACACAGGAAGGTAATGACTGCACTGAAAGGAGTACAAGAGATTCATCATGATGTTGCCTAGGATTGGAGCATTTCAGTTACGCAGGGTCTGGGTGTGCTTGGGTTTTTTTTTGGAGCAGAGAAGGTTGAAGGGGGACCCGATAGAGATGTACAAGATGAAGGGTATGGGAAGTGTAAATAAAAAGCATGTTCCCCTTGAAGGGTCAAAAACAGGGTGCATAATTTGAACATGAAAGCCAGTATGTTTAGAGGGGATTTGAGAAAAATGTTTTCACCCAAAGGATGGAGGTGGTCTGGAATGCACTGCCTGGTGGAGTCATTGAGGTGGGAAACCTCACGGAGAATCAGAGTCATACAACACAAACAGTCCCTTCGGTCCAACCAGTCCATGCCAAACAATCCCAACTAAACTAGTCCCGCCTGTCTGCTCCTGGTCCATATTACTCCAAATCCTTTCTTCAGCACCTGTTGAGTAGCTTGAAATCTCTACTGACAGCCACCGTACTTATCCAAACGTTGTAATTGTACCCGCATCCACCACGTCCTCAAAGTTCATTCCACACGCAAACCACTCAGTGTAAAAAAATTTTCCCTGTCTTTTTTAAAATCTCTCTCCTCTCACCTTAAAAATGTGCCCCCTAGCCTTGAAATCCCCCATCCTAGGGGAAGACAACTACATTAACTATCTATACCCCTCTATTTTATAAACTTCTCTAATGTCACCTCTCAACATGTTATGCTCCAGTGAAAAAAGTGCCAGCCTATCCAGCCTTTCTTTTTAACTCAAACCTTCCATACCCAGCAACATCCTGGTAAAGTCTCTTCTGAACCCTCTCCAGCTTAATGTTCTTCCTATAATTGCTTAGATGAGCACTTGGAAGGTCAGAACATTCATGGTTATGGGCTTATCAGTTACCCAGTTCATTCCCTGTAGCTGACTAAGCAAAGCACTGTATGGCCTAGTGCTGTACAAGGCACAGTTGATTCAAATTCTGTGCTGAACTGGTTTTCATAGCCACGAGTGTCTGGGAAATGGAGAATGCATTATCCTCACTAAAAGGAGAAAAAAAGAATCCATTCCTCGTCACTGAAAAAATACCTGTGTATATCAGAGGAGATGATGATTGAGTGCAATTATGTGCACAAATGCTCACTGTTCTGCCATACACATGATCAGCCATGGTTAAGATGAGGATACGAAGGCCTACTAAACACAGAACTGTATCCCAGGAATCAGCATTTGAAAAAAATATTTAAAAAGCTAAATCTCACATTCCTGACAGCTAAAATGTTATGAAATGTTGAAGGGGCTTTCCCCCAAGACATCTGAGCTCATGCTCAGAGAAGCAGTATCTCTTTGAACCAAGATCCCTTATTCCAGAAGCTATTGTGGTGTTGGATACCGGAAGCCAGTATTTTCCAGAAGACAAAATTAGATTCCATCATAAAGTGTTGTTTCACTTGCAACCACCTGACTTTATTTACAAATTAACTAAGTGCAATCAGAAAATTCTATGTGCCATAAAGAGAGTTCTTTTCTTAAAGGCTCTTATTGTAAAACTACAAAAAAACTAAAACAATCAATAATCCAATATTTTTTATTTCTCTATTGTCTAATACTTCCAACAAATTATTTTAGGGAAAAGCAAAATCCTAAAACCGTTATTTATATAAATGATTTGGAAGCAAATATAGAGGGTATGGTTAGTAAGTTTGCAGATGAGACCAAATAGATGGTGCAGTGGACAGCGAAGGTGGTCATCTCAGAACAACAGGATCTTGATCAGATGAGTCGAGGAGTGACAGATGGAGTTTAATTTAGATAAATGTGATAACCATTGTTCTCTGTAGAAGGAGGAAAATCAGTGTCTGTCAGTAGAGATTTCAAGCTGCTCAACAGACACTAATGAAATGTAAAAACACCGACAATGGATAGGAGACAGTGCTTTATCTGCCTCGTGTTTCGAGATGCAAAAACTAATCAAATCTCCAGTAAAGGTGTACTACAAATGCAATTGATCTCATTTTTAGACCTTAATTATATGTTATGAGAAGTCAAGATGCTGTGATCAACTACCAGTCTTCTACTAGTTCATTGGCATGGAAGCCAATTTCCCTTTACTACAAGTAGGTTACTCAACAGTCAACAAATTAAATGAAGCTAAAATAAATCTAAAACTTCACTACATCATTTGATTACTACATCCATGAGCACAACATTTTGTTACAGTAGAAGATTCTTGATTCACAATCCATTGCTTCAAGCTACATGAATGGAAACAGGTATTTTAAATGAAGGCATGGATTATTTCAGATTTCCAGAGTACTCAATTAGCTATCCCAAGCCAGACACAAAACAATAATTTCAAACAGTATTTCAAGAATTGGAAATAACAGCTTCAAACACTGTCTCCTACCTACTGAAAAACACTAACTAGATTTAAATTGGAGTTACCTAGTGTTTGATCTAAGTGTCATTCTTTAAAATTCACCCTTGAGCTGGCAACGCAGCTATTCATTGCCCATTCTTGGTATCCCTCAAGAAATTTGTGGTGGACTTTCTTCTTGAACCACTTCAGAGTTAAATCAAGTCATCAAAATGCTGAAACGGTATTTTCATTAGTGGAGATACTGTGTTCGCAGAAGACAGCCGAACTGCTTGTAATCTTCACAAAAAGGACTAATAACAATGTGCAGGTTATCTTTAATCGAGATTGGCATATGTCAAATTTTATTGTTTCCTCAACTCAAGAAATTATGCAGGCTCTAAACTGCAATACAGGTGTCAGTCCTGGTTTTATGGCAATACTTGCATTGATGAGGCACAAAGTCAAAAATTCAAGTCTCACGTCAGCAGATTTCAGTGTACAATCTGTATGGACACCAGTGCAGGACTAATGGTGGAGCCAAACAGTCAGAGATGCCACCTTGTGGATCAGATAACAGAGGTCCACCTGCCTTTCATATAGGCTTTATGAGACCCCCTGTTGTCCCAATAAACATTTAGCTCTCAACTAATGAGAATTATCTGATTATTTCTCATTGCTATATTAGAATACATTTGTGGCAATTTATTGGTATATTTCCTACAAAACTACATTCCAATAAAAGAAATTTAATGGCTGTAAAAGTGTTTTACAATCTCCTTTAGTTGTGACTTGTACTATATAAATGCAAGTTCTTCTGTCAAATTATTAAATTCAATTCTTTTTTGCTTATTACATACTTCATTTTAAGTACTAAAATCTGACGTAATGTACTGTTTGCAAATGCAGGACATTATACTCATGCTACTGTTATTTATCTGGTTTTGCCATCATGTATGCAACCAAAAATTTACCAACATCTCAGGAGGTAATAAATACATTCCAAAAGGAACAAGCAGCTAAGGCTGTCGAGTGCAAGTCAGAGTCAATTCAAAAATACAACATTTAACTTGAAGCATGAAGTGTTAAATGGAAAGATTTGAAGCTTTCAACCATCATTAATCTACATTGTTTTGATCACAAACTGGGTTCAAATTAAGACCTTTCTTGATCTCATCTGTTAAGATACAAACCTTACCACATCAACGAATTCCTTAAACGGGAGCAATGTCACTTGTCTCCACAATCCATTCTAAGGGGTCTTGCAGTGTGGTGGTAGTGTCCCTCACAATGAGTCAGAAGGCCCAAATTCAAGTCCCACCCACTCAAGAGGTATGTTAGTACATCCGTTAACCAGACAGACATTCTAGCAGCTGATTTGTTGTGCAATGGAATACTTTCCAATACAAGCCCTTTCAAACTCAAATCCAATTATGTTATCCTACCACCCTTGTGTACCAAATTATCTTTACCTTTAAATCATTGCCTCCAAAATCTCAGAACATCATCCAGGACTGTGGACAAACCAAGCATGGTTATTAGGTATCTGAACTCAGACTAATCCATCAGCATAAGGTTTTTAAGGCTTTTGTGATTGTGGTAGTGCCCATACCTTTGGGTTAAAGGGCCCAATTTCAAGACCCACCTGTGCCTGAAATGTGCTGCAACATGCCAAAATAAATTGATGAAGATGCAACAATGGCAGCCATACATTTAGAGGCTTGGGTTCAAATCCCACCTGCTCCAGAAGTGTATAATAATGTCTGTGAACGTTCTAGTTAGAAAATTATTTATTTTCTTTCTTGCTGAGACATCAAGGCCAAAATAAAATCTAAAAATTGAATCAGCTCATCAAGAACTCTACCTGAAAAGAGAGAGCATTAAGGTTCGCATGCTGAACAAAGATGAGTAGCCAGGATCCGAGCATATGCTCATCAAAATTTCCAAGTCAAGTTCACATCTAGTTTAAAAACTAAAAGAACTGCGGGTGCTGTAAATCAGGAACAAAAACAGACGTTACTGGAAAAGCTCAGCAGGTCTGGCAGCATCTGTGAAGTGGGGGGGAGAAAAAAGTCAGTATACGTTTTGGGTCTGGTGACCCTTCCTCAGAACTCCAATCTAGCTTATGGTCTTAAGTAACCACTAAAGTGTTGGAGAGGGGGCAAGAAAAGAAAGAAAGTTAAGTTAATTAATACATTTTTGGTCAGAATAATTACCAATATACTTGATAAAGCATCAAAAGAAACTAAGTGTGAAACATATGCCTTTGTTGTTGGGGGGAGGGGGGGGTGAAAACACACACTGTTCCCTCTTCATTTTTTTTAAAAAAAAAGCCATGTCTGCTACTTTGATCATTGGTGCATTCAATCACTTCAGGTTTCTGGCACTGTTGCTTTCAAACAAAAAAAACAACAAAAAAAAAGAAAATTGTTCAGTGTGACAATTTTGAATGGTACTAGCTTCCAATTTATTCTCCCCTTTTCCACTAATTGTCCAAGTTTTAAACGGGGGGGGTGCTCACTATTTCTCATTCACATACCAAATCAGTGTATCATTACATTGCGCAATACTGACATCTGTCCAGTGAATAGAGCAAGAGAAATGTAATTGATTTAACTATAAAAATAACTAACATTTTAAAGATGAAGCTCAACATTCAATTGGTTCGAATTTGTGTTCATTATTACAGCTCTCAAATTATTCCTTTTACATGCTACCCTCAAGAAAGTGAAATTTATACCTGCCAAATCATGCAAAAATATTTTGTTGTCAAAACACAACAGCATTACATTAGTTGCTTGTAATTTTTAGTTCAGGAATGTGCACAGCCAAGTTATTCTGTCTCAAAAATATCTAAAACCAGGAATAAATCTGATGTCTCTAAGCTTTAAAACTGGTACCAGATTGATGCAACTGCCAGGCAGCTTATCAAGCTGAGGAAAAAAAAAAGGATGGATGAAGTAGTGCTGAAAAGTACAGTATCATTAAACCAACTGCATTTGCCAGCATTCTGTGAAAGGAAACATTTATCTAAAAATGGTGCATAGTTCCAATCAACAAAATTCAGCTTCCTGCGGAAAAGGGACAGGAAAGAACTCATTGACTGTTCCACAGCAGGTACAATTGATGTCCAATTACGGTAACTATACAATTCTTTTAAAACTAAAATATGACTGTTACAATAGAAAAAGGTTTTTACCATCCAAAAATATAAATAGACTGAAAGCAGGAAGCTTTCAATGTTTGTCTTAGTTCAGGTTTAGCAATTGTTTGATTTTTCCCATTTCTCTTTGTTTGAGATGTACTTGAATAGTGTTTTTCTAGTTTGTTTACCAAACACAACAACAGATTATGGATCACTTAAAAAGGAAAAAAAGGTAAATAGTTGTGGGCTTGGAGGAGGGGAAGAGGAAGAGATGGAAGAATACATTATATTTTTGTTCATTGGGATATATCTAACTGCAGACTTATAACAGCCTCATACCTGTCATGTCCACTTTGCCTCACAAGTCCACCATTACATTAACTGACTAGCTTTGGGATGAGTCAACATCCACGAGACATGGCACAAGGAAAATTTTGCATACCAAGTGAAACAGTTTGACTATCATATCTGGGTGCTAAATGGAATGCATTCAAGCCAAAAACCTTCAAGCCCTGCATCAAGAAAAATTAAGTCAGACACATTTAGAAATAGAAAGATGCAACCCTGCTAAATTCTTGTTTGGGCAAGGAGAAGCAAGCATGAGGGGAGAGAGAGGGCACAAGAGGGAGGGGAGCCGAAGAGAGGAAGGTTGATGGAAGGAAAGGGTTGCTTAAGGGGACATGAGCCTAGCTTCTCGAGGATGTTATGAGCAGAGTTAGAGGAGAAACCAGTATTGATGTATCTGGATTTTTAAAAGCCTTCTGACAAAGTCCCACATAGGGGGTTAGTAAGCTTCAAGTGCATTTGACAGCATGAACTAATGACTAGCTAAAAAGATAATAAATGGATCATTTTCAGGTTGGCAGGCTGTGACTCATGGGATACTACATGGATCAGTGCTTGGATCTCTGCTGTTCACAAAGCTAGACTAACAATTTGGACCTGAAGGCCAATTAGAATATTTCCAAGTTTGTAGATAAAACAAAAGTTGGTGGGAATAGGAGTTACAAGGAGGATGTAAAGAGGCTTCAAGGGAATTTAGAGAGCCTGAATGAGCGGACAAGAGCACAGCAAATAGAATTATTAGTGTGGATAAGAGTAAAGTTATCCACTTTTTTTGTGGGGGTAGGGGAAGAAATCAGAAGTGTGGAGTATTTCTTAAATGGTGAGATATTAGTAAGTTGGATGCCCAAAGGAACCTAGGTGTCCTTGTTCATAAGTCACTGATACTTACTGTACAGGTGATTCAGAAGGCAAAACAAACAAACAAACAAACTGTTAGCTTTTGTACAGGAACGAAATCAGTCATCTTTCAATTGTATGGTACTACAGATGTGGTGTAGTGTTACATACCTTTCCTATCCCCTTGCCTAATGAAGGGTAGATACTTGTAAACTGGCCTGTACAAGAGATATGACGACACACTTCTGGAACAGATGAGACTAAAAGCAGAATCTGAGGTAGGGACACTACCACAATAACACAACAGCCCTCCAAAGGATATACCTGACTTGAAGGGAGTGCAGAGGTTCAGACTAAACTCTTGAATGGTGGCACTGCCTTGAGAAATGGAGGAGACAAGGCTTACATTCTCTGGTGCCCACTCTGCCCTCCCTGCAAACACACACACACACAAATCTATGGGGTGAATTTGTATCTGCACATACATTCCATTTTGTTCAAAGAGCACAATTTATATACAGTCAACATGGCCTTTTATAAATTCTTGCTTTAGAAAAAACCAAATCTGATTCCAAACCAAAATACAAACAGATTCTAAACAAAGGCCTCACACCTAACACGCATTGTCTGATCTAAAATGTCACCTCTTCTCTACACTGATAAAACCTTTAGTGCTCTCAGGGCAGTGACTTGAAAGGAATTCAGGGATTTACATAGAAGGTTTTAATGTTTACTATGTATAACTGATTAAAGATTTAACAGCATCTTAGATTTGTTTAATACATCCTCAGTGGTGTGACCCTTTTAACTTCTACTTATAAATCCTTTGTCAGATACCACCTCTCTCACTGACACCTGAAGCAGCAAGGCTCTGAAAGCTTCCGTCTTCAAATAAACCTGTTGGGCTATAACCTGGCATCTTGTGATTTCTAAACTGTACTCTCGTTCTTTGCTGCAGAGCATGATGTTATAGGATCATTTAAATTTCTTGTTGTGTCCCACACTTCAATTGCTTCCTGTACCATGGTGCCGCAGGCAGTTTGGTCACCCATCCTGCAGCCCTCCTTCTCATCCAAACAAGCTGAGACAACCTCAAAGCTCTTCAACAATTTCAAAGGCTGATACTCCTGCCCTCTAAGTCTTCTTTACCTTCCTCACTCACAGTAACCCCTTACTGTAGCTGACCACCAACCAAATGAGAAGATCCTAACCGTACAGCTAACTAATACAAGGAAAGCTTGGGACCAAATGCGATTTAGAACACTAAAGCATGTAACAGGAGAACTTGTTCGAAGATAGTTTAACTGCTTTTAATGGTCATGTAATCTAATTCATAGACTTCAGTATTACTTTCAAACAGCAGACTGGACGAAGTTTGTGCCTACAATATAGCTGTTTGTAGTATACCACATTTGCAATGTGCAGAAAACTTACAGCAGAGGAAAAAAATAATCAAGCAGTTTCAATCATTCTGAAACTTACTCACTGAAAACTGCCACAGAATTTTCCCAGTGGCTATAATGAAATCTTTCTAAACTCTGCAAGATTGTTGGTTGAATCCAAGGCTGTTAACATACTCAATAGCTAGATGAAAAGCAAGGGGTTTAAGCGATATGGGAATCTGGTAAGTAAATGTGATTAGTGATGTTCCCACAAGTGGAGGCTAAATGTGACAAAGAACATATTTGGGTCAAATTACCTGTTTGCTTTGCAGGTTTATGTATTTCTTGGTATTCACCAACTGTGCCAAAATTATTTCACTTTAGGTTTACTGAAATGCCAAAGCAGCATCTAGATAACAATTTTCACAGCAATGTTTCACAAACCAAAACGTATTGCAAAATTGTTCATTTCTTTAGTTCAGAATTACCTACCAATACTACTTCATACACTAGCAAGGATTTTGATTAATTTATTCCTAAATTTCAAAATGAACGAACAAAGTGCTAACTATTCATCTGACGCTCAGGTTTGAAAACATGCCAGCTGGCACATTTTGTAATGCCTGGAATTTTCAAAAGCATCTAAAGTGCCATAAAATACATCGCCAACACAGCTTTCACATTTTTATGCTGCAACATCAGCAAAGGAATGAGGAGCACTTGTCAACCTACCAGATTTTTAAACTTTTATTCTTAGCTCCAATTGGATGCATTTAGAAAGACTTCGCAAAATCAAGAAAATCAAGAGACTTTGCAGCAAGTACAGGTATTTACAAAAATGGTAGCAGGGATTTTATTTTGAGAAGGGCAGGAGGAGGAACGAGCACAAACACAAAAAGCAAGAAAGGGGTGCTGGGGACCACGAGCCAAGATGGGGAGTATGAGAGAAATCTGGGATCGTTCTCCTCAGTGCACACAAGAAATACCACAGACAGATTTAATAGACGTGTGCAAAATCAGTTTTCAAAGAATAGTTTGGGAAAAACATTTTTTTGACCAAACAGAGGGTTTAAACCTAAAAGAGACACAGTTAAAATAATTGGTCAAAGGCCAAGAGATTAAGAGTTCTCTTCATTAAGCAAGTTATAGAGTCAGAGTCATACAGCAGAGAAACAGACCCTTTGGTCCAACCAGTCCATGCTGAACATAATCCCAAACTAAACTAGTTCCATTTGCCTGCTCCTGGCCCATATCTCTTCGAGCCTTTCCTATTCATGTTATTACTGTTTAGAGAACAGACTCGAAAATTCTTAAGAATAAAAAGTTGAGTGAGACCAACAACTCAGAGCCTGCAAAGGCTGGAAAGACCAAATGGCCTTTTGTCCTATATTCTTTTCTAAGTAAATACTCAAATTTTAAATTTTTAATGACCATTTCAGTGTTCTCTTCAAAGAGATTTGGAATGTAGTAGAATCTCTTATAACTCACTGCAATCTTTCAGGAGTTTTACACCAAAGTAAGGAGTAACCCTGAAGCACACACTGATGATTTAATCTTCAGATCCTTGTGTCTGCCATCCCCAAAAGCATGTTATCCTTAGCACAATGTCATCATCACTTGAATGACTGTTTCACAAATTGGCAAGTAACATTCAGTGGGATGAGTGTTACAACATGTCACTTCGGGCATGCTGATACATCTTTGCAGGATAATGTTACGGTGAGCTCTGTGCGCCAACCACAAGTGGCCTATGGTTGGGGTAGTTCACTGTCACCATCCCTTCTTTCCAGACCTCCTTCCAGGTCAAAATCAACCTGTACAGAGACATTATTGCACACCTCTGGAAGCGACAGGCCTTGAACCTAGGCCTCCTGGTGAAATTACTCCAGAGGCTAATATGCCATCACCAAATCACCCTTTATTCAGATGTAGCAAGTCCTTGACACTGATTCAGCTTCCTCAGAGCCAGCTCTTAGAGAACAGAACCTCTGATGCCCTGTTTATATCTGTCAACCAGGGCTCCCTATTTGAACCAGGTTAACAGTCCCAATCAGGGAACTTATGCTACAAGGTCCACCAGGTTGATCTCATCACAATCACTACATCCCTGCCCGAATCCAAGGGCACTGGCCAGGTCTTTATTTTTGTAGCTCCTCCTGGGCATTTTAGCACTGTCAGGTTCCTCCAACTCTGCCTCACTGTAACACACTGTAGCTCACCTCTTGTGCATCTCGAAAGACATTCATTCTCCTCTTCAGGCAGCAAAGGCATAGAGGCAATGAAATCCACTGTGTCCATCTCAGATTCTGAGGTATCTTCAACACTTGACAGAGAGGAAGAAACCACATGCTCCGGAACAGTCACAAAGGCAGTCAAGGAGCAGGGCACGTTTTGCTCCCGCACTGAGAGTTTTCAGCTTTTATATGGTCAGGTGCCAGCTCAAGACCGTTGCACCTATCTGAATTTTGTCTCACAGGACCTGACCTCAAACCAATCATGCCTCTTACCAGCGCAGGTCCATTCCTGTGGTTCCTACACCAAATTTCATCCCCTTAAGTAAACTGAAAAGTACAGTAGAACTTATGATCCAAATAGACCTAAACGATGCTTGGTCTGGGAAGAGAGCATAGAACACATAGCATACACCGTATCAGCTGTGGATCATGTGCCTAAGGTGTCTGAAACACGAAGGTCTGTTGGGTACAATTCTAATCCACTCACAAAGTATGGAGATATTTTACTGCTTGCTCTTCAATAACCATTCCTACTAATGGGTTTGTAAATATTAAAAAAAGTGTTGAATAATCCTCAATATAAAGGTCAACTGCAAAAGCAAGCAAAATCAGAGGTGGATAGTCATTTTGTTTATACCTATACACATCCTATATCCCAACTGCCAAAGACCACCAGTATTAATATTTTGTGTGAAATGATTATCACAGGTTCTCATGGTAGTGAGTGGTTTCCTTTGCAGGGTGATGATTTACCAATTTTGTTACAAATCCAACACCAGTTAGTCCAGAGTTTTGAATACCCAGTATCAGATGTAGATCAGGTGCAGCCCAGGATGTCCGAAACATGATCTGTTAGGTACAATTCCAACGTGCCTCAAAGCATGGAGAAGTTTTCATTTTTTTGGGGTGGGTGGGGGAAGAAAAACCAAGAGAACTACAAAATGCTGTAAAGCAGAAACAAAAGTAGAGAGATTGCTGGAAAAGCTCAGCATGTCTAGTAGCTGTAACTAATCTAAACACTGCCTCTTGACATCATCTCAAAATACATAAATTTACTCTTTTGCTGACAAGACCCACCTCTACACCTCTCCACTGATCAGATAACAAATTGTTTGGTTAACATCCAGTATTGCAGGAACAGAAACTTCCTCCACTTAAACACTGGAAGAAAAAAAAGAGGGAAACTCAGTCACAAATTCTATTTCTTAGCCACCAGTTCCATCATTTTCCCTCGTAAGTGCCCAAGACTACACTATTTGCAGTGTCAACTTTGAGCATGGATGAAATTTAAACCATGTATCTGTGCCATTAGACCATCAATTTCCACCTCAATAACAATGTCCATATCCATCCTGCCTCAACTCGTCTGCTGAAATTCTCATCCATGTCTTTGCTCTCTGCAGACTGGACTTGAAACTCTTGCCTGGCCTCCCACATTGCAGTGTGCTATGATCATTCAAAACTCTGTTGCTCATGTCCTAACTCATTCTGTATTCCATTCAGCCATCCTGGGATCAGTGACTTATACTGACTCCAGGTTGAACCATGCCTCAAATTACAAATTCTCATTTTCATATTCCTTCCTGGCTTTGAACCTCCCTTCTTCAAGCCCCAACACTGGTATCTGTACTCAATCTCCAACCTCTTAGAATCACTCAAAGAACGATAGCCATACCTTCAGATACTTAAGTCTTAAGTTCTGGAATTACCTCCCTACATTTCTCCATCACTCTACCATATTACCCTTCCCCAAAACACTCCTTTAACTTACTTCTTTGACCAAGTTCACCCCTTAGTTCTTAGCTATTTGACGGAATATCGTGTGTCACAGTGTCATATTCGGTTTTATGATGCTGTGAAGTGCCTCAAAACTGAATTACACTATGTAAATTCATAGAAGCCCTACAGTGTTGAAGCAGGCCATTCAGTCCACACCAACATTCCAAAAGGGCTTCTGACCGAGACCAATCGCCCCCATCCATGTAACCCTCCATTTCCCATAGATAATCCACCTAACCTGCACATTTCTGGACTGTGGAATGAAACCGGAGCACCAAGAGGAAACTCACACAGACATGGGAAGAATGTGCACACTCCACTCAGACACAGTCACCCCAGGCTGGAACTGAACCAGGTCCCTGGCACCATGAGGCAGCAGTACTAACCACTGTGCACCTAAATTGAAACAATGGGGCTCATATTTGTTTCCACCAGGCCTATTCAACTCAAGTTTTGGCAATATGTTGTTGACTGTAGAAGATCATCAATTCAGTAGCCGACAAAAAAGGCAGCAGTGTAAACAGACCCTGAAAAGTTGTTCTAACTTGAACAAACATCTCGATCCAACTGAGCAGCTAATGAATTGATGATTTTCCACAATCAACATGATATCCTCGCTAAAAGCATTTAGAGACATAAAAAAAAATCACCTCATTCCACCCATATGATTTCAACTCTTGATCCAGAGAATTTATTCCTCATTACCTTATTTTCCACCCACAATATTTCTATAGAACTACATCACAGAATGCCCAGAGTGTGGAAACAGGACATTCAGCCCATCAACTCTGCACCAACCCTCCAAAGAGCATCCCAAACCACCTATCACTGTAACCTTGCATTTCCCATTGTTAAATCACCTAGCCTGCACATCCTTGGACACTATGGGCAATTTAGCATGGCCAATCCACCTAACCTGCAATCCTTGGACTGTGGGAGGCAACTGAAGCAGTGAAAACCCACACAGACACGGAGAATGTGCAAACTCCATATAAACATTTGCCCAAAGGTGGAATCAAACCAAGGTCCCTGGCACTGAGGCAGCAGTTGTAACTACTGCGCCATTGTGCTGCTCCCAAATTGCCTATTTCTGAATGAATGACTTTGGATTAAGAGGGGTATGGTGTTAGTTTGAATATTAGCAGTAATCTATTTTGGCACATATTAAAAGGATAGGTTGTTATAATTAAGCTGTTTTCTTATTTATTGATGGAACCTGGGGAGATTTTTTTTGTCCTAGATAGCAGAAGTTGAGCAAATTAATCATCTTAGTGATTCAATTTGTGAAATGTATAAAAACGTTGTGAAATAGTAAGGTTCAATATCTAACATACTCTTCCCACTTCTGTCTCCACAAAGCTTTGGGGCCTCTGTGCAGAAATTTTGAATGCAGAAAATGGAACATTAAACCTGAAATTACTTTAATTGGTAAAGGATAAAGAGGAATAGATGCTAGTTTCTCCTGCTACTAAACAAGGTGACATTGGAAGCAGCCATAACTGTCCTACAAATGGAGGTGGTACCCCTGACTGATTTATAAAATTTGTAAAGGTAAAGGCCATAGATTTATCAATGAGTTAAAAAAAGAATGTCCTGCAAAAGCTGAAGAAAAATCATCAGACAATTAACATATAGTTAGAGAAAAGTCAAAAGGCTTCGCAGACTGAATAAGAGAGATTAGGTAGAATGTTTTAAAAACCACCAAAAATCTGGAATGCACTGCCAGGGGTGGTGGTGGTGGTGGAAGCAAATACAGTAGGATTGTTTAAAGGGTCTTTTAGACAAGCATGTGGATATGTAAAGAACAGAGGGATAATGGACCAAGGACATGCAGAAGGGATTAGTTTAATTTGGCATCATGTTCGACAATATCGTGGGCCAAAGGGGGCCCGCTCCTGCACTGTACGATTCTATGTTCTCTACGTTCTAAGTAGCAATCTTCGTATTACTTCTGGTGCCAAGTTCTATAAAGAGGTGCTTTCTAAGTAACAGTGGAAGTGGAAAGATAGATGAGGATGACTCTGAGTCAGAAAGGAACAAGTTAATTAGGTAGGAGACACAAGCCCAAGTCAGAGAATGAAGTAACTCTGAAGAATTCAACTGCATTTATTTCAATGCAAGAGGTCTTACAGGCAAGGATGAAGAACTTTGGGCATGTACGGGAACATGGGACTGGAACAGCGTAGTTATTACAGAAACTAGTCTGAGGGAAGGACAGCACTGGCAGTTCAATGTTGGGATTTTGGACGTTACAGGAAGAATAGAAAGAAAGACAGATGAGAGGAGGGAGAGTGGCATTTTTGATTAAGGAAAACAATACTGGTGTAATTAGAAAAGACATTTAGTGATGGGTTGAAATTAGAAATAAGAAAGGGACGATCACCATGATGGGATTGCACTATAATACCACCACCACCACCAACCCCCTCCCCCACCGATAGTTAAAGTGAAATTGAGAAGCAAATATGTAGAGAGATCTCAAATATATGTAAGGATAATAGTTCAGAGGCTTTATGTTCCTGTTCAAGTGAAAGGCAAGTCTGGTAAGATTAGGGAACAATGGATGAATAAAAAGATAGAGATTCTAGTCAAGAATAAATAAAATCATATTAGATACAGATAACTGGGATCAACTGAATCTCTTGAAGAGTATAAAGAGTATAGGGGCATTCTTAAGAAGGAATTCAGGAAGGCAAAGAGGGGATGAAATAGCCTTGGCAGATAAGGTTAAAGATAACCCAAAAAATTCTACAAATACACTAAGAGCAAGAGAGCAACTAGGGAAAGGAGGACCCCTTAAAGATCAACAAAGTTGTCTCTGTGTTGAGATGGGAGGGATATTAAATGAAGATTTTGCTTCAGTTTTTACTGTTGAGAAAGAAATGGAGGCTAGATAACTTGGAAATAAATACTGTGATTTGAAAACAATTCACATTGCAGAAGAGGAAGTGCAAGAGGCCTTAGAAAACAAAGGTGGATAAATCTCCAGGATCTGTTCAAATGTACCGCAGGGCATTGTGGGAGGTTGGGGAGGAAATTGTGCGGTCTCTGGCAGAAATATTTGTATCATTTATAAACACAGGTGAAGTACTGGAAGAACTGGAGGGTGGCTAATGTGCCATTGTTTATAAAGACTGTAAAGAGAAGCCTAAAAATTACAGACCCGAGAGTCTGATTTCTGGTGGGTAAGCTGCTGCGAGTGATTCTGAAAGATAGGATTTACATGCATTTGGAGAGGCAAGGAATAATTAGGGATCGTCAGCAAAGTTTTGCGCAAGAAACGTCTCTCAATCTTGATTGAGTTTTTTGAAGAGGTGACAAAAAAAGATTAAGGCAGCACAGTGGTAGACATTGTCCATACGGACTTCAGCAAAGCGTTCGAAAAGCTTTTGCACATTGGACTAATTACTAATGTTAGATCACATGGGATTGAGGGTGAGCTTGCCAATTGGATACAAAATTGACTTTACAGTAGGAGACAAGATGGTAGTGGAAGGCTGTTTTTTGGACTGGAGACCTGTGACCAGCGCTGTTCCACAGGTATCGGTATTGGGTCCACTTTTGTCTGTCATTTATATAAATTACCTGGAAGAGAATATAGTAAGCATGGTTAGTAAGTTTGCAGATCACACCAAAATTGATGGTATAGTGGACAGTGAAGAAGGTTGTCTTAAGATTACAAGGAGATCTTGATCAATTGGGTCAATGGGCTGAGGAATGGCACATGGAATTTAATTTGGATAAACATGTTTGCATTATCAAAATGCAACATAAGGACAAGACTCACACAATTAACGGTAGGGCATTGGGTGGTGTTGTAGAACAAGTAAACTCAGGAGGTCAGATACACAATTCTTTGAAATTTGCATCACAGGTAGACAGGGTGGTTAAGGAGGCATTTAGCATGCTTGCCTTCATTGGTCAGACCTTTCAGTACAGGAGTTGGGATGTCATGTTGAGGTTGCACACGACATTGGGGACGCCTCTTCTGGAGTACTGCATCCAGTTCTGGCTGCCCTGTTATAGGAGGAATATTATTAAATTGGAGACAATTCAGAAAATATTTACCAAGATGTTGCTAGGAGTGGAGGGTTTAAGATATAATAGCAGACTGGAAAGACTGGGCCTTGTCTCACTGGAGCGTACGAAGTTGACGGGTTCCCTTATTGAGGTTTATAAAGCCCATGAGGGGCATAGATAAGGTGAACGACAAGGGTTTTCTCTTTAATATGGAGGAGTTCAAAACTAGGGGGTTGTTTTTTAAAAACTTTCTCCTCTCACCTTTTTAAAGGACAGGAGGGCAATTTTTTTAAGAAAAAAAGAGTGGTGCATGTATGGAATGAACTACCACAGAAAGTGGAGGATGCAGGTTCTGTTACAATATTTAAAAGAAATTTGCATAAATTCATGAATAGGAAGGGTTGAGGGAAATGGGCCATGTGCAGGCAGGTGGGACTAGTTTGGGAAAATGGTCAGCATGGACTGAGGGCAATGCAAGAGGGACCAGGTACAAAAAGTGGTGAATTCAGCTGCAGCTAAAGCAGTCTGATGTGATAAAGGGAAATTGAAATAAAAGAAATTGAACTTAAGGGGACAAAAAAAAAAAAAAAAAAAGAGAGATTTTAAGAGGCTGGAACTAAAGACTCAGGAGAGAGAAAAGGACAGAGAAAATTCAGAAAATAAAACCAGCATAGGAGGGTGCAGGTTTAAACAAAAGAGAAGACTTCATATGCAGAAGATTGCGCTGATTAAGAAAAACATTATCCACAATCTCAAACCCTGTAAGGAAAATTCCAGATTTACATAACCCTACCAAAATTTGAGAAGGATGTCAAATCATTCTTTTTATTTCAGAAAAAGCAATACAGAAGAAATGGTCAAAGGAAAATTAGAAACTGCCATGCAAACCATGTTAAAAAAGGTAGAGCATAAGATTATGCATCACCATCAGACAAGGTCTCTATTGATTATGAGACCATACGAAGGCTACTTGAGTGCACAAGCTAGTTCCTGAAGCATACAGGCAAAAGTTGAAACTTAAGCAAACTGCCTGGGTAAACTTACAATGAGTTTGAAACAGTAAAGCAAAAGTAATTCTGACTAGTGGTACAAGCATTAGCAGTAAACACCACATACAAAGTCTCAGATAAATTATTCAAAAAGTCACTACTTTTAGATGAATAGAATCTATGTTGAAAACCAGGGCATTGTAACAACAAGACAGGCAGTAGAGATGGCTAATGATCATGAGCACATGCATAAAACAAAACCACTTTCCCCTGTCACACCCATAAACCAGAGAAAGATAAAAAGGTGAATTAGTGAAAGGAAGACAAGTAGCCAAGATAAATGAGGGACAGATGGAATGCCACAAGGTCAGAAAGGAAAGTGCTGAAGGGAGAAGCAAGAGGTGAAGTCTCAAGTATTACCATTGAAACAAAGTGGAACACCTTCACTCAGTGCTGGAACATACATAGAAAGTTCATGGGGTTTACTGGGGTTCATTAAGAAAGTCCAAAAAAGGAAGTCAAAAGAAAATACCAGAGATCAAGTGGTAACTTTGGCAACACAACCGAAGGCGAACTTTGCTGAAAGTGCAGGAGAAGTGACTAAAGTAGAGATAAAAGGATTTTTAATCAAAAAGGAAGGTAAAATATGTCTCTTCAAAAGATACAGGTAAACCTATATATCTTTATTAAGAAGGGATACAGGAGCTACTCAACCTCCTTTGCTGGAAAGGGCTTTTTTTTTTACACCGCCCTCTCGACAGGGTGCACTGAATGTTAAAGTTTTAAAAAAACCGGATAAGTGGAGAGTAAGTACCTGTTCCATCATACAAGGTGCACTTGGAATGTGACCAGATGTCAACAGTGGTGGTAGGAGCTGTTCAGAAATCACCCAAGCATGAAGCTGAATTAATCCTGGGCTATGATTTAGCCAGAGTGAAAGTCATAGCTTTGCCTATAATCAAAGTCAAAGTCAGAGAGGTTCAAACAGGTACAAATCCCAGGTATTTGTCTATTGTGAGATAAACAGAACAATGGCTAAACAAAGTCCATCATGCAGATGATGAAACAAAACCCTTTCTTTCTAAGAAAGAAGGATTATTCAAAAGAAGCACTTTGTGAAAGCAGATCAGGAGTTAGGCAAGTTAACACAATCAGCACACAATGAAATCAAGCCTTAAAGGAGTACCAGAGTGCTATTATATTACAAACTGAGTTTGGATGAGGAAGTAGAGTCATCCTCACATACCTGCAGAAAAAGCTGTTCAAATAGTGGTACCAGATAGGAAGGAGATATTGAGTAGCAGCACATGAAATTCCTGTTGCAGAACAGGTAAAAATACAGAAAACTCAAGCAGCAATAAACAGGCATTTTACTGGCCCAAGACGTCATAAGGGCAGCACAGTGGGTCAGTGGTCAGCACTGCTGCCTTACAGTGCCAGGGACCCGGGTTCGATTCTACCCTCATGCGGCTGTCTGTGTGGAGTTTTGCACATTCTGTGCCCGCGTGAGTTTGCTCCGTTTCCTCCCACAGTCCAAAGACGAGCAGGTTAGGTGGATTGGCTGTGCTAAATTTCTCATCGTGTCCAGGGATGTGGAGGCTAGATGGATTAGCCATGGGGAATACAGGGGCAGGGGGAAATGCTCTTCAGAGGATCAGTGTGGACTCAATGGAACAAATGGCCTGCTTCGACACTGTAGGGATTCTACGATTCAGCACATTTTTGTAAAACGTGCCATTCACATCAGATCGTGGGAAAACCTCAACAAGTAATCAAACCGGTATCTTTAATACCATACCCATTTTTGAAGAACTATTTATTCGTTGTTAGTAGACTGTGTAGGACCATACTGAAAACGAAAGCATGCAACCAGTACCTTACAATTATGGATACAATGACCTGATTTCCAAAAGCTACTCCTTTGGAGGATAAGTACACCTAGAGCAGTGGTGGAAATTTTAATTCATTCACAGTCTGCAGGCTTCACTGGCAGGTTATCAATCACATTGCTGTGGGTCTGCAGTCACATGTAGGCCAGACCAGGTAAGGATAGCAGCTTCCTTCCCTAAAAGGACATGGGAAAATCCATT
Organism: Rhincodon typus; assembly: GCF_021869965.1. Lineage (NCBI taxonomy): Eukaryota > Metazoa > Chordata > Chondrichthyes > Orectolobiformes > Rhincodontidae > Rhincodon > Rhincodon typus. The sequence continues at coordinate 40,846,356 of NC_063354.1, read as the reverse complement.
TGGTTTGCCAAACAATGAAATAAGGTTCTTAATTTCATTTTTGTTTTTAAAATTGAATTCAAATTCCACCATCTGTCACGGCATGATTCAAATCTGGTCACAACCAGGGTCTTGGAATCAACAGTCCAGCGATAGTACCACTAGACTGTCACCTCATTTTTGGTTTCAGCAGGTTATGGACCACCAGAAATAAAATTGGAACCTTAGTCTGGCTACATGTCCAAAATCTTTCAGAATATGTTATGTTATTTGGGTACAAAAAAATTGAACTCCACCATACATTATCCAGAAAAAAAAAAAGTGCTTTAGTCTGATATCACACAGAGTCTCAAGATAACGATTAAGGCACACTGTCAGGAATGCCTGCAGGACTGGGATTAGACATTAGTTTTTTTATGATTTGCTGCTAGACATTGCCTGAAAAGAGAGTCTACTGGGTTTAATTTATTTGAAGTCATCCAAGGCCATGAGTTAAGAGGTCCATTGAAACTGATCACAGGAGGGTTTTAAAGACAAAAATAACAGTCCCTCAATGTTGGATTGTATTTCCATACTTCTAAAGAGACTCACAGGAGCATGCAAAGTAGTGCAAGAGAATTTAAAAATCTCAGACAAAGATGAAAGAATGGGCAGACAAACATGGTGCAACTTGAATATCTCAAGCAGGAGACAAAGTGTTATTACCGTAACAAGTTGAATTTCAAAGAGTAGTTCAATGGTCCACACAAGATTACTAGGAGGGTTGGTAAAGTGGCTAATCTGGTAGATAGCCTTTTCCTTTAATCTGAGAATTGGTTGCGTTATGCTGTCAGAACCCTGAGGGAAACAGTGTACTGGAAACCAAGCCTCACTATCCCACAAGTTGTCACAAATGTGAAGACGACCAATTTAATCATAAGGATAGTTAATTTGCTTGACTGTGATCAACATCAGAGGTGAAACAAAACAAAAATTGACCTACTATAACAAACTTATTCTTGAATAAGGAGGAAAATGGATTATCAATTGCTAAACATGCAGATTTAAATTACACCCCCTTTATTCAAAAATGTACCTATTCAGTCACAAAACAGACAGGTAAGACAGTTTTGCAGAAATATTAAGGTAGAAAATATAAGCAAAAAAAGACAAATTCTGTGCATCAAGAGTCCAATCCAACGAAGAGACTTTCTCAGTTCTTTTGGTGTCGATTCCTGTTATCAAGCACAGCAATCCTTAATGTGGTGGCTAGTCAGTTTTCAGTAAGAACTTATTTCCAAAGTCTTTCAGTGCTAGCTTTCTTCCCCTCAGAAGCACATCTGGCTTAGCTTACAGGCATCTGGAGATACAAGTTAGTGCTCCGGTCTCGGTTCTGTGACAAACTGCTGCTTCTCATCATTCCAGAAGTTGTTGCTATGCAGTTTTTAAAATTTTCAACCCAAGAGGCATCTAGGTCTCAAAAATATCAAATCCAGCTTCTCCAAAAGTTACATGCCCTTGTTCATTTATTGCTTACACAAGTGTTCCACTTTTACTTAACAGTTGCCAAAAAACCCTCATCAACACAACAGTCCAAAGTTCCATTTCCCAGTTTATCTTTCAAACAGAATATGCAACTCTGAGTAACAATGTTCTTGCACAGAATTCCAAAGATTTGAAACTGGATGATGAAATTTTCCCTCACCTCAATCAAACGTTAGTCCCGATCCAGTTGGTGGTCCCCAATTCTGGAGTGCAAAGACAGGGGAAGCAATTTCTTGCCCCCTACCCCAGTCAAGCCCATTTAAAAATATCATATAATAAAATCATAGAATCCATACAGTGCAGATAGAGGGCATTCAGCCCATCAAGTCTGCGTCAACTCCAAGAGTATCCCACTCCATCCCCATGATCCCGCATTTACCTTGGCTAACCCACCAAGCCTGCCCATTCATGAACACTACAGGACAATTTAATATGGACCTACTTTACACAGCCTTTGGACTGGAGGAGGAAACTGGAGCACCTAGTGGAACCCATGCACACACGGGGAGAATGTGCAAACTCCACGCAGTCGCCAGACGCTGGAATCAAACCTGGGCTGCTGGTGCTGGGAGGCAGCAGTGCTAAACACTAAGCCACCAAGCCTGTGCTACTTCCAGTTATTAAAACAGAATTGTATCAATTCTTAGTTATTTTCTTCCCAACTTGTTCTTATTTTGATGATGGAAAGACAGAGACACAAATTGAAGATTTGAGCAAGAGGCCATGGTAGATTTGGGGCAAGAATGTGAGAAAGATTCTTTTCTTTTCAAAACACACTAAAAACAAGCATTCATAATGTGGAACTCCATGCTTACGAGAGTCACATAAGTAGACAGGATCAATTACTTCAGAAGGAAACTGGATGTATGCTTGAAGGAATGCTTGGGAGAGAGCTGGCATGAACTCAATATGCTATAATGAGCATGTGCTGAAGTTCATTAACAGCCTTGCCCATCAATATTTCATGTAACCTTCTCCAGCCACTGTAACCTTCCAACTCTGAACTTACTGTTGCTCTTGACTGTTCCTTTAAACACAATTCTAAATTCATCCCACTTTGGCAGCTCTTTGCCCATCTAAATCTCATGGTCAAGAACTCCCCTCTCTCCTCACCCATAACACTCTCCTTGAAATATGCACCAACCAAGCTTCTGGTCATCATCTCAATAACACCACTAACGTGACACACATGCAGGTGGCTGTTGTTGCTGCTTCAGTGGACATATTGCTCCCAAACAAAAATACAACAATACAAACAGATCGGTCATCCCAACTAGTTCCTTTCACAGAAGTAGTAATCATCAGACACCATTTCTTACTCCATAATCCTTTGGCACTGAGGTGCTTCCTGCTTCAATTATAATTCTTAATGTACAATATTCTACAGGTCACAATAGTAAGAAGAAAGGGATAGCAAGAACTGTCGATGCTGGAGTCAGATAACAGAAAATCTGAAGAAGGGTCCCGACCTGAAACGTCAGCTTTCCTGCTCCTGATGCTGCCCAGCCTGCTGTGTTCCTCCAGCTCCACACTATAATATGTAGAAAGGAGTTTTCCTGCTCTCTCCTCTCTCTCCTAAGTCATCTCATATTTCAATTATGTCCCTCCTTCTAGGGCTCTTAGAAATTGTACTTCTCTACACTGTCACATCAAAACACATCTATCAGATCAACCTGTAATCTTACCAAGATCAATAATTAATGTCTTTGCTGTATTTCCTCATACCAGAAAGCATTCCAGTGAATCAACACTTCATCCTTTTCATTCCTTCCTACACTTGGACCCCAAAACTGCACAAAGTACTCCAATTATGATTTTATTAACACTTATAAATTTATCATTCCGTTGACTTTTTAATATTTGCATCCCCAACTTAAAACCTGGTTAATCTTTTTTTAGAAAAAAAAAGAGATTATTACCTAATTAAAAAGCTAGCTTGTGCAGATCAATAACACCCTTGCCCAAGCAAGAAACTCATGTTCAAATCCCACTCCAGGACCTGATGGCAAAGAAAGGCGCCTTCTTCCAAAATACAATAGTGGAAGGCAAAAATCAGAGAAGATGCAGGAATGCAAAGTGGAACAAAACCCACAAAACAGATTTAAATATTTACTTCCAAGACTTTAGATAATTTTTGAAACATTTAGATGTCGATAGCTAATTAATTATTCCGGAAGTTAAAGTTGCAAAAAGTAATCATCATCGAATTTCTATAGCAGGAAATCTATGATCACTTATTTACAAAGATGATAATGTTTAAAAATGTTTATTTAATGCAAGAATAAACAGTTATAAAGTCTAAAGTCAGTCCCTTTACAGAGACATCAACAGTCAGTTCCATACCCAAACCTCATCTTCCCTTGTGTCCACTAAGTCAAGTCACTGAGGCAGCTGTAAAGTGAGAGAGACCAGGAGACAACAGAATTTAAACTGGCACGAGAGGTATAAATTTTTCCTGAAGAAGGGTCCAGACCCAAAACGTCAGCTTTCCTGCTCCTCTGATGCTGCTTAGCCTGCTGTGTTCATCCAGCTCTACACCTTGTTATCTCACTGATCCTGTCACTTTAGTGCATAATCTGTTCTGGCTCTTCGAAAAAAAGCGATTCAATTAGTTCCTCCTCCTGCTCTTTTATCCTACAAATTCTTTTAAGTATATATATATGCAGGTAGTGTTTGAAAATTATCACTAAAATCAATAGTGGCCTTAACAGAATACCTGCAGGTGCCTAACACAGACACACACAAACATTGCTTTTACATTTTCTGCTCGGATTTATGAAGCCCCAGAACTTGTCTGTTCATTTAAAAGCCTTGTTCACTTGCTCTGTCACCTTCAAAAGGTTGGTGCATGTAAACCAATTTTAATTCCTATAGTTATGCTACAATCCAGTTGACAAGAACTCTCCTCATTTTCATTTAACTCAAAACCATCCTTCAAACCCAAATGATGACAGGTTACAATTTATGCATTATTTCAAAACAACGGACATGTCGAATTTTAACAGAAGGAGTAGTTACAGAAAAGAAATTCACATAACTGGAGAGATTCAGGGGCAATAATCTCCATGCACCAATACAGTCAAACAATTCCTCAGCATTATGTTTAAGAATCAATTGTTAGGTGTTAAAATAAATATATCAGTTGCCATAATTTCTCTTGCATTGCTACTTACGGGTCAATGCTCCTAGTTGCAAAATTAAAAGCAAGAAGTGTTCGCTTTTACTGATGCCTGGGATTAGTTAACAAATCAGGTGAAAATTTATCTTGATAATAATCATGCTAATTTATTTCATAAAACAATGTTTTCAATTTACATGGCAATTATTTTCCATTTCCAAGTATCAAAACACATTGAAACCCGTTTTAGTTAAGAATTGACCAATTAAAGCATTGTAATATTTCAAATCAATCAAGAAGAAACATTACTTACTGATTCATCCAAAGCATAACGTAGACAGCCATGTTCATATAACACAAAGAATCTGCGCTGCCATTTCTAGATGTTGGGGCAGAGGAGAAAAGGAAAGTTATGAACTGCAACAGTTTGGTTCAAACTTTGTGAATTATTTTGATATGAAACTATTTTCTGTATATTTAAAAATAAAAGAAAGTTTATTACTTCAGTTTAAAGTCATGTTGAATAGATGTACCTCACTAAGGTGTTTTCCCGTAAAGGAAGTAAGAATTCCCATTAAGGGGAGGTAATGGCTTAGTGGTATTATCAGTAGACTATTGATCCAGAGACCCTTGTAATGTTCTGGGGACCCAGGTTCAAATCCTGCCATGGCAGGAACTGAATTCAGTTAAAAAAATGAAATTAGGAATTAGATGGTGATGATTAAACTGTTTGTCAGAAAAACCCATCCGAGTCCCCATTAGGGAAGGAAACTGCTGTCCTTACCTGGTCTGGCTTACGTGTGACTCCAGACCCACTGCAATGTATGGTTGACACTTATCCCAAATGCCCAGAGGGCAGATAAGTAATAAATGCTGGCCTGGCCAGTGACACCCATATCCTGTGAACGAATAAATTAAGTCATGTATTTTAATGCCAGTTGCTTTTCCAAGTCCCTTGACTGGTGCTAAAGACCCCTGACAAGAAGATAAATATTCTGTAGAAGCAGAAAACCTTACTCAAAGAAGAAAAAAAATCAGCCTGAGACAAGATAACAGCTTTTACTGGATTCAGGTGAATTTTCATTACAGCTACCTGCATTTTTGACTTAAAGTATTTTTTCCAAGTTTATGTGGAGAACTACAACCTCTAGTTTTACAGTATCATAATATACATTAATATGAGCAGCTTCTCAGATTTTACTTCCAGGAAAATTCTGGTTTTAAAGTCAGATTCAATTGTGAAGTACAGTATCAAATTTTCTCTCATTCCTAGGTGGTACAAATAATAGTTTAAGAACAATCTAAAACTTGCACATAAAAAAAATTTCCCAATCATCTCTCTGGAAAGGATCTATACTGTTTTCCCCACACAATGAATGAACTCAATGATATTTTAGAAGTACCAATGACATAGTTCACTGCATTTTCTGAAAATCATGTACTGTTACAGCATCAGCTAAACCAACATTTTTCTCAATTGGTCACCTTATGTAATTCCACTTCCTTGCCCAATCCTGGCAACTTTAATATTTTCAAGCAACAGCTGAATTCCTACTTACTAAAAAAAAGAACAGAATCTCACTTTTGCTAATATTAATGTCTTGCTTCAAAACCTAAAGCAGCAATGTGTCATTTCCTCCCTCACTAGAATTCATCACTTTTAATTCTGATTTTTATTATGAAAAGTTTAAGGACAGTCTTTAGATCAAGGTGGAGGTCATGTGACCTGCTCTGCATTCTCCCGCTAAGAGTGGCCTGGGTCACTGGCTCACAGCACAGAAACAGACCCTTCAGTCCAACTCATCCGCTCTGACCAGACATCCCAATCTAACCTAGTCCCATTTGCCAGCATTTGGTCCATATCCCTCTAAACCATTCTTATTCATATATCCATCCAGATGGACTTCTAAATGTTGCAATTAAAAACTACTCCACCACTTCTGGCAGCTCATTCCATACATGCACCACCCTCTGCTTGAAGTTGTTGACCCTTTAGGTCCCTTTTAAATTTTTCCCTCCTCACCTTCAACCTATGCCCACTAGTTTTGGACTCCCCCACCCCAGGGAAAAACCTTAGCTATTCACCCTATCCATGCTCTGCATGATTTTTATAAACCTCTACAAGATCACCCCTTAGCCTCCGATGGTTCAGGGAAAATATCCCCTATTTGGCCTACCTATAGCTCATACCCTCCAGTCTCAGCAACACCCTTAAAGTCTTTTCTGCACCCCCAAAATTTAATAACATTTTTCCTACAGAATGATGACTGGAATTGAACACAGTATTCCAAGGGTGGCCTCAATGTCCTGTACAGCCACAACACAACATCCCAACTCCTATACTCAATGGTCTAGCCAATGAACACATGTGCCAAATGCCTTCTTCACCATCCCGTCCACTGCAAATCCACTTTCAGGGAACTACAAACCTGCAACCAGAGATCTTTGTTCAGCAACACTCCCCAGGACCTTACCACTACACGGATAAGTCCTGCCCTGGTTTGCCTTAGCAAAAGGTAACACCTCCCATTTATCAACATTAAACTCCTCAGAACATTGGCCTGTCTGATCAAAAGGTCCTGTTGTACTGTCATAACCTCCTTCACTTTCCACTACAGCACCTATTTTGGTGTCATCCACAAACTTACGAACCATACCTCCTATATTCACATCCAAATCATTCATAGAAGTGACAAAAAGCAGCAGACCCAGCAGCAATCCTGGTGACATTCCGCTGGCCACAGGCATCTAGTCCAAAAAGCAAATCTGTACTCTTTTAAACAAAAGGCAGAAACAGAAAAAGCCAAGAGCCCCCCAACACTGTCCCCATCAGACACTCCAGGGTAGGGACAGCACCAGATGAAACAGAGTAAAGCACAGGCTACTCATTTGAAACAGAAGGCAAGTTTTTTCAACTTTCTTAAACAAGAATGAAGTCCCTATCACTTGGGGGAAAACAAAATTAAATAAAACAAGAAGTGGCTCTCCCTTGACTCCATCCCCATCATCCACTCCTGGGGCAGGGACCACAAGGGGCCAAAATGTAGAATGAATCTTCCTTGACTCAAAAATAAAACCTGTTCTGACCCCATTGAACACTATCAGAACAGGGATAACAAGAGTTTCAAAATCCAGTGGAAAGTTCCTCTACTCCTTTTAACAAAAAATAAAACTCCCCTCACACCAAACCCATCAAGCACACCCGAGACAGGGGTCCAAAATCAATAAGAAAGAAAAACAGAAAAGCCATTTTCTGGGCACAAAACCAAGAACAAACACAAACTTAAAGTTGAACGGAAGCTTGCACTATATCAAAATATCAAACTGATGATGCCCTCCAGCCCTGACAGCACCCATTGGTTATGAAAAGAGTTAACATACTGGTAAGCACCACATGCTCCATGGACACCAGAGTGCAGATTTAACCACAAAAAAGAAAGTGGCAGACAGTCAAAACCAACAAGCCCTTCCTCAGCCCACTTCTCGAACCTGTTAATGGCCACCTTGTCCAGGCCCAGGAGCAAAGCCACAAGGCGGCTCCTAGACTTGTCCAGCCCTCCTGAACTGGAAGCCTGTAGATCAAAAGCATTAGGCTAAAGTGCAACCAAAATTTCAACAGCTGCCCCTTCCAAAAAAAAAAAAAAAAAAAAAAAAAAAAGGGTTTGCATTCAGACACCCTCAACAAAATGTGGAACACCATTTCCTCCAGGCCACAGAACGCGCACGGGGTCTGGCACCCAATAAATTTGAAAGAAAGTCTATGACAAGGAAGGAAAGAAAGGAGTGCCATGCATTGGTCAGGAATTGAATCCAGGCCTCCCACTCAGCAGGCAAGAATTCTACCACTGAACCACCAAGCAATTAACACAACCCTCTACCATTATCCTCTGTCTTTTACTTTCAAGCCAATTTTGTATCCAGTTGGCTAGCTCCCCTGGAACACGTGATCTAAACTTAGTAACTGGTCTACCATGCAGAAACTTTTCAAACACTTTGCTGAAGCCCATATAGACCATACCACTCTGCCTTCAATCTTCTGTCACCTCTTCAAAAATAAAAATTAACTCTATTTCCCATGCACAAACCCATGCCAACTTCCCCAAATCGGTCCTTGCCCTTCCAACTTCATGTTAATCCTGTCCCTCAGAATCCCCTCCAACAATTTATCACTGACTCAAGGCTCATCAGTCTATAGTTCCTGGGTTTTTCCTTACAGCCATTCTTAAATAATGGCACCATATTAGCCACTTTCTAATCTTCCAGCACCTCACCAGCGGCTGTCAATGATGCAAATATCTCAGCAAGGGGTCCAGCAATTTATTCCCTAGCTTCTCACAAAGTTCTGGGGAACACCTGATCATGTCCCAGGGACTTATTTATCTTTATACATTAAGACCTCCAGCACCTCTTATTCTATAAGATGAACTCTTTTCAAGACATCACTATTTCCCCAAGTACTTTAACTTCCATGTCCTTCTCCACAGTAAATACTGACAAAGTATTTGTTTAGTATCTCACCCATCTCCTGTGGTTCCACACAAACAGCCACATCAATCCTTAAAAGGGGCCCTAGCTCCCTAGTTACTCTTTTGCCTTTAATATAGCTAAAGAATCTCTCTGCATTCTTCTTTACTCTATTTGCCAACACACTCTCTTGTCCCCTTTTTGGCCTCCTGATTTCCCTCTTAAGTATACTCCTACCGGCCTCATACTTTTCTAGGGATTCACTCAATCCCAGCTGTCTATACCTCCTCTTTTCTTTCTTGACCAAAAGTCTCAATTTCTCTAGTCATCCAACATTCCCTACATCTACCAGCCTTGTCCTTCACACCAACAGGAACATACTGCCCCTGAATTCTCTACCTCATTTTCAAAGGCCTCCCACTTCCCAACTGTCCCTTTACCTGCAAATAGCCTCCAAAATCGACTTTTTGAAAGTTTCTGTCTAATACCATCAACATTGATCTTACTCCAATTTAGAACTTTAACTTTTTGATCTATTCTATCCTTTTCCATTATTATTTTAAAACTAATAGAATTATGGACACTTGCCCCAAAGTGCTCAACAACTGACACCTCAATAGCTTGCCCTGCCTTATTTCCCAACAGAAGTATTGCTCTTTCCCTAGTAGGTAAATCCACCCATTGAATAAGAATGTTTTCTTGTACACTTAAATTCCTCCCATCCAAGCCCTTAACACTATGGCAGTCCCAGTGTACGTTTGGAAAGTTAAAATCTCTCACCCTATCATTCTTGGAGATATTAGAGGTCTCCTTATACAATTGCTTCCCAATCTCCCGCTAACTGCGGGGCGGGGGGGCCGCAATACAATCCCAATAAGGTGATCTCAGGTTCAGGTTGTGAAAGGAAGCGAGAGATATTCACAACTATGAAGAGAGTGTCCAGAGCAGTCATTAGGCTTCCAGTTTCAGTGAGATGTTAGGAATACCAAGGTTTTGTGAACAGTTATTTCCAAAACTGAAAGAAGATGGGGTTCTCAGGTGTCGTTAATTATGATTCCAACAACATCAGCTTGTAGTTCACAGTGCCATGGATAGGAGCTTTGAGAGAGGAAGAGTCCACTGGAAGCCATTGTAGGATCAAAGTACAGGCTTTAGACACAGTGTGTGAAAGAAGGTCTCTACTGTTTACCATGCAGAATGGGGACTGGAGCTTGTGGCCATATTAAAGGGGACTAAATTTGCAATTATATAACTATTTTTCAAGATTCAACCAGCTTTAGATAAAGGTAAAAATCTGGAATTTGTCCTTTACCATTAAATTCAGATCTGGAATTAGGATCTACACTGCTGGGGAAAGAAAGGAACCAAGCCTGTGGGAATTAAGAATTACTTTGGACTGGTTCCAGGAGAAGAAAGAGTGTTTACTTTGCAACAAAATAAAGTGTATGAAAACTGGGACAGGATATTTCCAGTCACTCTAAATGTTAAATTAGGGAATCTTTTCTGTAGATTAGACCAGAAGGTACCACTAATAGTGTTGAATGTTGCTTTAGTTTCTTTTACTAAATGTCCTAAAACTTTGTAATTATGATTCTTTCAGTTCTTCACAGGAAGTTCAAGTTTATTAAGTAGTTAGTTTTTGGAAAGAAATTCTATTGGTCTGCACAGAAATTGTAACAATTTGGAATGAGCCAAATATGAATGCTTCTACAGAGGAAGCACCAGGCAGATTTAGCGCAGTCTATTTTAGAAGTCAAAAATCTATCCAAATATGAAGTTAAAACCACATTCAGCTCAAGATTTCTTTAGTTTATAATAGCATCCGGACCTTTGATTCTAGTGTTCTGCAACATATTGCTCACTATATTAAAAAAAAACTTAAAATGATATATTCTTTTATTTGAAAAAGAAAAAAATAAGCTTCTCTTCAACCATCTAAAATACTTTCATTGCCTCAGAATTGTGCCACTTTCCTTTTTCATCTGGGAATTTCCCCTCTATCCTTTGTCATTAAGAAAGCAAAATTACTTATTAAAAAATATGTTTTGTCCAAACTACTGTAAAAGTTAAAACAAATCCCTCAAAACAACAAGAATGCAGATTTTCCTCAAAACACTTCAGTGCTGTGCCATTATTGTTGTGAATTCTCTCATGTGGTTCCTGGATCTCATTACCCTAATTTACAGGCAACATAAATTGAACAGGTCAAAAAGAAATGAAACATCAAACGTCTCCAATACTTCACAGCAGATTTTAGATCTGTCATAAACTGAAAGTACAGGGGTAGTGATTACATCAAGCCTTATGACAAAGAACACAAATACCATTTTAGGAGAGAAATTAGCAAACATTTGTTCACACAAAGGATGGCAGAAGTACACAGTGTACCTAAACACAATTTTAAAACAGAAAATGAATTAATTTGTACTAGTCAAGTGTACAAAGGTATATAGAGCTAAACTAGATACATGGAGTTGGCTGATATATACTCAATAATCACAACGATTGACAGAACAGACTCAAGAACCAAAAAGTTTTGAGAGATAATAAGAATTGCCAATGCTGGAGTCAGAGATAACAGTGTGGAGCTAGAGGAGTACAGCAGGCTAGGCAGTATCAGAGGAGCAGAAAGTTGACGTTTCGGGTCGGGACCCTTCTTCAGAAAATGACCCTTCTGAAGTTGACCCGAAACGTCAACTTCCCTGCTCCTCTGATGCTGCCTGGCCTGCTGCGCTCCTCCAAAAAGTTTTGTCCTGTTTTTCTGAATGGAGATCAAAGATAACATTCTGGTGTCAATCCACTCTACAAATCCAAGCACATAAATCAACCATTTCAGTACAGTACTGAGGGACAGTCATGCTGTCAGAGGTGGTCCCTTTCTAGTGAGACATTAAACCCTGTTCAGATGGCGTTTTCAAAGACGATCAGTGGACCTCTCCTGGTGCCCTGGCCAATGTCATAAACACATTCCATTCGTGGAATTAACAAATGAGAGCAAATTCACACTATCTTACAATATAACATTACAATTTCAAAGTACTTCAAGGTGATTGAGGGCTTTTGGGAAATGCTGATATTGTAAAAAGCCACAAAACTAAGATTGATACTCAACAACGCACCATGCAGTTAACGATTTCACTACTGTTCAGGAATGAATCAAGTCTTCAATTCACCAAAGTCTTAACATTTTAATGGCATAACTAGTGTACATCCTCCATCTTGTCAGACTGAAACATTGTTATACAGTCCAAGCTTTCATAAAATAATGTCTAACTCTAGAGATGCCCAGAAAACTAGGCACAAGAGAATTAATATTTTTGGTCAAGCAAGATCTATCCTACTTTTGATAAAATTGCTTTAACCACAATAATAGTGTAAAAGAATGGGTAGACTTATCTGGAGCTAAAGTCATGTAAAAGTCAGGAAGAAAAAAAGAGTATTATTTGGCAATATTAATTCTATAAACTTCTAGTTCATATTTTAAAATTGTTGAGCACTAAATGGACATTGAGGAAAAATATGGCGCTCAGAAGTCGCAATGAAACATTTGGCAAGAGGAGTAGTGAAGGAAAAATATTTTTTGTACCTTTCCCATATGGCTTAGAGGTACACTGAACAATGCAAGTACAAAAAAGTGGTGAAAAGAACAAAGTTTAGCAATTAAAAATTAAAGACTGCATATCATAGAACATTAACCTCAAGTGAAGAACAGATTTAGATAAAAATGTGAACACATTTTTCAAGTTGGTCACTCTTGAATGTGCCAAAGACCAGGTCAGCCTATAGCAAGTGTAATTAATTTATTGTTCTGTACAGTGAAGGCTCTGAAGCTAATTTCATGCAGTATTACTCAAGCGCCTAATTAGAGATCAGTATGCATTAGGCCTATCGGGAAGATCTTCATTTCATGCCCTGAACACAAAGATTGGGAAACAAGTCTAAGAATGCATTAGGACTTTAGATCTCAAAGAGAAGTTTCAAAAATAATGAAACTAGCAAAATAGTCAACTTAACCTCAAAGTTGATTCATTAATCTAACATACTAAAAAGTACATAAAAAGAAGCATGTTACACAATTAATTTTAATTTCTTAAAATCATGAAAAGTGGCAGAAAACTTATCACCATAACCCTAATGCAAATTATTAAAATGCTGCACATACAACTTGAGAGAAGGGGAGAGCTCTCCATTGCTCAATATGCCCATCTCTCAAAAGGTTGCAAAATACTAGGATATTTTCAAATTTGATTCTTAACCAACTCAAAGCATGCTCTCCTCAACTGGATCAGTGACAGTGAAGAAAGTCGAAAGAAAGTAAGACTTAAATATTCTTCTTGTTTTCTAGACAGATTCAGCCATTACTTCTATGTACAAACTTGATATGGTTTTGGAACACTGCTAATCCTATTAAAATTATACCACACAAGTCATTATCTTTGGGTGGGGTAGTAAAGAATGCAATTAAAACAAGCAGCTGCATCAAAAAAAAGATTAATAGGCAGAACAAACTTTATTCCCAACTGATCATTGGTTTCATTGCACAGAGTCTCAGGTCATATTTTGGTATATATCCATGGGCTTTTAATAATTTCTGTACTTAGACCCCTAAATCTTTCTGCTCAAAAGAGACAGTTGCAAGCTTCTCACTATTTCATTCATATTCTGATCTATCACAGCTAAGTAGTGGACAATCTCATGTGTTGCTACAATCAACTCCATCTTGTTAGTGGGCAAAACAATATCGTCATGTTCCATTGCAAATTTTCCCATCTATTATAGAATGTCCCACTTGAGTGTTGTCAGCAAACTTCAAAACACAGTGCTCTCCCCCTTCAAGTAATTTACTAGTATGCTGAAAAGCCGAGATCCCAGTACAGATCCTAGGGCAGCATCATTTGTAATATCCTACCAACTGAAGTATGAAGCCATTATCCTATTCTAGATATTTTACCTTCTAGTTCTCCATCCATGCCAACAGGTTGCCTCCAATCCTACGCATTTATCTTTGTTAGTAGTATTTTACGTAGATGCTTGCAAAATCTTATCTATAGCTCCATACAAGCCATATCCATAGATAACCTTTTCTACATGGTTGGAATCCAGAAGTTGAGTCGGTTCATTAGACATTTACCCATGACAAATCCATCTCACTGTCCAATCAAATTTATTTTTGTCAAAATGTTCAGTTGCACTGAACTTGGTGTATTACAGATTCTCATAACTTTTCAAACGGATTAGACCAATGGGCTCTCTCCTACACTTCAACAAACAGTTCTACTGGCATTTTTTAAAATCAAAGATAATTTCCAAATCAATTCAATTTTTAAAATTTCATTTGAGGAATATAGAGTAATAACAGAGCAAAAGCAGATAATAACTAGCCCTATATCCAAAGTAACAATCACTGATGAAGCAATCAAAATTGTTTGTAGTAGGGCACCGATCTGAGCAAATGATCAAATATGATTGCACAGCAACAGATCTTCTTGTGTGTCCAGTACAATTATAAACACAATTCGATGTACTTGATAAGATCAAGAAATGGCTGCAGGAACAGAAGGGCCCTGATTTCTGGTAATAGCACTGAAGACATGTTCCAGAACTTGCCATTGCCCTAGTCAGGCTGTTCCAATACAACTATAATAATGGAATTTACCAAACAATAAAGAAAATTGCTAGGTATATCACACACACACACACACACACACACACACACACACACACACACAACCTCTAACCTGGTCAATTCTCCATCAGTGAAGTAATGGAAGGTGTCATCAACAGCGCTATCAAGCATCACTTGCTTCACAGTAACCTACTCACTGATGCCCACTTTGGGTTCTGCCACAGCCATTCAGCTCCTAACTTCATTACAGTCTTGGTTCAAACATGGACAAAAGAACTGAATTCCAGAGGTAAAGTCCAGCTCTATGCAAAAATTACATATAACACTGACCTTGAAACTGATGACAACTGAGCTGTTTATTCTCACCAGTCATATTTCACTGCAACGATTTAATTTCTTAGGTTGACAGCTGTTACAGATTGTGTTAGAAGACACTGACTTTTTAAGCAAAGAAAAAAATTATTTTGTTCATGATCATTGAACTGAATTTTAAGATTTTTGTCCTGCAGCTCCACTCATTTGATGAAACTCCTTCTCTAACAGCATTGTGGGTATTTCTACAACATCTAGACTGCAGCGGCTCAAGGTGGCAACTCACCACTACCTTCTTAAGGACAACTCCGTAAAAGGCAATAAAGAACTGACACAGTGATACCTACATTCCATGAATGAATTTTAAAAATAAAGTAGTTTCCTCCCCACTGTCCACATGGCTTTCAGTTTCACCAAGGCTCGTTGACAGGACCTTTGGTTGGACAGTGGCTTGATGTCTTTTAGACATAATCTCAAATTCAGATCAAGACTCGCATCTATCTTTTGACCAAGTGTATAAGTAGGCTTTAAACAAAGTGATCCTACTGGAGCCTGAATGGAACATCACTGGTTATTAATCAGTGAGCAAGTCCCCATTGCACTGCTAATGATTCCATCCATCATTTTACCGATTCACAATAGGCTAGCAGGGCAGTGATCACCATAGTTGGATTTTTGTGGACAATCCCCACACGGGCAATCTTTCACCTTTGCTGTAGCTGGACTTTAACAACTTGGTTAGGGACCCAGGTAGTTGCAAAGCCCAGGGTTTCAATGTCAAAGATGAGATTTTGTCATCATGCAGTCCACCTTAAGAAATTCCAACCTCAATATATTTTTTCATTTGATACTTAGGAAAGTCTTTAGGTATAGATTGGGCAATATAGGCATAGCAAACTAAGTATCAAAAGTAAAACAACTTACTCGAGATTTCTGCATTGGATTTTCAAAATCTGTACCTTCAGGTGCCAAACACAACCAGCCTCCATAGATGGGTTTAGCCTATAAACAAAAGCAGTAAAACAGGGTATTATGAATATTTTTCCAATTTAAATTTTAAAATATGGAATATTGGAATGATAAACAGTGATCAATTCTATCAGCTAAACATAAAATTTTAAGTAATAGCAAAAAAATAGATTATAAACTCTGCATGGCTACAAGAGACAAACTGAACACCTACCTGCCCAAAACAGATCGGGTTATGTTAACTTCAGCAAACAATCACATTCATTGTCAGAACTCAAACATAAAATCACTTGGAAAGTCTTTGAGGATGCCCAACGCAAATAGAAACCTACCAATAATCATTTCCTGGCACAAAAACCAAACTTAAGTAATGCTGAAAGAAAAGGACATTTTGTCAAAGATTGTCATCTTGCACTCAAGACTTTATAAAAAGAATACCATCTCAATGGAAGACAAATATCTAAACTGCATGAAGAGTGCTGATTCGGGGACAAA